>NW_022631058.1:9944461-10302204 GCF_010015895.1 Lontra canadensis | reverse complement strand
CTCCCTCCTCCCTCCTCCCTCCTCCCTCCTCCCTCCTCCCTCCTCCCCGGCGCGCCCGCCGCTGGCCCAGCCTGGGGCCCCGGGACGCGACGGGTTCGAAGAGAGGCGAGAGGTCGTGGGGCTGGAGCCGACGCAGGAGCAGGTGGGGCGAGGAATCCCCAGAGACTCCTGTCTGGTGCTGGACTAGGGCTGAGTGTCTCCACAGCCCCGACCTGGGGCGGCCGTGGACGTGAGAAGCTATCCGCCTCTCACCCCGGCCCCACCTCCACCTGTGGGACACCCCCACTCCCCGGAGTTCACATATTTTACACCTTCTCCTGGCGCAGCAGGGTTCCGCGGGCCCCGCGCCCCGGGGTCTCCAGCTGGCCACCTTCCTTTCGGGATGTTTCAGGAGGTCCTGGGGCAGGGGAGGTCCGCGGAGAGCTGGGGACTGAGGAATTGACAGCACACCTTCCCCTGCCTTGGAGAGGGTCTGGAAGGGGCATAGCAGTTTTCCTCTCGCAAGAAATTGGTCAGATGTCTTTTTTCTTTTAAAAATTTGAAGCAATTTCTGAAACATTATATACGCTAAGTTGCTAAATCTGTGTCATGCTCATATGCTTAGCCAGTCTTTTTTAATTTTTTCACGTTTCCACTGAATATTTTGTATGCCTGAATAATATTTCTCCCTTAACTGTTTTGTTTCCTACGGAAAATACTATTCATCCTGGCTCTGGTCTTAACTGAAATTAATGTACCCGTGTGAATCTTCCATAGACCTTAAAACCCTGCTTTGATTTCTGTTTTTTTCTTAATTTTCCCGGTCCTAAGAGGGATCAGATCTTCATTCATAAAAACAAAGAAGGAAAAAAACAGGCACTTAGAATCCCCTATATTAGAGCTGGAACAAACAGCAAGTGGTCTCTACAATGGAACTAGATTTTATTTTAATGTACAATCTTGTTTCTGTTCCTCTCTTTAAAATATTTTATCTTTAATAAATGTTTTCATTTTTTCTGTAAACTAGAAAAAGGGCAATTTCAGTTATTAATTTGAAATCAGAACTTGTAAAAATCTTGACAAAATGCTGCAGTTAGTTTTCTTGCCAAGGCAGCCAGAGAATTTGATCTTTTGTTTACAGGGCCTGGGCAACAGTTGCAATTTATCATTTGTTTACTCTTTCAGAGAATGTGCAAAGTGTGTAATTGACAAACTCTGCTAGAAAAGGCTCCCCTTGGTGACGTTTGCTTCTGGCTTTGACAAAATTTGCAGAAAGAGGTTTTTTAAAAAGGAAAAATGTTCAGGCATATTGCAGATGCCACAAGACTTCTGGGATAACCTCTGTCGAACTGTTCTTACTGCTGTTCTTTCTGAAATGCTGCAGAAAGGGTGAGCCTGCTGTTCAGTTTAAAAAGAGGCTGCAGCAGCAAGCCAGGGAATGGTGTTGCCTTCTCTCTGAAGATTAAAAAGACATTATTTACTTCACAAATCAGCTAATCATCATCATCGTTGTCCTCCTTGTCTTCCTCTTCCAGTTCATCTTGTGCTTGCTCATGGCAGGAAACCTGAGTGGGAGAGTTGGAAATAGGGAAATAGAGGGAAAGGGACTAATACGAAATCAATTTAAAGAATATTCAATAATCTGGTGAGTTACAAGTCTAAATGGCCAGATACATCTTAAAACTGCTTCATTTCTAAAGGAATTTATATTCTTTTCATATAGTACTTAGTGAAATACATTTTAAAATACTGTGCACATTGTATAAGTAAGGGGAAATAATGGCCTGGAAATGAAATGTGTTTAGTTATTGAGGATTCATTAGCTTCTGTCTTCCATTCCTTATAATTATTTTGGTTAAATTGCTCTAACCCATGATTTTGAAAATAATATTTCTCCCTGTCATTTAACCAAATTCACCCAGATAAAAAGCTTTGAAACTTTTCATGATGTTACTTGCTAAAAACTGTATATTTTAGAATTATTTTACTCATTATAAAATTAATAATTCTGATTCTTTATATGGTTTTACTAGCTTAAGCTCTCTTTTGATAATTCTTTAATGTATCAAAGCACATCTCACCTTTCAAGTCTACTGGGTTTGTAGTGAGGTCATGCTTTAGTTTTTTGGCTAGTTTGATACACTGAAATATGAGAAGGTCAGTGACTTGCCCAAGATCTTACTGTGAGTCAAAGATGGAGCGTAAAACAGAGCATAGACCCTTGCGTGGGACTCTAATATTGGATTATATATTAGAGAAATCAATATCTGAAAACTTTAAATATACAATGTGAAGGATTTGCCTATTTCATGAAGCAGATTCTTTTACCTAGATGATCACTAGGCTTTCATTAAAGTCAAATAGACTCTTTTTATTATTTAAATTCAATGAATTAACATATAATGTATTATTAGTTTCAGAGGTAGAGGTCAGTGATTCATCAGTATTATATAGTCCCCAGTGCTCATTATATCACATGCCCTCCTTCATGTCCAAACCCAGTTACTCCATCCCCCTCACTCACTTCCCCTCCAGCAACCCTCAGTTTATTTCCTGTGACTAAGAGTCTCTTATGGTTTGATTAGATTCTTTTTTTTTAATAATAATATTTTCACACTTGATCTTAGCCAAAAAGCTGAGAAGCCATTTTATCATAAATTTTTTTAAAAGGTTTTATTTTTAGGGGTGTCTGGATTGCTCAGTTAGCTAAGTGGCCAGCTCTTGATTTCAGCTCAGGTCATGATCTCAGGGTTGAGAGATCAAGCCCCCATGCTGGGCTCCAGGCTCAGTGTGGAGCCTGCTTGAGATTCTCTCTCCCTCTCCCTCTGCCCCCCACTCATCCTCTCTCTCCCTCTTTTTCTTTCTCTGAAATGGGTATATAAATCTTTAAAAAAGAAAGAAAGAAAACATCTTCTGCTGAGCATTGACTACAGCCAGCCCTTGTGCTAAATGCATTATTTCACTCTCCTGCCCATCCCATGATGCAGGTATTGTTATCCTTATGTGGAAACAGGCACTAAGAGATTCAGTGATTTTCCTAATTTAAGTGGAAGAACCCCAATATCTAGCTCCGAGCTCTTTGGACATAACACTGTAACTATTTCCTGTAATTTAATAGAATTTATTTTTAATTTAATTTTCTGGAGAGGAAGAACAAAGATTAAGATTAAAATCTGTTTTTAGGGGGGCGTGGCTGGTAGAGCATGTGACTCTTAATCTCCGGGTTATGAGTTCTAGCCCCATGTTGGGTGTGGAGATTACTTAAAATTAAAATCTTCAAAAAAAATTTAAATTTGTTTTTTAAAGAAATACTTCTTGGGGCACCTGGGTGGCTCAGTGGGTTAAAGCCTCTGCCTTTGGTTCAGGTCATGATCCCGGGGTCCTGGGATCGAGCACAGCATCGAGCTCTCTGCTCGGCAGGGAGCCTGCTTCCCTTCCTCTCTCTCCGCCTGTCTCTCTGCCTAATTGTGATCTCTGTCTGTCAAATAAATAAATAAAATCTTTTTTTTTTAAAGAAATACTTCTGTTTTTGAAGATTTTATTTATTTATTTATGAGAGAGGGGGAGATCGAGGGAGGCAGAGGGAAAGTGAGTGAGAAGCTGCCTCTCTGCTGAGCAGAGAGCCTGACATGGGACTCAATCCCTGGGATCATGACCTGAGCCAAAGGCAGATGTTCAACCAACTGAGCCACCTGGGGGCCCTTAAATAAGTACTTCTTACCCAAGGATTTGAAAGTAAAATAAGTTCATAGGAATGTAGTAATAGCTACATCTCCTACATAAGGAGCAGGGTATTTGTGAAAGAAAACTCAAAGCAAAACATTTACTTTGTAGGATGTGGTAAATGTATATGCAGTGGAATATTACTCAGCCATCAAAAAATGAAATTGTGTCATTTGCAACAACATGGATTTAGCTAGAGTGTATTATGCTAAATGAAGTAAGTCAGTCAAAGACAAATACCATATGATTTCAATCATATTTGGAGTTTTTTTGTTTGTTTTTAATTTTTTATTTTTTATAAACATATAATACATTTTTATCTCCAGGAGTACAGGTCTGTGAATCACCAGGGTTACACACTTCACAGCACTCACCATAGCACATACCCTCCCCAATGTCCATAACCTCCCCCCCAACCCCCCTCCCCCCAGCAACCCTCAGTTTGTTTTGTGAGATTAAGAGTCATTTATGGTTTGTCTCCCTCCCAATCCCATCTTGTTTCATTTATTCTTCTCCTACCCCCTTAACCCCCCATGTTGCATCTCCACTTCCTCCTATCAGGGAGATCATATGATAGTTGTCTTTCTTCGATTGACTTATTTCTCTTCATATGTGGAATTTAAGAAAGAAAACAGATGAACATATGGGAAGGGGGAAAAGAAAAAAAGGAGACAGGGAAACAAGCCATACAAGACTCTTAACTATAGAGAACAAGCTGAGGGTTGATGGAGGGACGTGGATGGGGGATGGGCTAGATGGGTGATGGGGATTAAGGAAGGTATTTGTTGGGACGGGCACTGGAGATTGTATGTAAGTGATGAATCACTGAATTCTTTTTTTTTTTTTCCTTTTTTAAAGATTCCATTTGTTTACTTAAGAGAAACAGAGAGAGAGCACAAGCAGGAGAGGGGGGAGGAGAGGCAAAGGGAGAAGCAGATTCCCTTCTGATGAGGGAACCTGATTGCTGGGATCAAAGCCCACGCTGGGCTCCCTGCTCACCCAGGAGTCTGCTTCTCCCTCTCGCTCTGCCTTTGTCTGGGATCGTGATCTCAGGGTCCTGGGATCAAGTCCCACATCAGGCTCTCTGCTCAGCAGGGAGTGTGTTTCTCCCTCTCCCTTTGCCTCTTTCTCTGCCTCTCTATTTGATTATTTCTTATACTCACACCCTTCTAGGCATCAGAAATACAGCAGATGATAATAAATAGCTCTTGCCTTCATGAAGCTTACACTCTTGAGAAAATGACTCTTGGTGCGGGAGTTGGGGGTGGGGGGAAGAAAGAATAAGAGTGTTGGTTTGATGATTTTTACAAAGTATCCAGTCTAAATTCATTCACTGCATGTACCTATAGTCAGTGCTGCCTTCATGGATGGATTATTCAGTTAGAAGATTTTCCTCAAGAAATTTGTAATGCCAGACTGAAGCCCCCTGAGCTATCTCACAGGAAAGAAGTCTTGTCCTTCCCTCTTCACTGTCCCCAGCTCCCTCCTTCTCCACCCCATAATACTTTAATGATTATCTACTATTTGGGATTCTCTGCCTCACTAATCATCTCCCTGAGCAGGAACAGATTATTGCTGTTTGTGTGTGGATTTACATTTCATTAAATGTCATACGGGATTACTGTTATAAAATGTTTACTATCGCTACCAACAAACAAAATACCTCCTTATTTTTCCATTTTAAACTTTGCCATTATGGCATTTGGGGGGTATGATCTTTCATGACTGGCTCTTAAGATAAAGAATAAAGGGAGAATTCTAGCATTACACTGAAATTTTAAAACATGTGACCATCAGAACACAATAAGCAGGTGTTAGACCAAACCCTTGTACCAGGAGAAAAACATGATCGATTTTAGCACGTGTTGATTTTGTGTCCCATAATTTTGAGTGAATCATAACTAGACTAAATGCCCTGTGGTATGTTCCAGCCTGCAGTGTTCACCAGTATATTTAGTTAATGGTCTAAAGTGCAATATTTCCAAGCAACACCATCCACCTTGCATGTTTGCCCCCTTTTTTTTTTTTTTTTTTAAAGGCTTTCCTTTGTAGAGGAGAGGACATCTTGCCCTCCTTGCACAGGGCTGGTGCTTGTTTTGCTAGTAGCTGTGGTGATGGATTTGCACTCTTCCCTCTCTGGCCTGTTCCACCCTTGTGACCAAGGTCATGAATATGCAACACAGCAAGTTGGGGTCAGGGATAGAGAACAGAGCAAAATAATTGGCCATTAATAAGTCTGGACCCATGACTTGGGCTTCATTAGCTCTGTGCTTTCCCCCACTGAGCTCTTAAGTCACAGGCAGCCAATGGTTGTACAGACTTAGGGAACAAGTATGTGAATTCAGATTCTAAAATGCCCAATGGGATAAGATCACAGCATTTTGTGCTTTAGTTGTTTACACCAAATTCAACCAGGTTTTGCTTTTTTGGGTTTTGTTTTTTGTTTGTTTGTTTTGTTTTTTTGGTAAATGCAGCTGACCCACTAAGAAGCATATTCTTTACGTCATTTTATTTTGGAAATTCTTAAGTCACCATTTTCCCTATTAATCCCAAAGGCAAGTGCACAAGTCACTTTAATCAACGTCCAAACATCCAACAACTTCTCATTACTCCTATGTGTGCGAGAGTGGGGGACGAACCAGAGAACTGGTCTAAGACATCCTTACAAAAATAGACATTTAGCAGCTTTTAAATGACAACTATTCAGCTGACGGATATGTGGTCACACCACGGTAAGCCGGAATAGCATGTTTTGGGGTGACTTAGTTTGCCTGAAGAGCAGAGCCAGTGATTGGCACAAATGGGTACTTTAATTACGGTCTTGATATGGAGAAAACTGACCACAGTGATTAATCAGATAAATTGACGCTGATTGTGGATTATAGCAAAGAATGGGCCTCACCAAGTCCATCAGAGGGAAGGTCTAGTCTGGCAACTATGTGGTTTGGTTTTGAATCATAACAGATTGTCTTGGTCCTGTGTTCTGGAGCCATACTCTCCAACACAGTGGCCACTAGCCATATGTGCTATATATCAAAATTATATATCAAAATTAATTGAAATAAAAAATTCAGTTCCTCAGTGTCGTTGGCCACATTTCAACTACTCAATAGGCCCATATGCTGGTGGTTGTCATATTACACAGCATAGGACATTTCTGGCCTCACAAAAATTCTATTTGGACAGCATCATTCTAAAGATTTTTTTTTTAAGGGAAGAAACATCCACATTTGTCTGGATCAAGAATGTTGAGGACCCCCAAATTTTTGATACCCTAGCCATGATTCTTTGTTCATCTCAGTGAGCTTGTCTCTTTCTGAATGAGGCAGTGTGTGGCTACCAGGTTAGTTTCATTGTGTCACTTCTCTACTCCAGAACCTTCAGTGGCTCCTTAATGCCCACAGGAGAGAAAATGCTAAGTCCTCAGGCCTAGCATTCAAAGCCCATCAACAGTTTGTTGATCTACTTTTTCAGAGTTACTTTTGTTATTCTATAAAAACAAATTCTCTGCTTCAGACAAATTGGTTTATTCTCTGTTCCCTGAATAAACATTGTGCCCTCCCAACTCAATGCCCTTTCCATGCCATTCCCAGGGTCAGATGTCTGTCCATATCCTCACCACCTGTCTGAACCCTCTGGGTTCTTCATGCTCAGTTTAAATCCCACACCTTTCCAACTTTGTTGATTCTTATAGCTCCAAATGAACTTCTTCTCTCCCAAATTCCATATCTCTTACCCATTTCTACCTGATATTATCTTTTCATTATCTTATCTCCTCATTCAGATAATAGCAAAAGCTCCAAGTTATCCTCTTTGATTTTGTTTTTGTTCTTTGTTCTTTTTTTTTTTTTTAAGATTTTATTTATTTATTTGACAGACAGAGATCACAAGTAGGCAAAGAGTCAAGCAGAGAGAGAGAGAGAGGGAGGAGGAAGCAGGTTCCCTGCTGAGCAGAGAGCCCAATGTGGGACTTGATCCCAGGACCCTGAGATCATGACCTGAGCTGAAGCCAGAGGCTTTAACCCACTGAGCCACCCAGGTGCCCCGTGTTTTTTTTCTTTTAAAGATTTCACCTATTCATTTGTCAGAGAGAATGGAAGAGCACAAGGAGGGGGAGTGGCAGGCAGAAGGAGAAGCAGTCTCCCTGCTGAGCAAGGAGCCCAATGCGGGACTCCATCCCAGGACCCCAGGACCCATCCCCGCAAAAGGCAAGATGGCCAACTGACTGAGCCACCCAGGAGTCCCCATGCTACACTCTTTGAACTCAACATAGTACCTCAGTCAATAAATATCAATACATTATTTAATTGGTTAGTGTTGACCTTAGTTCACTCCTAGAACTAGGGAAGATATTAGACATGAATTTTCCAAGGTAGAGAGAAAAGGAAAAGGAAATCTTTGCTTTAACACTGAAATACCGCCTGAAACCAGTCTTCCTAGATTTGGTAGCAGGCCACATCTCCTCAGGGACGTGCTGCACTGTTCCTACCTTGCTCCCGACCTGTACAAGCACATCCATCCCGTCTTCTGCAATTCTCTCCCCGATTTCACATAACTGGATCCATTCCCGGCTTCCTGTGGTGGAGAAAATATGGCCCAAGGCAAGTTGTACTTGAATGGGAAAACTGAACTACCTATGCCCAAGCCCAGTGAAGATGCTTCTTGAGTCTTATTCATTCTAAGTAGAGACTCTGAGTCATTGGCTAATAAACCAACTCTCAGCATCACAACAAGATGAGTGGACCATTCGGTCACTGAAAAGATTTTGCCTTCAAGAAAGTTTGCAAGTTGTATCAATAAATGAGTATTGGTATTGGTACTCACCCCTCCCGGCCCCTTCTCCCAACACTCCTCCATAAAACAAGATGACAGAAATAAATTTTGTCATACTTCAGTGAAAGTTTATTCCAGGTTTTATTTCCATTAACCTTGACCAAGCAAACAGCTGTTTCCCGGAAGAGGACAGCATTGTGAAATACCATTTGCTAGGTTAAACAGCTGCTTCCTTGGCTCCTCAGCCACACCGACTCAGCTATCTCACCTGTAAAATGGCTACATAATCATAACATACCTCAAGGGCTCTTGTGAGGGGGAGAAAAAAATGAGAAAACGAAAGAAAAAAATGTCAGATTAGTTTGTACACAATAAAACCCTAGACAAATGTAAGGTGTAGTCATCTATAATAGCTAAAATACGTGTCAGCTAAATGCGGCAAAGGTCAGGTCAGAAGTCAGTTCAGGACCAGTCAGGGAATCTGAAGCAGTCATTCTAAGGCTCGGCAGTGGGAAGATCCGAAAGGTCTCCCATCGCCCCCAACAGGCTGCTTCCCCGGGGCAACAAGCCCTCTGGCCTCCCTCCCTCCACCAGGCCAGTGGAATGCTGCTGAGTCATCACCGTCTTACAGAGCAGCCCGAGAGATTTGTGACTCAGAAAACTGATGGATCGTGTCATGTTTCACTGCCCCAGCGCTTCCCTGCCACACAGATTTTCATAGTTGCACCTGTTTCACATCGAGTTGGAAACCAAAGAAGTGACCACCCAAATCGGGTAGCAGCAAAATAGATAAGCCATATTTTGAGCGGCCCACCAACAAATGATTCAGAGGGAGGTATTTCTGGTTTTCAAATCCCAGAGGAAGGTGAGAACCCATTAAAGCTGTTTGGTGCTTTGTACCTGTGGGAGCTTTGTATTTTGGGATACTTTGAGGTTTGAGCACCATTTCAGCCTGTATTTTGTGCAGAGGCTCACACCGGGCTATTCTTTCTCAACTCTTTTTTGCTTGTGAGCATTGGCCAGACAGCGAGCTAGATGAGGGGGTTAGGTGTTTCAGGAGCCAAGAAACGAGTCTCTTTTTCTGTGAAAGAGTGCCATGCTCAAAACAAGTCCAGTTATACCTGTTTTCATCAGCTGAAGGGGAGAACCAGATTTTAGGAAGCAACCTAAAAGTTGCATCGTGATGGGGCACCTGGGTGGCTCAGTCATTAAGTGTCTGCCTTCAGCTT
Source organism: Lontra canadensis (assembly GCF_010015895.1). NCBI lineage: Eukaryota > Metazoa > Chordata > Mammalia > Carnivora > Mustelidae > Lontra > Lontra canadensis. The sequence continues at coordinate 10,292,500 of NW_022631058.1, read as the reverse complement.
AGGTCACGATCCTGGGGACCTGGGATCGAGCCCTGCGTTGGGGTTCCCTGCTCAGTGCAGAGTCTGTTTCTCCCTCTCACACTCCTCCTGCTCATGCTCGTGTTCCCTCTCTCGCTGTGTCCTTCTCTGTCAAATAATCAAAAAAATCTAAAAATAAATAAGTAAAAAATGAAAGTTGCATAATGAGAAATGAAGATAAAACCACAATGATGATTCTTTATTAGCACTTTGCAATCCCTCCCCAAATACTTCAGAACCTCATGAAAGAATTGCAATTGTATAGCTACATTCCTTTTCACTTGTTGGTGAGCTTCTCTGAACTCTTCTGGGAAGAAGAAAGGGAAACACTGCTAGCCTGAAGAAGACAAAAGTAAAGAATTGATACAGCTTAACAACGTGGAAAGTCTCAGCAATTTAAACGAAGGTCAAAGATTTTAAACCAGCTGTATAGATAAGACCAAACACAGAGAACAATTCAGGACAGCCAATCCCTAAATGGAATAACAAAGTCCAAAGCAAAGTCATCTCAAGATTTTCCAGTTGCTGGGAGGCCTTGTGGATGATAACATTCCTCTGCTCCCCTTATTACAATTAATCTTTGATTAAAGTGTTTTCAAAGGTCAAAGGAAAGATCAGCCTAGTAAGGATCCTAAAGCCCACGCTGGCCCTAACTATTCACTTCTCAGAACTTAGTTTTCTTTTCTGTAAAATGGGAAAGGGGGACCAGATGGCCTTTCTGTGATTCCTCCCAGATTTAGAATTTAATGATTCTAAATATTTTGCTCGTGAATTTTGTGAAAGATTTGTGCAGAATTCCATTAGTAACTGGGAGACCCCTGGAGATGTGGATATAAATAAAACTAAGGTCATAAGGGACTTGACTCAAGAGTTACATCTTTTTATAAACAGTAAAAATTAAGATCATGATAGATTTCCTACTTTGTTGAATGATAGTAGTTGATGAGAATACTCAGAACAGACTAGGCTATGCCTATTCAAACTGATTCATTGGGGCCCCTGAGTGGCTCAGGTGGTTAAGCATCTGCCTTTGGCTCAGGTCATGATTTTGGAGTCCTGAGATTGAGCCCCATATCAGGCTCCCCACTTAGAGAGGAGTCTGCTTCTCCCTTTCCCTCTGCCTCTCCCCCTGCTCTCTCTCAAGTAAATAAATAAAATCTTAAAGAAAAACAAAGCAAAACAACTGACTGATCAGTTGTGACACAATTGATTGTGTCACAATCAATTACAAAATTACAAATTACCAAAAAAAATCAAAAGCTGGAAAAAGGACATTATCTCCTTTTTTTTTTTTAAAGGTTTTTATTTATTTATTTGACAGACAGAGATCACAAGTAGGCAGAGAGAGACGGGGAAGCAGGCAGAGAGGCTGATGCAGGGCTCAATCCCAGGACCCTGGGATCATGACCTGAGCCGAAGGCAGAGGACTTAACCCACTGAGCCACCCAGGCACCCCAGGACATTATCTCCTTATAAAGACCAGAAGAATAACAGTAGAAAGGAAAAGTGAGTGATTTTGTTTGAGTGAATCTGATTTTTTAAATTATCTTCTTATAAATCTGTGTATTGTTCAAAGAATCTAATAGAATACACACAAAGGAAAGTTTGGAAGTAAACCTTGATATCTAAGAAGACATTAATAATTTCCCACAATGATAATATTTCCTTAATTTAAATATAAAAAGTGGAAACAAATGGAGAAAAAAAATTGCGGTGTTAAAAAAAAAAAAGCAGCCTACCATCTACATTATAGACTATAAGTAAGTACTGGTTGATTGATTTTCTTGGAACTCAAAATACACATTTACATCTGGATTCTTCTACCACTGTCCCAATTCTTTTAATCTTTATTGAGCTCCTGTAAAGTGAAATTTGCTAAGCACAGAGATTATAAAGATGAATTAGAAAGGCCCTATCCTTAGAGAGCTCATGATTAGCAAGCTAATTGCTGACCACCAAGAAGCAGCAGGTTTGGTATGTACTAGGATTGAAGTAATAGGCCCAGAGGAATATTTTGTAGCACACTGATTCACATTTACACAATCTTGGGACCAACTTTATAGTAAACCCAACTTCTTACGCAATGGGGACTCTCCTTCCAGAAGTATTGCAAAGATTAAATGTGAAAATAAATGTAAAAGTAACTTTAAAAGCCTAAAGCACTGTACATAGAAGCAGATAAGCCTAAATATGACATAATAAGTTGTGGTCTAACTTCTTCACAGCAGAATAAAATAACAGAGCTGTAAGAAAACCTGGAGATCATCTAATCCTATCCTCTCATTCTATAGAACAGAAAACTGAGGTCCCAAGATCAGAGGGCCTTATGCAGGAATTCCCAATTTGTTAGTGGCACAGTCCAATCTCTTTTCTGGCATCATGATCTGACTTAACACAAAGAAGTCATGGTATATATTTCCTATAACATATATATTGCAAAAGAAATGTGACGTATTGTTTCTTTGGGAAGGTATCTTTATGATGAGCTGCTCATTTGGAAGTTCAGAGGTTTGCTCACTTGGCAAGCATCTTTGGGGATGACTACTACCCGCCTACAGAAAGAAAACCACAGCTTTTCTCCTTTTTGAACAATGCTTTGAATAAAGGTTTGAGAAGCAGCAATAAACTGTTACTGGCAACTATAGCCTTAGATCAAAGAACAACCTTTACATGGGTACAGCAGAAACCCCACTACTGGTTGTAAAACCTCAGGAAACACCATTAACAGCATAACCTTAGAAACAGGATGTGAGTAGAGAATAGTTCAATCACACACAAAAAAATCATTAGATCACCAAAGCCATATTGCATCAAAGTCACAGATAGAGGATGTTAAAGGAAATGGCAGTTCTAAGAAATCTTTATTTCAACAAGGCTTTCTCAGCTAGATTAAGAGTACTGAAAATAAGCATGTAACAGTTCTTCTCTGTAGGACACTGAAAATTATGTTCAGAGAAACGCCTTCCCTTAGTCCCCACACCTTCTGCCCGTTGCACAGTCAAGTTCCCCAAATGCTCGAACCATCTCACACCTACAGCGTCAGCTCTAGAAAGTGGGGTATTTACGGGAGCAAAAAACCCCAGGCTTGGGAGACAGACAACTTAGGCTGTGTTCCATGCTTTGCTACTCAATTGCTCTGTGACTGTAGGCGTGTCGACTGACCTTCCTGGGTCTTAGATTTTTCACTTGCACAACCAGTGCTTAGAGGTTCCACCAGCGCTAGACAGACTGTGGTACCAGATCTGGCCCAGCTGTTCCACTGAACCCGGTCCTCCGTCTAGGAGGGCCTTTCCACCAGAAGTCACAGGGGGCTTTCCGTGGGGGAGGTCGCTAGAAGCTTCCCCCTCGGTCTCCCGAGGAGCTCAGCAGCGGCCAGCCCCGCGGCTCCGCGGCCGCCGCCTGTTCCTCTAAGCCCGATGGTCGGCCCGCGGCCTCCAGCCGGGTCCTGGCCGCGTCCCCGGCTGTCCCTTTCGGCTCAGACCGGGCTCAAAACCCGGCCGGCGGGAGGAGATAAGAAACCACAGAGGGGAAATGGAAACGGGCCCTTCTGAAACAAAAGAGCCCACGAGGGTGCTTCTCGGGCGCCCGGGCCGCCCTGTAAACAGGAAGGGTCGGCTCCGCGGCAGTTTGAGTCGAGGTTTCGAGATAAAGGCAGCTTTTCTTATTTCTCCGGAGGCACTGTGTTCACAAAGCGTGCCGGTAAACGGCAACGCGCTCGGCCTCCCTGAGCAAGGGGTCAGGGCGGCAGTGGTTGGAGATCGCCCCTCGCAAGGCCACCGGCCACGGCCATGGCATTTAGCATCTTTTTTAACGCAGCTATTAGTCTCGAGTCTCTCCGAGGGGGAACGAAAAACCAAGCATCGCGCCTAAGCCTTTCAAGAGCGCGCGGGCGGGCGGGGCGGGGCGGGGCGCGGGCGAGGGCACTATATCTCCCGGCGGAGGAGCACACGACAGGCGGACAACACACGCTCTAAAATGCGCTCTGTTGCCGGTTGCTTAGTTGGCGCTGCTGAGCCTTCTTTCCTCGTTCAGTTTGACAAGGACGCTGTGATAGGCCAGCGCGACCCTGCAGTGGTTGGCCGGAAAGAGTCGAGCCGCCTGATTGGCCGCGCCGCACCTGCAATGCGTCAAGAGGCGGCGGGCGTGGAGGGCTCCGCGTGAATGGTCGTGGCTGGCGGGGCAGCTGGCGGCTTTCGGGAGGGAGCGGCTCCGCCTATGGCCGCCATCTTTACTAGTGGCAGCGCGGACGGCCCCGGAGTCTGGCCGGTAGAGAAAGGCTCTGTGACCGAAGTTTCCTTTAGGGTTTCTTTTTCCCTTTTTACTTTACGGAGGGTGGTTTTGTGTTGGCTCCGGTCCCGGGGATGTGGTGGGGGTAGAGTTCGAGGGGGGGGCTCCGGCGAGAGTTTTCGCCGCCGCCTCAGGAAAACCGCTTGCTTTTGCGTTCTCTCGGCGTGCGCGGTTCCTCTCGTTTTCTAGAAGCGAAAAGGAGATTTGCTTTCTGGGCCTGTTGCTCGAGCTGGAAAGCCGTTCTGGAAAGCTCTCCCGAATACGTCATGGTTCTCGCTCATGCTGCGCGCGGTCCCGCCCGCACGGTCTGCGTTTGTTTTTTTGGAACTGTAAATCAGACAGCCGTCTTGGGAACAGTGTCCCGGCTCCAGAGACAGTGCCCTGCAGGGGCAAAACGGAGCTTGCCTGACAGGGCACGAGACGTCGGCTGAAAATTACTTTGATCATATCAGTTTGCCTTTTTAGGCAGCTGCTGTGTTTGTGTGTGCATCCGGTTCTGATCCGTCTCTGATGTCCACCCCCGCACAAAGGGAAAAGGAAGAAAAGCCCTCTTTGCGTCCAAAGTGGTCGTTGTTTGGGACTCATCCCCCATTCCGTGGATGTGGGTGAAAAGAAGGAATATGTTCCCTGGATGAGTTAGAGAGATGGGGAGACGGAAAAGGCCAGGGTTGTGCTGTTTAGCGGGAGGGGATGTCTTTGTTGGTTTTATTTGAGCTGCGCAGGTGCAAATTCGGTGGAGTGTGGCTATCCAAAGGTGAACCCTGGAGCTGCCTGGGTGTGGGTGTTGCCATGGCTACGGGGAGAGGTGGCTGGGGAATTGCGGGGCCAATAAACCCAGCACGGCCAGGCCTCTTCCATGTATGAAGTCCTCCATTCCCGTCTCTGTCCACGATTCCCGAATTGATCTATACAGGCACACCTGGGCGTGTCAGTCTGTGTATCGGCTGATACAGGTGCGTTCACTGCCTTCTGTGGATTTTCTGATTAGATGCTGCATATAGCAGAGTGGTTTGGGTACCGTTTGCGACACGTTTTGATTTGCAGGTTGTTGCCACTCCTACCTAGTAGCTATAACCAATTCGGAACATTTAATTATCGGCTTTTATGCCTTTTTCCATAGGTAAACCATCACTTTACCTTAGGGTGCCTTCCCTCTAAAGAGAACACCCCCCTTTGCCGTGTCTCAGTATACTGCCAGAGCACTGAGTTCATGGACATTGCAAAAGAAAGAAAATTGCAGCTTTGCATAATCTCCATATAGCAACAACCACTTGGGCCTCTGTGGAACACTCAGTAATTCAGTGTTCTTTGGCAGCTGCAGTGTGAGGAGCAGCCACTTTGCTTGCTGTGTGAAGTACAGCAAAGGACTAAATCTTCCAGAACGGTGGCTTCTGCTGTAGTATGAAGAGAATCGAGTCTATCTCACAGAGTCCTTGTGAGTTTTGCATGAGATGTGACTGTGCCAGCACTGTAAATTACAGAACTACTGATAATGATATGCTGTTACTAAAGCATTTATTGAAGACCCATAACTGTCTGACCTTATGAGAGAGAGATTTTCCTTCAAGATTTTCTACTTTGTGGGAAGAACAACAGATGGAGAAACTCAGATCCAAAATCTTAAATGGCATAATTTTTTTCCTTAATTGAAGGCATAGTATTAATATAGCCTTATTAGCATACACTGCCAGATTTGAGGACTCTTGGGGTGACTGGCTTACCGGTTTGCCTAGGACTTTCTTGGCTTTAGCATCAAAGGCCCATGTCCTAGAGAGCCCCTCTTGTCCCAGGCAAACCAGGACATTTGGGCACCGCTGGACTGTCTGCAGTGTACAAGATGGGAGGATGAACAGAATGGGAAATGAAGATTCCTGCCGTATAGAGGCGATTAGGTGTCCCTGCAGCTGAAGGCCACTGGTTACAAGAAATAAGATAAGCGTGTGCTGACACCCGAAGCTCATCCAAAGTCAAACTGATACTCCCATCGATCTTTATTCTTCCTTCTCTCTGTCCCCACACATGTTTTTGTTGTCATTGTATTTAATTCAAATCTTTATCTCTGGTAAAGTCTTTATTGAGCTTTTAGTCACTTCAGAGTGATTGAGTTGTTTTTTATGCCATGGAGCCCTTTGCCAGCCCAGTGAAGCCTACTGGCTGCTATGGTTTGTTGCCCATATTCATAATTGGAGACAAACTACATTTCACTTTGAGGTTGGTGAAAATAAAGATGTTCTGCTTTTCCACCCAAGTTCATGTACCCTGTGAATTGCCTGCATGGAGAGTCCTTGCTCCTGCATTGCCCCATTGCAGCTTTCTCTCTACTCTGTCCCCTTTTACGTTCTTTCACCTTGACATTCCTGCTGCCACCACCATAGGTCAAGGCACTGCTGCTGTTCCCTAACTCTCACAAATACCTTCATTGGTTTCCCACGCTTAGTTCCATCTTCTGCCCAGCCGATGGAGTGGTTTTACTAAAGCACACATCTGATTATGTAATTTCCTCCTCAGACTTGCTTTGGCTTCCTGTGGCCTCGAGGATTAAGTCCAGATTCCTTAGGAGTTCCTTCAGGGTCCTTCGTAAGCTGGCCTTTTCATTCCTGATAACCTACTACCCTTTGCGTCTCCTAGATTTGAGCCATGTGAATTGTTATTCAATATTTGTGCTTTCCCCCTCCATCCTTTATTCACATGTTTCTCTTGGCCTAGAATTCTGATTTCCATCATCTCTACCTCACAAAGAAGGCTTACTTCAAATGCAGAGTTAATGGAAATAACCTCTTCCTCCCCTGAGCTCCCTTAGCACTTTATTTCACCCTCTTCTGTACCACATTCTACTTTTATTGAGTATTTGATTATTCATTCCATAAATATTTATCAAGTACCTGTTGTTAATTTTGGACCTGTACTAGAGGCAATGGGGATATGAAGTGAAACTGATTTGTACCTTCGTTTTGTTTTTGTTTTGGTTTTCATTTGCAGAACAGATTTATTTTAATGTTAATTTTGGTTGAATTTAGGGTACCTGGTGATTATGTGGGGCTTCCTAAAACCACCCCAAGTCACCAATCTCACAGCTGCTTTCCTTTTATTTCTCCCTCTCACCTTTTAAAACTGATCTTCATGGACTACCTTATCATACTTCTAGACTGTCCTCCAGTGTCCACTCTGTGTGGCATTAAATATTTATTTCTGAAACTTGCCTCTCTAAGCTGGTTTTCCTTAGACAATTGTATTTCTTCTTTTTAAAATTCCAGTGTCATTAACGTACAGTGTTATATTAGCTTCAGGTGTACAATAGAGTGATTCAACAATTCCATATATTACTTAGTGCTGCCCAAGATAAGTGTACTCTTAATCCCCTTCATCTATTTCACCAGACCCCCTCCCTGCTCCCCTTTGTTTGTTCTCCATAGTTGAGAGTCAGGTTTTTGGTTTGTCTCTTTTTCTTTTCCCTTTGTTCATTTGTTTTATTTCTTAAATTCCACCTGTGAGTGAGATGATATGAAATTTGTCTTTCTCTGACTGGCATATTTCACATAGCATTGTACTCTCTAGATCCATCGATGTCATTGCAAAAGACAGCATTTTACTCTTTTTTTTTTTTTTCTTAAAGATCCTGTTTATTTATTTGACGACAGAGATCACAAGCAGGCTCCCCGCTGAGCAGAGAGCCCGATGTGGGGCTCCATCCCAGGACCCTGAGATCATGACCTGAACCGAAAGCAGAGGCTTTAACCCACTGAGCCACCCAGGCGCCCCCATTTTACTCTTTTTTATGACTGAGTAATGTTCTGTTGTATATATATGCCACATCTTCTCCATCCATTCCTCAGTCGTTGGACACTTGGGCCGCTCACATAGTTTGGCTGTTGTAAACAGTGCTGTAATAAATACAGGGGTGCATATATCCTTTTGAATTAGTGTTTTCATATTCTTTGGATAAATATCCAATAGTGCAATTACTGGATCATAGAGTAGTTCTATTTTTAATTTTTTGATACTGTCTTCTGGAGTGGCTGCACCAGTTTGCTTTCCCACTAATAGCGCACCAGGGTTTTTTTTCTCCACATGCGTGCCAGCACTTGTTTCTTGTGTTTTTGATTTTAGCCATTCTGACAGATGTGACATGATAGTTCATTGTGGTTTCAATTTGCATTTCCCTGATGATGAGTGATGTGGAGTGTCTGTTAGCCATCTGTATGTCTTCTTTGGAGAAATGTATGTTCATGTCTTCTGCCCATTTTTTACATTGGATTATTATTATTATTTTTTAGTGTTGAGTTGTAGAAGTTCTTTATATGTTTTGGATACTAACCCTTTATCAAATATGTCATTTGCATGCATCTTCTCCCATTCCGTAGGCTGTCTTTTAGTTTTGTTGGTTGTTTCTTTTGGTGTGCAGAAGCTTTTTATTTTGATGTAGACCCAACAGTTTATTTGTCCACTAGTTTTAAAGGACTTACATTTCAGTTTGGGAGATAATGCAAATCTAAGAAATGTGTTTTCAAGGTAGAAGAAAACAACCAAGTATTTCAGAAGTGCAAAGGGAAAACTCATTTTACTAAACAGATCACAAAAAAACTTTGTGGAGGAAGTGGCCTTCAAGCCTATATGGGAAGGCATTCCATGCAGAGGGAATACCAGGAACAAAGCAAGGAGGCGGAAAAGAGCAGCCTGTGTTGGGGAAGGGGAAGTTTAATCTGTTATTAAGGGGCCTCAGGAGAGATCAGGCTGGTGTCAGGTTGGTTAAGGGTTGACGGAGAATAGCAACATGCCCCAGGCAAGAAGATAAGACTATCCTGTATGCATGGAATCCTTTGAAGAGTTTTGACAAGAGACTGACAAAAATCAAAGGTGATTCAAGAATAATTAGGTGGGGGCACCTGGGTGGCTCAGTGGGTTAAGCCGCTGCCTTCGGCTCAGGTCATGATCTTAGGGTCCTGGGATCGAGCCCCGCATTGGGCTCTCTGCCCAGCAGGGAGCCTGCTTCCCTTCCTCTCTCTCTGCCTGCCTCTCTGCCTGCTTGTGATCTCTGTCTGTCAAATAAATAAATAAAATCTTTAAAAAAAAAAAAAAGAATAATTAGGTGGCACCATAGTGGGAGGTGAATTTTATAGAGAGTGACTGAAGAGGGGAGACTTATAAAGGCAATAGCAATGAGAATAATGGCAAATATTTATTGAGCACTTAAAAAAATGCTGTGCAGTATCTTTATTTGTAGTATCTTGTCTATTGCTCACAAAAACCCCATTATTCACTCCTTTTCACAAATAAGGAAGTCTAAGCTTAGAATAAATAACTTGTCCAGGTTCACCCATGGTGACAGAGCTGGAAGTTGAACCATAACTGCCTGCAGTAGTTGGTCCATGAGTTAACTATAATATGAAAATGTTAGCAGTAGAATTAGAGATGATCCAAGAAATGATGCTCTTTTCAAGTAGTAGTATTTTTTTACTTTATGTTTGAAGTGAAAAATGAAAAAGCAACAAATATCACCAAGGTTGGGCTAAATTCCTGGACTGTCTTCTTCTTTTTTTTTTTTTTTTTTAAGGATTTTATTTCTTTGTCAGAGAGAGAGAGACAGTGAGAGTGCGCGCTCTAAGCAGGGGAAGCAGCAGGCAGAGCAGGCAAGGGAGAAACAGGCTCCCGGCTGAGCAAGGAGTACCATGAGGGACTCGATCCCAGAATCCTGGGATCATGACCTGAGCCAAAGGCAGACATCCAACCACTGAGCCACCCGGGCATCCCCCAAGACTGTCTTCTTAAATATTGATCTCACTATGTATCTCCTGCATATTTTCCTATAGTGAAGAAATAAGACACCAGTAAGCAAAATACAGTTGCTGCAGTTTTGCCTCAGTTTATAAAAACTCATAATACCAAAATGGGGAAAGGGTTTAGATGCTAGTTGGCCTTGGCCTTCTACTTGGACTCCTCAGAAACCTCACAGAAGAAAGGAGCAAAAGCACTGTCTTGGAGGTTTACCAAGTTATGCTACCAAATAGACCTAGTGGGGATGTCTCCTGAATGTGAACTAGAACTTTTCAAAGTATTTGCCTTGGGTGAAAGATTTCTTGGGCTAGCATCTGTTTAAAGATGTTTAATGGATTCAGGGCACTGGAGGAATGGTTTTTCCTATGCTCTTGGTCAAGTCTGCGACCCCCACCCACTTTGCCTTCCTAAGAAAAAAAGCGGTAAGGAGAAAGAGCTAGTGACTGTGCCTTGAGGAACCACTGGATTGTTTGCTTCCCCTTGGTACTATCTTCCCAATCATTGAAGATTATAAAAAGAGGAGCGGGAGTGGCAAGCAGGGGGAGTGGCAGGCAAAGGGAGAGGGAGAAGCAGACTCCCCACTGAGCAAAGAGCCTACAAACAGCCTGATGTAGGACTCAATCCCAGGACCCCAGGATCATGACCTGAGCTGAATGCAGACGCTTAACCAACTGAGCCATCCAGGCATCCATGCTTGGTTGTTTTTTTAATCTTAAGACGGTCTAAAGCAAAAATGGTCATCTTTCTACTACTAGAATTTGGAAGATGAAACATCATAGCACCATTATTCATTAAGGTAAACATTCTAATTCATCACTGATAAAAACATTTTTCAAATAATAATAGTCATGTTGGTAGACCTAATCTTTGAAACTTTGAGGTTCTAGTCTCTTTTATTTTAAATTTTGTGCCACCCGAAATGTGTATGATTCAACTGAAAAACAAGATACGTGAGATTTTTCATAGCACATTTTCCCATAATATTTAGTACAATTGATGTTTTCAATCAATGTTCATTTATTATCTTGAAGAGTAGTGACTGCATGAGTTATTTTCAGAATGGTTTCCCAGTGGGTTTTTTGTATTCTCTTGTGTTCCTCTTCCTAATTAATGTCAGTATTTGCTAAATTTATTACAGAAAGGCTGATAAAGAGGAAACCTGTCATAATCTATAAATTTGTGTAGAACTTGTATGTTTAAAAGGTGCAGAGAGGGAACAAAACCTGCCATTTGAGAATTTCTTCTCTGTGAATAATTTATGATGGGATAATTGGACACTGAACAAAATTTACAAACATCTACAACTCTTTATCTCCGCCTGGAAACTTGTTGCAGTGATAGTTATTTCAGTAAGACAAGGCTGCTGAGATTCCCAAAAAGGATGAGATTCTAACTGGCTTTTAGGAATCCAGTATTATGGATTTCCTTGGAACTGAATGAAGTCTATTTTACTCATTTATTACAGTTTAATTAACCCTACACTCAATGTGGGGCTCAAACACACGCCCTGCTAGAAGATTCTTTATGCTGTATGCAGATCATCTTGCCACTTAAAATGGACTTCACCGGGGCGCCTGGCTGGCTTAGTTGGAAGAGCATATGACTCTTGATCTCAGGGTTGTGAGTTCAAGTCCCACAATGGGTATAAAGATTACTTAAAAATAAAATCTTTAAGGAGTGCCTGAGTGGCTCAGTTGGTTGAGTGTCTGGTTCTTGATTTCAGCTCAGGTCGTGATCTTGGGGTCCTGGGATCAAGCCCTGCCTTGGGTTCCATACTCCGTGGGGAGACTGCTTCTCTCCTTCTCCCTCTCCCTCTGCACCCCCCACCCCGCTCTCTCTCTCTCTAAAAATAATAAGATCTTTAAAAATAATAAGATCTTAAAAATCTATCAATGAAAAGATCTGTAAATGTTGCAAACAACATCATCAGTGAACCGTATTGAAGGTCTCACATGGGCAAGGCTCTATGGGAGGTACCAGGCTTGCAAAGAATTACACATAGCTCTGCCCTTTAGGTGCTCACAACTAGACTATCATCTGCCTGCAGGCAAAGACCATGTTTTTATTAATGTTGGTTTTGTAATGTTTATATATTGGCTTATACCCTCAGTATACAACCATGTCTGACATGTGGTAGTTGTTAAATATATGTTGAACATTTGAATCAACAGCTATTAAAATAGTTGGAGAGAGAGAGTTAAATAAAAGGAAAGCTGCTATTCTGTAATATAGCTTTTAAAAAGGAAAATATTACATTATGTTCTTTTAAAACACCTTTAGAAATATTGAACATACACAAAATAATATATATAGTAAATGTAAATTAGTAAGTTTAACCCACCACCTATTCAAATAACTAGAAAGTTACCAATACTATGGGAACTAACTTCCAAATGTCATCCTCACACCTCCCCACCAGCCCAAACTGCACTCTTGATTCAGGAGTGTTGTTTTTTTTGTTTTTAAAGATTTTATTTATTTGTCAGAGAGAGAGAGAGTACACGCAAGCAGGCAGAGAGGCAGGCAGAGAGAGAGGAGGAAGCAGGCTCCCTGCCAAGCAAGGAGCCCGATGTGGGACTAGATCCCAGGACCCCGGGACCCCGGGACCCCAGGACCAAGACCTGAGCTGAAGGCAGCGGCTTAACCCACTGAGCCACCCAGGCATCCCGATTGAGGAGTGTTTTAACTTTGAAATGTATAAATCAGAAACGAGGATTTACAGAAGGCAAATCTATGTAATTCTTTATCAGGAATTACACATTTGTGGGACGCCTGGGTGGCTTAGTTGGTTAAGCGTCAGACTTTTGATTTTGATTTCGGCTCAGGTCATGATCTCAGGGTTGTGAGATTGAGCCCCGAGTCGGGCTCCACAAGTGGGGAGTCTGCTTCTCTCCCTCCCTTTCCCTCTGACCCTTCCTCCTCTCAGGTGTGCTCTTTCTGTAAAATGAATAAATCTTTTTTTTTTTTAATTGTAATGTGTGAAAGATTCCTTAAAGAAAAAATTACACATTCAGGAAGCAATTGAAAAACAAATACATTTAATAATAGTCATGTGGAAGGTCATTTATTACAGGCCCTTTGAATATCATCAGAAAATAGTAAGCAAGGTTACTTCTATGTGCGAAATCCTGGGGGACATCAGCACAATCTGCCACAAACACAGAGAAGGCAGATACTAGAGTTCATTTTCTAGTGTCTTGTTTTGCCTTGCCTTCCCTCTTGTAAAATGATTTTTTTTTAAGATTTTATTCATTTATTTGACAGAGATCACAAGTAGGCAGAGAGAGAGAGAGAGAGAGAGAGAGATAGAGAGAGAGGAGGAAGCAGGCTCCCCGCCGAGCAGGGAGCCTGATGCGGGGCTAGATTCCGGGACCCTGAGATCACGGCCTGAGCCAAAGGCAGAGGCTTTAACTCACCGAGCCACCCAGGCACCCCGTAAAATGATTTTTGAAACGTCATTTTTTTTTTTTGAGATTTGCTTTAAGTGGCTTTTTAATTTGTCTTAACGTGTTTTCTATTTCACAGTCTCAACACTGTCTTTCATGATTTGGGGTATGTTTTTACATGGATGCTGAGGGCAACTCTTTGAGTTGTCGGTGAAGAGATTTTAAGTTCTAATACTAGTTATAAGTCAAGATTTACTGAAGCAGAGCATAAAAATAAAGACAAGACTAACAGAATGGCATTATAGCAACATTTATCGTCTCAAACAAGAGTTGTTACACCAGTGTTGACTAGGAGCATGCCTTCGGACGATATGCAGTATAGCATATCATGTCTAGTAGCATAAACTTGAATTCCAAAGAATTATTATAAATGAAGAGGGTTCCTTTCCAGGACAGTTTTACCCTTCCTGTTAATCTTTGTACATCTAGTTTCCATTGCTGTTCTATATGCAGCCATTCAAACAAACTGTCTTCCTTGTTTCTTTCAGTTTTTTATTTTTTGACATAATTTCAGAGTTACAGAAAAGTTACAAGAATGGGGCGCCTGGGTGTCTCAGTTAGTTAAGCTTCTGGCTTTGGTTCAGGTCATGGTCCCAGAATCCTGGGATTGAGCACCGCGTCTGGCTCCCTGCTCAGTGGGGAGTCTGCTTCTCTGTCTCCCTCTGCCCTTCCCCCTGCTCATGCTCACTCTCTCTCTCTCTCAAAAAAAAAAAAAGTTACAAGAGTAGTACAAAGGATTCTCGTGTACCCTTCCCGTTTTTCCTAAGTGTTAACATTTACACATTGGCACATTTGCACATGTTTTCTTGTGCTCGCTGTCTTGTGGCAGACATATGCCTCTTTGTCCCTAAGTAGATCAATGTATAACTCAGACGGCCATTGTCTCACATAACTATAGTACAGTTACCAAAATCAGGAAAAGGACGTAATACCATTGTTTATTATTGTCTAATCTATAGTCAAAATTTGTTGTCCTAATACTGTTCTTTACAGCAAAAGAAAATTCCACATCATGCATTGCATTCAGGTGTCATATCTCTAGTCTCATTTAATGTGGAATCCTTCATTTTGTCTTTGTTTTTCACAGCATTGACTAATTTACTGATTTTTAACCAAGCAATATGCTGAGAATTTTTAGGGAACTAAGTATATTCCAAGAAACTGAATTAATCACTGTCAAGACCTACAGGAAAAGGTTTAGGTGCTGATTATCTTATCTTACATTCATTAAAAAATAACACCCAAAGAAATGGTAGAGCAAAGGATGAGAAAAAGCAATTTAGAATTCTAGACATTTCCACCCCCATAGCGACACAATCCACTGTTAAGAGAAAATAGAAAACAGACTAAGACAGGTTAGATAATTAATTGATCAGAAGCCCTCCAGATCTCCTGCTTCCTGGATCCCTGTACTTTGGTTTTTAGCATATATGCCTAATGGAAAAAGTCATTATAAAAACCTGAAAGTAGTACATTGGTTTATTTTTATTAATTTCATCTACTGTGTTTGCTTTGCCCATAGAATTCTGCCTACTGGTGATCTCTATCTGGTGGTGTTCGGCCATCTATAATAGCTATATAATAGTTGATATTTGATTTATATTATAATGTTTTTAATGTAATGTTTGTCTTATATAGACTTTGATTTTATCTTGGGATCATGTACACAGGGTTTAGACAGCCGTGTGAAAATTTGTCTAGGACACAAGTGTAACGTGACCAAATTGATGTGCTTTACAGTAGACAAGGTGGGCTCCAATGGAGAGGAAACTTATAACCAGGTGCTGTTCTGACCTTTCCACTAAAGTATCCCAACAGGATAGGGGTCCGAGGGTGTGTCCTACTGCGGGCTTGAGGGTCTAGACTGAGCTGGTCTACCCAAAGCAACACACCTCTTTGAAACTTCATGTATTTCGTATTTAAAATTCATACACATTTTATGTTTCTTTTAATTAAAAAGATGTTGTCGTCCTCCCTGAGCCCCGATCATCTAGGAGGATTTATTCTTCTTACAGCTTCAAATACCACTGTACATCAGCACACCCCAGTTTGAGAAACATGGACAGACCCGGGAGGAGAGTTGCAGAATTCCAGGCTCAGGGTAACTCATGAGTGATGGCCTGACAGGTGAAAGGCAGTGAAATGCAAAGTGGGGCTCCGTGAAGAGTAGTCATGTGGACTTTGATGCCACCATGAGGAGTTGGAGAAATACAGTGAACAAGAGCACTGCTGCGGATTTAGAAGGAAGGAAACCAGGATCCTGGGTGTCTCTCTGCTACCCCCTTTGTCTTGGGCAAAGCACTTCTGAAATCTGGACTCAGGTTTCCTTATCCGGAGAAAGGCAATACCAGAATAAGCGACCGTAAGTTTCCTTTTGGCTGTAGTGTTTTGTGATTCATATTGAACTAATGAAGGCATTAGCTTGTTAATGGTCCCCATGTTTCATAATTTACAAATTTAATCTGGAAGGTGCTCTTAATATGTTATTACTAGCCACCTGCTGCTGATAATACACAGTATCTATTTCAAGGCATTGAGTATATTTATGCTTGTAAGAATATCATGGGGGCGGGGGCGGGGGGAAGGAAAAGAATAACACTGTGAAATCTAGGCCTGTCATCTTATGGATCCTGAATGGTACTACCGAAATACAGGGTCTGTTGGGAGATGATTTTTGCACACATCAAGTGAATACTTGCTTACGTGTGTGTAGCTCATTTCCAAAGGAGTTTGTACAGTATCTTGAAATCAATTTTCTTTGATAATTCTTAGTTTTAACCCTCTAGTAAAGAATTGAAGTAAATCTAAGAAAGCTACCTCCAATTTTAGTTCTTTATCGATCCCAATAATTATTTTCCAGGGAACCTTTCATTTTCTAAATGGCTATCTTTTGCTTTTGAAATTGCTTGGGACAAAAGAATGTTCTTTGAAATGATGGTGCAGAAGCGCTGGTGTACATATTTTGTGAAAGCTGTGATCAGCCATGATTGTGAAATGTAACAGTCTTCTTTTTTTCTTTCATATGGCTGAGAAATGAGAATAGATGGTTTTCCACTGCAACTAGGATGAGCATTTGTGGAACTTACTCCTTCCATCGCCTGCTGACACACCATAGCATTTGTCTTTTGTCATGTAAAAAAATTCACAACACGCAACTTTTGTTCACAGTGAACATGGGGTAGTTAGACAGTAGCATACATTTTTCAACTCTTTCGAAACTGTGACTCTAAAATATTGCAAAGAAAAGACCAAGGATAGAAAGACTCCATCCCAAGTAAATGATGGAATTTGTCTCTGGTTACACTTTGCTTTGTCCAAAACAGATCCAAATAAAATCGTTCATCCGCCCTTCCCAATAATATAATTTGAGACACTGAAATATCCTGAAGGTCACTTCTAACGGGTATTCTAAAATTTTCTCTGGGGCAAAAACAGTAATGTACCTCTTTAAGGTTGCTGATTTCACGAAGCTTTTTAAACTGTGTTCTACTTCCCACCAGTTTTCAATTTATTTTCAGTATGCTTCAGTATTTGTGGTGGTTTTAGTCCCTTTCAAGTTGAAACGCGATTATTATAGTACAGTAGAAGGCAGCTCTTGGACGTGGCTGACAGTGCAGGTACCACTTGCTGCAACTAATTTTCACCAGTATGGATCCTTCTATCTGAATCCGACATCAGCAGCTGGTATCATTCATGGAGAACTGTAGCAGAGCATCCATTTCAGCTTCTCAGGGCTCCCATTTTGTTAACTACGGACGTTGGCTGAGATTACATTCTTCCTACTGCCTCCTGAAAGGTGAATGCTTTTCTAATCATCTCATGATTTAATTAATCAGATCCCCTTTCTTTAGATTCTTTTCTCTTCTTGGTTTGACTGTCCCTGTTGACTTTCAGGAAACAATGCAAAGTGTTATGTCCACGTTCAGCCCAATCAAAGTCTGTGACATCCACGTTTTCTCATTTATTTTGGTTATGTATTTTAAGATTTTTACAAATATTTAGAATATTTTAAAACCCTATTCCAAGTTAAAAGTATTCTTTTGTAGTCTGGCTCTAATAGTTTACTTAAAACATTTGAGGAAGCGTTTGGTTTTACTTCCAGTTGCTCAGTTGAGGTTTCAAAATTTCTAAATCTACATTTGTTTTTACTATTAAAATATGCTGTCATAGGGGCACCTGGGTGGCTCAGTGGGTTAAAGCCTCTGCCTTTGGCTCATGTCATGATCTCAGGGTCCTGGGATCGAGCCCCCGAGTCGGGCTCTCTGCTCAGCGGGGAGCCTGCTTCCTCCTCCTTCTCTGCCTGCCTCTCTGCCTACTTGTGATCTCTGTCTGTCAAATAAATAAAATCTTTTTAAAAAAATATGCTGTCATATAATAAAATCAAACGACTATACCAAGTGCCAACAATAGGTCTTATAGAAATAAAATTATTCACAAAAATACATTACTGTAGGAAGGATACCTCACAAGTAAATGTTTTGTGAGATTCAAGTTTCACTAAAGAATGTAAAACTTGAGGGAGCAGCTGGGTGGCTCAGTTGGTTGAGTGTCTGCCTTCGGCTCAGGTTGTGATCCCCGGATCCTGGGATCAAGCCCCACATCAGGATCCCTGCTTGGTGGGAAGCCTGCTTCTTCCCCTCCCCCTGCTTGTGTTCCCTCTCTCTCTCTGTGCCTCTCTGTCAAATAAATAAAATCTTTAAAAAAAAAAAAAAAGGTAAAACTTGAAACAGTTCTACTGCTTAAACCTAGTTTTGGTAAGGAATGCACATGTGTAATTTACATGTTGAAACAGGTGTATGGCTATCTGTTAAATTTTAAAATTTAGTTTACTTTCTCTCCTGCCACAGGAATATTCCTGTGTCCATAAATCTAAAGATAAAATTATTGCTAAGCCTTTCACTTAAATATGCAATTACTATTTTTTATTTGGGGGATACCTGGGCAGTTCAGTCGTTAAGGGTCTGCCTTAGGCTCAGGTCATAATATCAGGGTTCTGGGATCGAGCCCTGCCACAAGCTCCCTGCTCGGTGGGAAGCCTGCTTCTCCTTCTTCCACTCCCCCTGCTTGTGTTCCCTCTCTCGCTGTGTCTCTCTCTGTCAAATAGATAAAATCTTTTTTAAAAAAATATTTTTATTTGGGCAATTATTTTTGGAAGAATAAGATACCAGTGTAAAATTTAAATTGAGCCACCCGGTTTTATAGAGTTCCGTGTCGTAAGATAATATTTGAAAAGCTTAAGTGGTATTGCTTTATAATGGAATAAGTTGGCTAAAACGGAAGTAAACTAGATCATTGTTTATGAAAGCTCAAGCCTAAGTGTGGGGGTCATTGCTGGAGACTTTATAGAACATATTTTTTCACTGGAGGGGGGTTGGGCCAGATTTTCTCAGCGATTCCTTCTAACTCTGAAAGTCTAAGATTTTGGTAAACTTTAGACTAATACTTTATGGAATTTACCATAACAATATCAGAATGGGAGGTATTTTGGGGGTGTTTAATCATTATTCTGGAACAATATCCTGAGTTGGAGCAATGGAGGAAAAATCCCTTTTCATTATCATTAAAGGCGTGTTGACAGTAGAGGGGAAGAAATGAGCTCCTGTAGCTCTGGTAGTGCTTTAATAAAGCAGTTATGGATAAAAACAGTTATCCATTTCCATTTTCTCTTCTGTGTCTGCTGATCTTCAAGTCCTTTTTGAATAGAATGTGAGGACCACTTCTGTCATTACTGGGTCATGGAGTTTGACCTTCCCCCCAAAATGACTGTCCTGTGATAAGTGGCCACATGTGGTGGCCAGTACCCTGTAGGCTCTGGATCAGGATCAATGGTGAAGCTTTTTCCATATTAATTCCAGAAGAAAAACCTTGTGATCAGAACCCTTTGGGTGGGAGCCAGCCGCACAGCTTCCCACTGTCCCCCAACATCCATCTGGCTGAAGAGGACATCATTGCTTCCCTGGCTGCCGGTGTCTGCCAAAGGTCCATGAAGCAAGTTAGATGTCCAGAAAGGGGTCTCGTTGACCCTAGATAGGTTGTGATCTGATGGATTGTTCCTGATCAGCGAAAGGTGACCCTCAGTAAAGCTATGACGTAAGAAAGGTTATTTT
Organism: Lontra canadensis; assembly: GCF_010015895.1. Classification (NCBI taxonomy): domain Eukaryota; kingdom Metazoa; phylum Chordata; class Mammalia; order Carnivora; family Mustelidae; genus Lontra; species Lontra canadensis. The sequence goes on along the minus strand of NW_022631058.1, from coordinate 10,272,870 downwards.
TTTTATACCGTTCACCCTGGTTCCCACATTTTTTCGTCCCTGGTCACTGAGGGACAGCTTCCATCTCTAGACTTTCAGAGTCTTGATTTAGTATTCTTCACAACACACCCTCTCCTCCAGCTTGCTCTCTGGAAAAGATGTGTTATTAATATGCTAATGCAAATTTAGGTTAATGTCTAATCTCTCCCAGGGCTATATGCATTTCAGAGCTTTCTTCTGGTGCAATGACAGCATCAGCGGACAGCAGAGGTATTCGGGGGTCCTTGTGGAAAGTTTGTCACATTAAACTATCTCCCGGCCTGCCTTCTCTTAAGGTCTTCACCACCTGTAGTCTCCTCTCCAGCATGCCCCTCATACCTCTTTTTCTCATTCATTTATTCAATATATTTGCTACATTTACTCAGTATAGCAAATATCTGTGGAGCGCCAGTGTGTGTCCTGTACTAGGCCAGGCCCAGGGCATACCACAGTGAGCTAAAGAAGGCACAGTCCCTATGGTAAGGGACTTTGAGTCTACTGAGAGGGTGGGACACTCAAATAATTGCATAAATAAATGTCAAGTCATAACTGTGGTAAATGCTACGAAGGAGACGGGGGAACAGAGTGCTGTGTATATATAATAGGGGATTCGACCGGGCCGGGAGATCCTGGACACCCTCCCTGAGAAAGTTTGGCTGAGGGGGAGTTAATGAGACAAAAAGAATGGCAGGATATCTTGGTTGCCCAGGATAGCCATAATAACATACCAAACTTTGGGTTGCTGAAAACTTCACAAATGTATGGTCTCACAGTTCTGGGCCTAGAAGTCCAAAATCAAGATGTCAGGAAGGCCATGCTCTCTGATGGTTCCAGGAGAGAATCCTTCCTTGCCTCTTCTTCCTTCTGGTATTTGCTGGCCATTCTCAGTGTCCCTTGGCCTGTAGACGTGCCACTCAAGGTTGTCTTCTCCCTTTGTGCCTTCACATCATCTTCCCTCTTCATGTGTCTATCTTTGTGCCAAACCGCTGCTTTTGAAAAAGAACATGAGTCATGTGGGATCAGGACCCACCCTAATGACCTCATTTCAATTTGATTACTTCTGCCGAGACCCTGTCTTCAATGAGGTCACATCCTGGGGTACTGGGGGTTGAACTTTAGCCTCTCTGGGAGCCCCAGTTCAACCCATAACCGGGTAAAGAGTAGAGAGTAGAGTATTCTAGGCAAGGGAGACAGAACACATTAAGGTCCTTTGGCGGGAGGGAGCATGGCCTGCATGGTGTGGAGAATGGGTGGGAAGTGTGGTATGAGAAGAAGCTGGAAAGGACGTGAGATGAGTTGTTAGGCCTACATTAGGGATCTTGGTCATAATGTAAAAGCATCAGTCCATAATGTTACTGGGGGATTTCAGCAGGAATAGGCATGATCAGATTTGCGGTTTGCAAAAATTCACTCTGGCTACAATGTGCAGAATGGGTTAGTGAAGCAGGAACGGATGCAGACGTAGCAGTGAAGAAGCTATGCAGTAGGGCGGGCGAGAGGAAGAGGTGTGAAGGGCAGTGGTCATAGAAAGTCAAATCAGTGAGCCTTCATGCTAGATCAGACGTGGCATGGAAGGGGAAATGGTCAGGGACGATTCATTCCTAGATTTCCAACTCCTTTGCTGGATGCATATTGGGGGACACTGAGGAAGAGCGTGGTTAGGGGGCAAAATTGCAAGATGTTTGTGGACATGCTGGGCTTAGAGTATACTGAGTACAGCTGTGAAATAGGCATCTTAGGTCTGCAGCTTAGAGGAAAGGTCCTAGCTGAAGATGAAAGTCCAAGTCATTGGCATGTAGGTGATATTGAAGGTTTTTTTTTTTTCTTTTTTTCTTTTTTAATGGAGCGCCTTCAGCTGCTGAGAGTGGCAGCTGAGGGGGAAAGTTCGAACATTTGAGCCAGAGAAAGGTCATCGGATGCTTACAGCAGGAGAAGACAGAAAAGGTGGCCCTAGGTGGAAGAGGAGATATTTCCTTACTTAGACTCTCTAGGATTTTCCCCTCCCTGGCTTTCCTGTGTGACAAAGCTAAGTGGACTTTCCCTCCTGTCACAGATAGTCCTCAGCCCCGGGCTGATGCTACAGGCTGGGACAGGTGTTCTCTACTCATGTGTTTGATAGAGTCTAATCTGACAGCTGCTATAAATACAAGAGGAACTGAAGGCCACGTCTTGAGTAATTCAGTTTTGGTCATCTACCAGTAAATCACAAGATATGTCATGGTATCAAAATAGATGATCATTTCCACTTTTAAAACTAGAACTTTGGATTTTTGGTCACTTCAAAGCACACCTTTTCTATTTTTCTTCTGGGGTTGTAAAACAAAGTTATATAACTTTTTTTTAATGCCATGGTATAGCCAAGTCCAACCCAGAACAAAGTCCATCTAGTCCTCTCTCTCTCCATCTGGGTGATGTTTCATTTTGTTCTATTCATCCTTCCTAGCTCCTTTTTTTTTTTTTTTTAATTCTGTACTCTCTTGGTCCTTAATATAAAGCTTTCTGGGCTGCCTCTATGCTTTCTTGTTCTTATGTATCCCATTCTGCATTTCCTGTATGAAACGCCATGTCCCAGGTATGCATTCGTGGGCTGGCCTTCAGCTGCACCTGCCTGGGCGTGTTGAAATTACTGATAAGAAAGACTGAGCCATTTGGCAACTCTGGAACACTCTAGTTCATACTGGTGTAAGTGGGCTTAGGATTTCCATGAAAATCTTCCTTTTTTGTATTTTTACTTTTATCTCAAAAAAATGGCATAAACGTTTCCTGAAGATATTCTTGTTGTAAAGGATTTTTTAAAGTACAGAAGTATTTAAAGCAAGCTGTAAAAAAATTATCTGCTATCCCTTTTCCCAACATTCTCCCTATTAATTCCATTTGCTACTTCCCAAGTGGGATTTGCATCTCTAATATGTTTTTTTGCCATCTTTCTCCTGCCCCTCTTCCCTCCCTCTTATTCTTTTTAATCACTGCAGAGGACGCCATAATATAGGTTTATCATTATGTAATCAATTTTGTACTCTTTTTTTTTTTTCTGTAATTTATAATGTTATAGCAGACAGTGTTACCCATAGATTTTTCTCCATATGTGAATGTACTTCTTTAGGTTAGATTCAGAGAAGCAGTATCCTGGGCAAATGCATTTAAATTTTTGGAAAATGTCTTCCGGCGCCCTTTCTCCCCACCCCCACCCACCTCTAACCATGTTGCTCTAGAACTCCCTGTTCTGGTTTGACTAGTCTTCCTAGCTTCAGGAATGAGGTGCCCAGGGTGCTGGGGGTTGGGTGGGCAATTTGGCAACCACTGCTGATATATTCCCGTTCCCTCTGAGAACCAAGAAACCTCGAAAATGTGGCAAAAGCAAAGGATCTCAGGAAAAGCACCAACACCTGTGTTCTAGAGAGCAGAAATCTAAAATTCTGGTCTTTGAAGGAGGACACAACACCTGCTGTACCCGCTCAGTTTCTTTAAATGGAAATTAACTTATAAGGCTTTACCCAAGTGATTTAAATTTTATATATTCTAGAGTTGGCCTTGATTTTTCTAAACCTGACACCAAAACTAGAAACAACAAAACATAATGAACTGATTTGACTAAAAGGAAATTTATAAAAACTTTCTAAAAACTTTCTGAAGGCAAGAGAAACCAACATAAACAAAAATTTAAGGTTAAAAAAGAAAAACCTGAGACAATATATTTAATATATTTATGTAATATACAATAGGCCTATGTAAGATCCCATATATGTACATATAAAGAATTCTTACAATCAGAAAAAGACAAACACTCCAATAAGAACATGGGCAAGAGGTCATGGTTAAGCAATTTACCAAAGAGGAAAATACGAAGAACTCTAAGTATTTAAATAATAAATTGGTATAATATTTCTGGAGCTCATCAGCTTTAGGTAATAAACCACGTATATTAAAAATGTTTTTACTCCCTTATGATGTAGGAAAACGTTGGAGTTTCAAGCTGATGGCCAAGAAAGAATTCTTGAAGTGTTTTTGGTGCAAACATGTGGTTTTATTAAACCCCGGGGACAGAACCGGTGGGCAGACAGAGCTGCACTGCGGTCATGAGGAGTGGCCCATTATATACTTTCAAGTTGGCAGTGGTTAGGGGGTAGCCTGAGTCTCTAAGGAATTTTGGAAGCAAGGTTTCCAGGACCTTGAGGGGGCTAGCTATTGTTGGGAAAAGGTCATTTAGTACTGCCTAATAAAACCTGAGTCATGAGACCCTTCAGATGTGTATCGGTGGGTCATATGCTTGGGGGATGATTGCCAATACGTACCTTGGGTTTAGAGATGAAGTTTCCAAAGGAATTAAAAAAAAATTTTTTTTTTATAAACATATAATGTATTATTAGCCCCAGGGGTCCAAAGGAATTTTTATATGTTAAATTAGACTTAAAGGATCCTGGGAGGCAGGGAGGGAGGTTTCTGGGCTAGGATTGCCTTTTGCCCTTAACAAAGTGTCAACATCTTGGCAGTTGAATCCAGAGAGGAATGTCCCTCTGCCTGTTTCAAGGACTTGTCAATGGACTGTAGGTAGTAAGGAAATTTAATAATTTTTCTTCTGCCTTTGTTTCCCACATCACCTTTGACCCAGAAATTCTACTTCTTAGAATTTATCCTAAGGAAATACTGATGGATTTGCACAATGGTTTAATTTATAGATATTAATTTCAGGCTTATTTATAATATTTTAAAAGTGGGATAAATTCTTTTTTTTTTTATTTTTAAGATTTTATTTATTTATTTGACAGACAGAGATCACAAGTAGGCAGAGAAAGATAGGAGGAAACAGACTCTCTGATGAGCAGAGAGCCTGATGCGGGGCTCGATCCCAGGACCTGGGATCATGACCTGAGCTGAAGGCAGAGGCTTTAACCCACTGAGCCACCCAGGCGCCCCAAAGTGGGATAAATTCTACCAGAGAGAAGTGATCCATGAATCATGGTACAAGAAGATCATTGTAATGTCATTGTCAATGTAATGTAATGTCATTGATGTTGTAGAAAGGATAAGCAGGCAAAGATCTCATGCTATACTGTTAAATGAAAAAAAAAAAATCAAATTCTGAAGCATCACACATGTTGTGATGCCCCCTACTTTTTTGCTTATTTGTGGTGGAAAAGGCCAAAACCTTAATAGCAGTTATCTGGTTTGGGGGGATTATGACTGATTTTATTATTTTTGCTTGTCTTTAGTTTTTAAATATTTCATGTATTATGAAAATTTATTTTTGAGTAATTTCATATTTTTTCATGTACCATTCTTTTTTTTTTTTTAAGATTTTTAAAATTTATTTGAGAGAGAGCACAAGCAGGGGGAGGGGCAGAGGGAGAGTGAGAAGCAGACTCCTTGCTGAGCAGGGAGCCTGAAGCAGGACTTGATCCCAGGACCCCGGGATTATGACTCAAGCTGAAGACAGATGGTTAACTCACTGAGCTACCCAAGTGCCTCTCATGCAGTGTATTTTTAATTCATTTGATTTTTAGTTCACCTTATTTTACTCAAAATTTTTTCTGCCAATTAAAGTGGAATGCTCCTTTGGTAACAGTATTACTCAGATACACTGAACATGATGATTTGCTTCATGCCTGATTCTCATCTTTGATCACAGCTGCAGAACATGGTTTCCAGTGAAGAAACCATGGATTTGCCTAATCATGTCTTCCAAAGAAGAAGTGCTGTACCCATGTAGATGAACAGTCTGTTTAAATTAGTTTATCACCTTGAGCTTGGTGAAACTAGTGGATATTTCAGCTAACTAAGCACAGGTTGGATATTGACTTATTCCTTCATTCAACAAGATTTTACTTATTATTTTTTAGATTTTTATTTTTATTTTAGAGGATGCTTGAGCATGCGGGGTGGGGTGTGATGGGGAGGGACGGAGGGAGAGGGAGAGAGAGTCTTAAGCAGACTCCATGCTGACCATGGAGCCCCATGTGCGACTCAGTCCCATGACCCTGCTATCATGATCTGGGCATAAACCAAGAGTGAGAGTCTTAACTGACTGGGCCACCCAGGTACCCCCAACAAGCTTCTATATTGTGCCTACCGTGTGCCAGGCTCCATGCGGCTGCCCGTCCCCATTCCTTTCTTTCTTCATGCCTACCGTGTGCTGAGCACCGTGTAGACTGACAAGATAACCTGGAGAGAGGCAAACTTGTCGGCCCCACAGGCCTTGCAGCAGGCAGAGACAAAGATGTGCGTATAGCTGCATGGGAGAAGTTATGCTGGAGAACAGTGGAGGGGAAAAGAATATAATCAGAAGCGGCTTAGAGAGGGGAGGAGTCTCGCTGAGTCATGAAAGGTCAGGAAGTGCATCGTATAAGGGAATTCATCGCTCTGGCAGCAACATGGGAGACAGAAGCTCTGGACTGCGGTGGGGGGACCATGGGAGTGACAGATGATAGGGCCCTAGACGAAGGGAATAGCAGTGAAGGAAGAGAGACAAGAACAGACATAATATGTAAGAAAGAGAGAAATACACTCTTGATGCCTGGCTCTGAGATCCAAAAGAAAAGGGGCAAGGGAGACTCCTGAGTCAGGAGGCCTTGAAAGTCACGTGGAAGGGTGGGTACAGGCACTGTCCCTGGCCACAGGACAGGCTTGGGAGGGATGAACAAACAGCCGAAGGCACCTGCAAGCCCCTGGCTGAGTGTATACAGGGCTGAGGGCTGGAGAGGGGTAGGGGGTTGTCAACCAGAAATCAGTGTGAGAGTCAACTGCATCTAAGAGGCACACTTAAATGACAGCCAGAAAAAAAGCCCGTTTTAGACCCTTAGATGCTCATTTTAATAAATTAGCATATTGACAGAGCTACTTTCTTTCCCATTATTTCAGATTATTTATCCCATAAAGGGACATCGCCCACAGCAGATAATCACAGTGCTGCAACTTTGAGTTCTATCTCTGGGGGAGTTTGAAAGTGTAGAGTCCTGGTTCCCACCCCTGGGGGGGCTGATTCAATAGGTAGGTGAGCCAGAGACTTGTAATGCTCTCCAGATAGCCACTTCTTAGCCCTTGGCGGTAGCAGGGGAGGGCTATCTTGTGACAGCTTCTGGGCAATAGCACTGTGAATAGATGGGCTAGGCGTCACCTTGACTGTCTTCTCCACCTGCCACATCACCAGTGAGAGGCCTCGTCTCCCCGGTGGAGACACAGGAGAGAAACAGGCTGCCTTCCTGAACCCCTGCTTCGCATGTGTTTCCCTGGAGGACACTCAGAACCACAGTGGACTTGGCATGAGTGAGAAGTAAACCTTTCAAGGTTAAATCATTGAGCTTTTTGGGTGTGTCTGTTACCATAGCCTAGCCAATCCTGACCAATACAGCCTGCCCTTCCGTGGGACCCAGAAGCCAGTTTTATAAACATATACCATCGCTGATCTTGCTGCCATGGGTGACCACATTTTGTGATCAGTGACCAGAAGGACCTTTTGTGATAGCCTAGGTCTGGTAGATACCTTAGAATTTTAACGTTAGCCCTTCCCTGAAGGCTGCTTGGCAAGCAAATGGTGTGCCCTGTGTTCAGAAATGTTAACAGCCTATGTCACTGAAGGAGGCATGATTCATCGGTATAATTAATGTGTTGATAATGGTTCGTTGAGCATTTCCTATGTGCCAGGCACAGTATTCATTGTTTCACCCTTGCAGGGTAGATAACGATTATGCACAGGTAGGAAGTGGTAGCACTTTGATTCCTATACTTTCATTTGCAAATTTTACTCCCCTAATCTTTTAGAGCTGGGGTCCTACAGCTAAGGGTGACCTTAGTGTCCCCACCAGAATGACTTGCAAAGGTGGTGGTCATACTGAAGGTTGTGTGATATTAAACAGTAAAAAATTTCTTGAACTTACTCTACAATTTTCAGCTAAGTATTTTCAGGCTTCGAGGACAGCTATCTAGCATACTTCCAATTATCCTAGCAATAAGTAAAGATTTTCACTTTCTAAGGGCCGTGAAGGAAGTTTGGTTTAGAGTTATGATTCCGTCTCTGGGGATCCTAGACTCTAATGCATTTGCATATCAATACACCAAACTGATAGCACAAATTACGTGTAATAAAATCCTTTGCAAACTTCTGTGCATTGACCATATGTCAAAAACTCTACAAAATAATCTCTACAGAGAAAAACAAATATCGTATGATCTTACATCTATGTGGTTTCTAAAAATGCCACAGTCCTGCAAATGGAAAGTAGATAGTACAGGTTGCTGAGAGTTGGGAGGGTGAGGGTGGGGGAAAGGAGATGTAGGTCAAAGGGTACAAACTTTCGGTTGTAAGATGAATAGATCCTGGGTATCTATTGTATAGCGAGGTGACTGTAGTTTATAGTTACAGTAGCGTATTGTATACTCAAAAGTTGCTAAGAGAGTGGATCTTAAATGTTCTCACCACACACCTCTAAAAAAGGTAATTATGTGGGGTGATAAACCCTGGTGCGGTAAACATTTCACAGTATGTACATGTATCAAGTCATCTCGCTCTACACCTTAAATGTAATACCGTGTTATGTGTCAGTTACCTTTCAGTAAAGCAAAAAAAAAAAAGGAAAAAGTCTGCAGATCCACAGTCTGAGTAGTACATCCTCTCTTGATTCTCAGCATCTCAGTGTTCTTGGACAGGTCGGACGCAGAGAGAACAGGTGTGACCCGCTCAAGACCAGAGCTCAGCTAATCAGTGGATGGCAACGCAGGGCACGGGAATGTTTAACAACAGAGCCACTGATAACAGTAACAAAAATGCTTCAAACTTCTCAGTAAAACAAACTGTTGTCCCAGCAGACCATGGATGGGTTGGGGTTTTTTGTTGTTGTTTTAAATATTTTATTTATTTATTTTTGAGAGAGAGTTAGAGAGACTGTGAGCACGAGTGGGGGGGAGGCAGAGGGAGACGCAGACTCCCTGCTGAGCAGGGAGCCCGATGAGCAGAGGCTCGATCCCAGGACCCCGTGATGATGACCTGAGCAGCAGGCAGACGCTCAACCAGCTGACCCGCCCAGGTGCCGCCTCGGTGTGCTTCTGTTAAATGTCTAACCGTGAGGTAGAGTCAGATGTTGACATGCATTCAAAAAGGCTTTTTCTTACCAAATAGAAAACCTTGTTGCAAAACCTTATCTACAGTCTACAACAGTTAGTAATCTTGTTAGAAACCTTAACGAAAACGTTGTCTGGGCCGATTTTCCCCTTTCACTTCCCTTCAGAAATGGGTAGCATGGAGGGAGACGTTACCCTGGGATCCCATGACTGGGAAAGTGATCTGTCCCACTATGGCCAAAAAGGTTGGTTGGTTGGCTGATAGAATTTAGTGGCAAGTCTCAGACACTTGAAAATTAGAGTGATTACAGGCAAGCTCACGAGATCTCTCCAAGCGTGATTTGCTCAGGTCCCATTTTCAAAGGAGCCTGGAAGAAAAATGTCCCTGCGGTTCCAAAGTCCCCCCCCATCCAAGAACTCAATGCCTTGCCTGCCGTGGGGAGCCACAGAGGAAGGAATTTACCCTGGGTGGAAAGTTCACTGAACATACTGCGCTATTTGAAAATTCCTTGTTCCAAAAGCCCTTCAGAAACCAGTAATCCTATTAGTTTGGCTTCTCGAACAGTTACCTACCTGCAGCAAAAAGTAATTACAACTGGCAGCCAGCAAATAATTGCTCCAGTGTCTAAATGAATGGGGAATCTTCTCTGGAAGGAATGATTGTTCCTAAATGAGTCAGCTCAGCCTTCGTCTCTGCTTTGGTTGCTGACAAACTGGGCCATCTGCCTATACCAGGAAGGAAAGGTGAAGGGGGTGAGGGAGCTTTAATTGGTGGAAATGGGCAGCTGAGGGACTACGCAAAGCTTATCACCTGAAGGGCTCTTCTGAGCGTGTGAAGCCTTTTTTGAAGACATAGACACCCTAGGCAGGGTTCAGGTCCAAGGATCTGGCCACTGGCTGCATCATAAAACCTCAGAAGCTCCAACATTTTCCTCCCCTTCTTCACCTCTGCTAAGTATATAAGGGTGTCCATTAGAGAGGAGTCCCTGTGCCCACAACTGGGTAATAATGTCAAGAGTTGTCACAATAGACCTTTTGCAAAGGAATGAATGGGAAGGGTTGGCAAGGGCAGGGAGTCTGTAAAGAGAAAAAAAATCCAGTAAATTGGAACAAGGCCTTTCCAACAAGTCAAAGGCCCCAGTACTGACTCCTAAAGGACCCCACTTTCATCTCCTGAAAAGCCAGACCTACTTTGGTTGGAATCCTACCCCCCGCCAACTAACAGCTGGAAGAAATGGGAAACAGCAGAGCCTCCCTTGGACTGGGAGAAGACGGGGGTTCTGGCCCAGCCGTGTCCTGAGCCAGCTGCACCGTTTGGGGTCAGCTCTTGGAGTTTTCAGGCCCCCATGGTGTCATGTGTGAAATGAAAGGAGAGGTTACTGTCACAGGCTCTCTAGCTTGGAAATCCTCGTGTAGGTTTGGGGCACAATTGAGCCGCGTGGTCTGAACATGGGGAGAATGCTGCAAGCAGACCCCTTGAGGGATGAGGGTTTTGAGGAACTCTCAGGAGCTTAACTGAAAGGTTTTTTTGTTTTAAAGATTTTATTCATTTATTTGACTCAGAGATCACAAGTAGGTGGAGAGGCAGGCAGAGAGAGAGGAGGAAGCAGGCTCCCCGCTGAGCAGAGAGCCCGATGTGGGGCTCGATCCCAGGGTCCTGGGATCATGACCTGAGCCGAAGGCAGAGGCTTTAACTCACTGAGCCACCCAGGCGCCCCAAGTGAAAGGTTTTTAAAAGACTCCTGTGTGCGGAGGACCAAAGGGCATGGTTAAGCCCTGTGGGAACTTAAAATGAGTTGCTGCCAGTTCAGGAGGGAGGACGTTGTCAGGTGGGGCGACCGGCTCCTTGGTGACTCTGTGCCTACAGGCTGGGACCTTGTGCTAGTGACCAAACTTGCCTGACCTTGACATTATCCATTATCCTCTGCAAAAGAAGATCAAGTGGGAGCAGTAGATTTTTGAGCACTGTTGTCAGGAGGGAGGAGCCCCGCTTGCTGAGCCCCTGGCTTCCTGCCTGGTCTTCCATCTCAGTAACCTGTAATGTGGCATCCCCCGCTGCCTGCAGAAATCACAGACCATTGTGTGCTTAACTCGCTGTGCACCAGCCTGGCTTTTAGTCTCTCTTTAGCTCCAAGTCAAATATTAATACTGACTCATACTATTAAACACCTAACTTACCTGCGGACACATTTACGTCTTAGAGACCAACGCTAATCTGTTTAGAATGTATTGCTAAGAGGACGTGAATTCTTCCCTAAATAATTATGCCCGGGGTTAGTTACACAAGTAACAGTAACTGAGCAAATACCAGAGATAATTATTTGCTGATTATTAATTCAGTGTATTTTCTCTCTCCACCTTAGATTTACTTTACTATCATGTGTTTGAAACATGTTAATGAAAGATATATTTAACACGCATTAAAGAGGTCATTTGACTTCTAGTGCATTGCTTAAAACTTATCAACTATAATGTTTTTATAAATAATTTTTGTTGCAAAGATCAGGGAAAGAATTCACCTGCTTTTTGTATAGAGCATTTTGTTCAAAATATTTTGCCGGCAAGTTCTGACCACATAATCTCCCACCCGCTTAGATAGGTTTTGTTTTGAACGTCCTACTCCACATTCATTCTGTAGGCATTCCAGAGCTGCTCTTTGCTGAGCCTTGGAGCTATAGCAATTGAGGGTAAGCACTTGAATCTTTTCTGTTTTTATTTCTCCTTGGAGAGTTCATCTTTTTTCAAGATTTCTAGGCAGGCAACTCTCCAGTTGACATTTCCAGCCCCGTAGACCTCCAGGCCCACATTCCCACTCGGGTATTCTGCCATCTAAAACCGAACTCTTCCTCTGGTCTGGTCTTAGTCTGGGAGGCATCTTCTGCGGGGCCTGAAGTGTGTTGGGGGAGAGGGTGGGGGAGGTGTGTATTCTAGGTTGGAGAGCGGCGGAGAATTGGGAATAAAAGTGGTGTGGAGGCGCCACCGCCAGGCTCCTCTGGGTACTGCAGGCGGGAGGAGAAAGAACCAAAGCAGTTAAGCCTCGGTGGGGGGAGGGGAGGAGGATGAAACACCGCGATGACGTCAGTGTGCAGAATGGCCTGGAAGGAGACTGGAAGTAGGGGAATCAGCGGGGAGGTTGCTTTAATGTTGCAAGTATAGTGTAACGATAGTATTGGTTAAAATGACAGACCATTTAGATCCTTTTGGAGGAGAGGGTCATGGACCCTTTCAGGATAGAACCAAAGCTATGGGTCTTCTCCCCAGAAAACTAAGCGCACGAGCACCAAGTATTATGTGTTATTTTGGGGGCGGTTCATGGGTCGCAGTGGGTGATGAGACAGGTGGATTTGGGATCTGCAAAGGAAATAGGAATAACACAGTGTAGCTGGTGGAAGTCAGTAGGGAGACTTGGAAAAGGAAGTAGTTTACAGAAGAAGAGAACAACAGGACGTGTGGAAATGTGGAGATGTGCTTTGGGTAGCGCACTTGTGTCTGGAGCTGTGTGAGAAGTGGCCCAGCAGTGTGGCTGGAGGGGGAGACCTGAGTCATTTGATCTGATTGCATGAGTTTTCCTTTTAAAGGGGGCCTGGCTGACTCAGTCAGTGGAGCATATGACTCTTGATTTCGGGGTTGTAAGACTAAGCCCCACGTTGGGTGTGGAGGTTACTTAAAAAAATCTTTAAGAAAAAACAGACTTTTCCTTTTGAAAGTAAGTGAGCTCCCTGAGTTAACAAAACAGCAGAAGGCATTCAAGTATTTCCCAATAGAAATAATGGGAGCCATAAATATGCCAGTAATATTCCTAGAGCAGTTTGGGATTGCTCTCATAAAAAAATTAAAAATTAAAAATTAAAAAAAAACCCATACATGAAGAAACAGACACTAGATAAATTCCCAAGTAAATCGTTTCATTAATATTCATTATAAAACTTTTAAAAATTAAGCGTAAGTTGTAAGAATCAAGATCAGGAGAGAAGCTGACCATTTAAAATTATAGTTATTAAAGTAAGCTTCAGATGGACGGACACAACAAGATGTCTAGACTTTTCAAAATCGTTTTCCTGGTGTCTGTATGCTGCACTGGGAGCAGTGTGAGTCAAAACACCACATCCCTCCTGTTCCAAGTTCTCTGCCAACATCACCCAGAGATGGTGGCTGATGCAAAGGCACTTTTGACCCCATAAGCTGCACTCGAATGGAAGCTCTTTGGGGTCTGATCTCCTAGGAGCAGATGTGTAGAAGTAGAGCGCTCTCCCAGAAGAGATAAGAGGAAACCAGACGGTTAGTTTCCAGAACATCCAGGGCTTTGGTCCTGCTATACAGGAAGTCATCACTCTGACATTTGGGTTTGGGGAATTCACCAGTTCTCCTGACTGGGGCCAAAATAACACACCTATTCCAGAGACCAAGGTGGGGCCCAGCCCTGAATCTTCCCTCAGTCACCCTTCCCAAAGGGGTCTGGTGACCATTGGACAAGCCACATGGAGCCTTGTGCGGGTCCAGGCTGGGACCGGCCACCCAGTACCCATGAGGCACCATGGAAGTGAGCGCTGGTCATGAATTCTTCAGAACCTACACCCTCTATCCCCTCTAACCTGTGCTACGTCTCTGCATCCAGCCTCTTCAGATAACGGGAAAACCGATGCTGTACAATGAATGATCGGACTATTTCTAGAGACAGTGATGGATTTATCAAGGTAATTGTCTGTGTAGTTTTAGAGACCCCAGATAAACTTGACTTCCCAGGGGCTACAAGCTTGGCATCTACTTGGAAGGTATGGTATAACATGCAGCCTGAGAGACCTCCACTCCCCGAACTTGCAGCAACGGCCATCTGTTGCTTATTTATTTTCATGGCACTTGTCTCCTATTGGAAAACATTAAATGACAGAAGAGGGGACTCGAGCCAAGGATCCCAGTGTCGGGTCCTATTAGCTGATGAACCATATTGTTGGGCGAACTGTGACCCTGTGTAGCCTTCCCTGATGTTGGGGAGATACACACCATCTCTCGTCGTTGAGGTGGGGTTAGACAATAAATCCACGAGGTCTTTAGAAGTGTTATTTATAATAAAAGCTGAAGAAAAAGCAGATTTTTCCCCCTGGGCCCCCCCAAACCAGATTTCTCCGGAAATGCCTTAGTCTGTTCAACTAGAGGAACCAGGGCTGGCTTGGTGGGGACTTGTCCTGGGTGAGGGGCTCCTAGGGAGGCTTAGCGAAGGGATGGGTTTAAGTCAAGGAAGAATCATGAAAATAGGGTTAAGAGCCAGAGAAGCCATCCTGAGCATCAGGTCAGAGGGTTAGGAAGGCTGTAAACAGGAAACAGTTCGGTGAATAAGAAGTGAGAGGTCAGGTCAGAGAGATGCTTTGTATGACAGGTGAGTGAAGTGGGACCAGCCCTGTGACCCAGGAGGCAATGGTGTTGGGGGGGGACCTGTTTTAACTGGTGGTGACCATGGGGGTGAGGGCAGATTGGCCAACTAAGATATGCCAGAACAGACTAACCAGGAAAACTCTAGAAAACTGGGGTTCTGTGATATTTTCCGTACAGAAATCAAATCCCTAAAATTAAAGAAGTCTCATGCTGTGAGTATTTTGTATAACTTTGCAAAAGACCAATAAGTGCTTATGAGTTACATAGCTGCCCCCACCATCCCCAGCACAGGCTTCCTTCTGTGCTCTATATGGTCTGATCTCAAGTGGCCTGAGTAGCCGAGGGGATACCCAGCCTCTGGGTCGTTGGCAGTGCAGTGTCCTGTCCTCAGGCCGATTTTTTTCTGCGAAGATAACAAGCATTTCCTTCTTGCCTTCATTCTTACCTTTGAAAGGTAAATCCCTTGTGCCGGACAAAAATTTCCCTCTCTGTTGGCACATCTGAGATATCTGTCGATTTTGGGTCACAGGGCAGAAGGAGTTGAGTTAGCAGCGAGATACCTGCCCCCCAGCCCCGTGGTTGTGTGGTCGCCGGGCCAGCCCCCTTGCTGGTGCTTAGTCTGGGCTCCCACCAAGCCTATCAGCTGCTTCTGTCGCCTTGCCCACAGCTTCCCCTCACTCCCCGCTGCTCTTCTCGGCCTTCTGTGATCGTGGGAGCCCTTGAGCGAGGCCCCCTCTACACTTTCTTCCCCTCAGCTTCACCTCCCTGTAAGTGTTCCATCAGGGACTGTGTTCTGCGTGGAATGTCCCTCCTGGAAATGACAGTGTTTCTAGCAGATTCAGAAAACCCCGAGGGACGGTGCCAGGCATCTTGTTACAGCTTACCAAAAGAAACATGGAAAGAAATCAGACGCATGGACACCTTTAAGCCTTGGTGCAAAGCATAACCGTCACTTCTGGCAGTTCTAAAAGTTTGTAGGATGATAGGATGTGGCAGTATTTCAAATCCCAGCTGCTTCTTGCTAAGATGCTGAATCCTAGAGATTCTTGTTTTGAGCTCTGTGGACAAAGATGGCTCACTATGACTTTGACGGTTACTCAGGGGTGGAGGTGGGATTTTCCTTAGCATTCTGACTCTGAAAGATTCACTTCTGGAAGGTTTTTACAAGCCTACCAGCCTGGCATCCAGTGTCTCTGGCTGGCCTGATAGAGTTGCTGATTTAGCCTTCTCTCTTTATGACATGATCCTGTTTAAAAGCAAAACTCCCCAGTACTGTTCATATGATTGCTTAACGTCTCATGCCGTGTTACATAAAGTTTCACTGTAATTGAAAAACTAATGAATAGCACCCCAGGCAGTAAATAAATCACAAAGTTCATTAATTCAAAGCACCGAACATCAATTTGTAGAACACTACAGCACAGTGTAAAATAACATTACCTACAGTGTTAAGAATGGGAAAGCGAGAATTAATTTTATTTTAATTTTTAATGCACTTTTGACGGCTTGAAAAAGATGTTAAACATTAACAGAATTTAATATATACACTGGCCTTTATTAAACCACTGATTCATGAACAAATTAAGCACTGCGTGTTTTTTAAGTATTAAAGATTCAGTAGTGATAATTAACTTGCATGTCACAGAGGAAACCATTCTTAGCATATTTTGCAGGACCCTCCCATAGAGTCTGCAACCCCCATGCTGAAGGTCGCGGAAGATTGCGATCAGCTGCTTGGTTATCTGAAAAGAGGTGGAAAGACATTCTGCTTTTGTTTGTTCTGATCATCAGTTCACTAGACATGCGGGAACTGTGAGAAATCAGGTGATGAATTTGCACCCTCGACGCCACAATCCAGTCTCCCGGGAAAACGTTCTGTTTCTCAGGTTGAGGCACATCCAGCAGCATTTCGAAGGTTCCATCTATGGCATGAGCATTACTGATGATGCAGAATCAGGAACGGTCCTGGGCGTGTTGCTCCGTCTGAACCACCATCACTGACACGTGACCTTTCACCCCTGAGGTCTTAGAATTTGAGGGATCTGACTTGAATTTTGATTCTTTCAACACAAAGCCTAACTCAAAATAAGCAGCAAGCTGGGGTGATTTTTCACTAAAAGGAATGAGTTGTCACTCTAGGGGCCGAATTCATTGATAAACCAATCAAGACTGAAAGCAACATACTCTAGACTGTTGTGTTGGGTTTTTTCCCCCCAGCTGTAAAAGTGGATTTAGCTGAGGGATTCCATTCGGCTGACATTGAAATTACGCACATGATTCCAAGTTGCTAGAAAAAGAATTTATTATCTTTGAAATTGGTCAGTGTATTTGTTTACTCTAAGGGCCTTTTGGCTTAAATGATCTATTTAATCTTACACTGATCAAATTGAGAAAGGATTGCCAAGTATCCATAAATTCTATCGGGTAATCACTATTTACTTGGGTTCATAATTTCCCTGCAAATGAATAACTTCTGGTCAAGACTGTAACCTGCCTCACATCCGTGGCCTCTTTGCCGCCATACTCTGTAGAGACACTTCGGCTTATAGGCTGCAATTATTTATGCAAGAAATTAATAATCAAAAATCAAAATGTATTTCAATGATCCTCAAAGACATAAATTTGGGGCTGAAGTGTCCTTTGGGAAATGACTTTTCTCACACTTACCAGGAGGAGCGCTGAATAGGTATAGAATTGTCAAGTCCCTATGTCATGCACCTGAAACTAACATAACATTGTACGTCCACTACAATAACAACATTTTTTTTTAAAAGGCAATAATTTTTTTCTTCATTCTACAAAGGTAAACAGATTCATTATGTATTATTCATAAAAATATAAAGCTGAATGTGTGTATTCCCCCCCAACTCCACTACTCAGAGGTTATTTTGTTTACATTGAGATGCCTGAACTTTGTTTTTCAAATATGCATATGTATCTGGTCACAATAGCCTATTATTTTAAAGCCTTTTAAGAAACATGTCATGTATGGGCCGGCTGGGTGGCTCAGTCGGTTGGGCGTCTGACTCTTGGTTTTCGCTCAAGTCATGTTCTCATGGTTGTGAGATCAAGCCCTCAAGTCGGGCTCGGTGCTCAGCAGGGAGTCTGCCTGGGATTCTCTCTCTCCCTCTTCCTCTCTTCCTCCCTCTATTCACATACCCATGTGCGTGCTCCCCCCATTAAAATAAATAAATCTTGAAAAACAGAAGCATGTCATGTATCATGACAGCTTTCCATGTTAACACATACCAATCAATTTTATCACTTTTAAGGCTGCATAATATTGTACTATACGGACCTTCCGGTTGTTTCCAATTTTTCATTATTCGTTATGGGCCAAATTCTGTTTTCCCAAAATTCATACATTGAAGCTTTAATTCTCAAGGTGACTATGTGGAGATGGGGCCTTGAAAGAGGTAACGAAGGGTAAATGAGGTCATGAGGGTGCGGCCTTGATTCAGAATGACTGGTGTCCTCATATGAGAGGAAGAAACGCGGGAGCAAAGGTCACGTGAGGACCCAGGAGAAGACAGCCATCCACAAGCCAAGGAGGGAGGCCTGGGGAGAAACCGACCCTGCCAGCGCCTTGATCTTGGACTTCTAGCCTCCAGAGCTGTGAGAAAATAAACTTCTGTTATTTCAGCCACTGGTCTGCTGCATTCTGACTGAGCAGCCTGAGCGGACTGTTACAAAGGCAAGAGATGCACATTTAAGGTAAATTCCTAGAAAAGGACTAGCTAGTTCAAAAGTACCCCTTTCAACTCCCAGCTCCCAGAACTGCCTGTGTTTCTGTTTTCTCCTTTGACGTTTTTACACATATTACCCAGTTCCCACCCAGAAGATTTCCACCCAGGTATCTTCCCACCATCACTGTATAATGTCTGCTTTCTGCACACACTGGTAGTTTCCATCTTTTAAATCTTCACTATCCTTTATTGTGGTAAAATTTGCATTTCTTTGACTATTAGAGCATTTTTCCACATGACTATTTGCATGTCTTTTTTTTTTTTTTTTTTGGTGAAATGAGTTTTCATCTCATTTCTCCATTTTATGGGGGAGAGTCATGTTTTTCTTATTTATGTATAAGAGCTTTTAAAATCTACCTAAAGGATATTAGTTCAGATGATCTAGTTTTTTTTTTTTTAAGATTTAATTTTTTTTTTAAGATTTTATGTATTTATTTGACAGAGGTCACAAGTAGGCAGAGAGGCAGGCAGAGAGAGTCGGGGAGGCAGGCTCCCTGCTGAGCAGGGATGCCGATGGGGGGCTCGATCCCAGGACCCTGGGATCGTGACCTGAGCCGAAAGCAGAAGCTTTAACCCACTGAGCCACCCAGGTGTCCCAAGATTTAATTTTTTAAAGTAATCTTGATATCCAATGTGGGGCTCAAATTTACAACTCTGAGATCAAGAGTCCCATGCTCTACTAGCGGAGCCAACCAGGTGCCCCTAGATGATGTAGTTTTTTCAAAAAAAATTGTTGCTTTGTGTTTTATATTTGTTTTTGAGAGTTGTCTATAGTTCAGAAGTTTTAAATTTTAGTTTAGTAAAGTCTGCCATATTTAAAAAAGATTTTTTCATTTATTTGAGAGAGGGAGAGAGCCAGAGAGAAAGCACAAGCAGAGGGAAGCAGCAGAGGGAGAAGCAGACTCCCGGATAAACAGGGAGCCCGCTGTGGGACTCTATCCCAGGATCCTGGGATCATGACCTGAGCTGAAGGCAGCTGCTTAATCAACTGAGCCATCCAGGTGCCCCTCTATCAATATTTTTAAGGAATTGAAGCTCTAATTCTCAAGGTGACTATTTGGAGATGGGGCCTTTAAAGAGGTAACAAAGGGTAAATGAGGTCATTTTAGTTTAGAAGGATATTTGCCTAAAGATTTTTTAAAAACTTACATTTTAGGGGCGCCTGGGTGGCTCAGTGGGTTAAAGCCTCTGCCTTCAGCTCAGGTCATGACCCCAAGGCCCTAGGATCAAGCCCCGAATTGGGCTCCCTGCTTGCTGGGGAGCCTGCTTCCCTTCCTCTCTCTCTGCCTGTCTCTCTGCCTACTTGTGACCTCTGTCTGTCAAATAAATAAAATCTTTTAAATAAATAAATAAAATACTTATATTTTCTTCTCAGCGTTGCATGATTTTTAACTATTTAATTTTTGATCCAACTATAGTTTATTTGATATTAAGGAGAACTAGGGATATAATTTTTCTTCCAAATTAAAGTTTATTTCAAGATCATTTATTGAATAATCTGTATTCCATTCACTGATTTGAAATTCTATGCTTATGAGAGACCAGATTCTGTTTCTATAATCTCCCTTGTGTTTTATTATGTCCACCAAGTTCTAAACCAGTGATATGCTCTTCAAATTACTATGGATTATTAAATCAACGTGTTTCACATCTGGTAAGGCAAATTTACTTGACTGATTTAATTTTAATGGTTCTCAAGTCTTACAAGGTTATACACCAGTTTGACTGTGAAGGAGGGTGTCGCTACTACTGATTGAGTCTTTACTTTCATCTCTGCTGCACCCGAACCGAGAAAACCTCTCTTTCACTGTCCCTTCCTATCATCTTATGAATGTTACCTGCTAATGTGTGTTTCCCCTTCTGGATCATGAGGTCCTTGCAGGCGTCTTAGGTGAGATTTATGTCACTTGGAGATGACATTTCACCACCCGTGGAGAGCACAGCACTTAGCATGCATTTGGAAGGTGTTAATGCCTTTTTTTTTTTTAAGATTTTATTTATTTATTTGACAGAGATCACAAGTAGGCAGAGAGGCAGGCAGAGAGAGAGGAGAAAGCAGGCTCCCTGCTGAGCAGAGAGCCCGATGTGGAGCTCGATCCCACAACTCTGGGATCATGACCTGAGCCGAAGGCAGAGGCTTTAACCCACTGAGCCACCAGGCGCCCCCCCCCTTTTTTAATAAAAAATGA
The DNA here is from genome assembly GCF_010015895.1 of Lontra canadensis. Taxonomy (NCBI): domain Eukaryota; kingdom Metazoa; phylum Chordata; class Mammalia; order Carnivora; family Mustelidae; genus Lontra; species Lontra canadensis. The sequence goes on along the minus strand of NW_022631058.1, from coordinate 10,252,496 downwards.
GGAGCTACTTTTTTTTCTCCATCTTTTTATGTATGTATGTATTTTAAAGATTTTATTTATTTGTCCGAGAGAGAGAGCACAAGCAGTAGGAGCAGCAGACAGAGGGAGAAGCAGGCTCGGGGCTGAGCGAGGAGCACGAGGCCAGAGTCGGTCCCAGGACCCTGGGATCATTATCATGACCTGAGCCGAAAGCAGATGCTTAACCGACTGAGCCACCCAATTGTCCCCTCCATCTTTTTAAAAATAGATTTAATTTGTTTATTAGAGAGAGCATGCATACATAAGTTGGGTCAGGGACACAGGGAGAGGGAGAAGCAGAGTCCCCACTGAGTGCAGAGCCCAACACAGGACTCTATCCCAGGCCCCCGAGATCATGACCTGAGCCAAAGTCAGACGCTTAACCGACGGAGCCACCCAGGTGCCCCGTTCTCCAATTGTTTGGTATCTTTTTCATTTATTTTAGTTGATTAATTTTTTTTTTTTTGCATTGGTGCATCATTTCAGCACCAACCCCCAATTCTTGGATTAATTAATCCAAAATTCTTATGAGTTGTTTGTAACACAAACATCTGTTTGTAAATTGTTTGTAAAATTCTCATTTAAATTAGACCATCTTGGGGCACCTGGCTGCCTCATTCGGTGCAGCATGTTGACTCTTGGTCTCAGGATCTTGAGTTCAAGCCCCATGTTGGGCATGGAGCCTAGTTAAAACAAAACAAAACAAACAAAAAAAAATAAATAGGGCCACCTGGGTGGCTCAGTTGGTTAAGTATCTGCTTTCGGCTCAGGTCATGATCCCAGGGCCCTGGGATGGAGACCTGCATCAGGCTCCTTGCTCTAGTGGGGAACCTGCTTCTCCCTCTTCCTCTGCTGTTCCCTTTGCTTGGGCTCTCTCGCTCTCTTTTTCTCAAATAAATAAAATTTTTAAAAACGTAAAAAAAACCTGGAAAAATAAATACAACAAACAAACCAACCTCGATCCTTCTACCTAATTCAAGAGAGTGGTTAACTCTGGGGAGAGGGCAGATGGGCAGTGAGTTTGGATTTGGGGAGAGAGCCATGGGGACCTCAATTTTATCTACAGCATTGTATTTCTTTGAATAAGGGTTTTTCAGCCTGGGGACTATTGACATTTGGGGCCAGATACTTCTTTGTTGTGGGGGGCTGCCCTGATCTTTGTAGGATGTTTAACAACACCCTTGGCTTTTATCCATGAGATGCCCATCGCCCTCCCTAGTTGTGACAACGGAAAACACCTTCAGACATTGCCAGATGTCCCCTGGGGAGAAGAGTTGCCCCTCCTCCCCACCTCGAGAGCCACTGATTTATAATAAAACAAATAAGCCTAAATAGAGCAACTTAAGAAATGGAAAGAAAATGTGACCACGTGCTAAGTTAGAGGTGGGGGTTAGCACGTGATCATTTGCTATATTATTCTGTATCTTTAAACTCTTCTGGGAGACTCAAAAGGAAAATTTATCTTTTTCTTCTTCTCCTCCTCCTCCTCCTTCTTTTTTTTGTAAGATCCAAATCTTTTAGCTTGCTGATGATTGAAAGTGATGTTTCCCATCAATGGCTATGTCTGTCTCACCATAGGCTGGATACACCCTCACGAAACCAAGCCCCCGGGGATGCTGCTCTTTGATTCGCAACTTCACAGGCTTGTCTTACAGAGATCTTAGGTAATTCATCCTCAGTATTGATTGCTGTGTGCTGGCTTAGTTAATTGCTCCTTCCTTTTTTTTTTTTTTTTTTAAGATTTTATTTATTTGACACACACACACAGAGAATACAACAGGGGAGAGGGAGAGGGAGAAGGAAGCAGAAAGCCGGACGCCACGGGGCTCGATTCCAAGACTTTGGGAACCAAAGGCAGAGGCTTCACCCACTGAGCCTCCCAGGCACCCCTTAATTGATCCTTTCTGATTTCCAGTGATCCCTAACACCCTCTTTCATACTCTTCCCCCATCTAATCCATTCTTCACTCTGCTACAGAATGGGTTTTTCTTTCCCCCTAAGACACAAATATTTGACATTCCCTTGCTTAAAATCTTTCAAAATAAGGTTGAAATTCCTTAGCACGGTGCAATCCTGAGATGTGATTCCTATGCAAATCACCTGCAGCTAGCACAGACGCAGGGGGTAAGGCTCTGTCCCTAATAAGACTGCTCTCACCTTCCATGAGTCACAAGTTTAGGGCTGCCTAGGTGAACCAGCACTCCTGAAAAAATGGCTCAAAATTCAGGGGGTCCCTCAGCCACCTAAGGTATGATAATTTGCTACAACAGAACTCTCAGGAAAGTGCTATAGTTATGATTATCATTTTATTATAAAGGATAGAAATCAGGACTAGCCAAATGAAGAAATGCATAGGTGAGTTCTGGGAGCATCCTGCCTGTAGAGCTTCTGGGCACTTTCTTCATAGTGTCACCTTCCCAGCTCATCGATGTGTTCATCAAGCAGGAAATCCATTGGAGAATTGGTATCTGGAGTTTTACTGGGGTTTCATTATGTGGTCATGATTGGTGGCATTATTGGCCATGTGACTGAACTCAGCCTCTAACCCTATCCTCTCCCTGGAGGTCCCCTGGCTCAAAACCCCAATCCTCCAATCACATGGTTGGTCTCACGAGTGATCAACAGCCTGAGTCATCTTGTTAGCATAGACCCAGGTGTGGTCAGGGGCTCGTTGTGAAGAACAAAGAGTCACTTGGTAAATTCCAAAGATGTGGTGTTTGCCTCTGAGGAAGGACCAGGGACAAGGACGAAATTTTTTACTGTACCTCACATGGCACCCTTTGTGAGGAACTGACCACAGCTTCTCTCCCTTCACAGCAACCATATAGCCCCAGTTGAGGGTTCTCAGATACACCTGGCTGTTTTCTCATTTGGACTCCTGCCCTTGTTATTTCCCCTGCCTACCTTGGTTTGTCCTTGGTCTATTCGGTGAACTCCACCATTTGTCAAGACCCAGGTGAGCAGCTTTACTTCTGTGGAGCCAGACAGAGTTAATCCCCACCTCCCCAGTGTCGCTAGTGTCCCTTGTTCATTTATAGATTATCTTCGCACTTACTCTTCAGGCCGGAATTATTTGCTGGTGAGTCTGTATGTACTATTGGCAAGTAGTATTGTGACTTTGTGGAATAAGTGTTTTGTGGAGCTTTCTCTTTATTATTTGAAGTTATATTTGTCTTTCTAGAAAGTGTCCTCATGTTCGCCACCATTTTGCCACCCCACTCCTCATGCCCCAGCAGTGGGCGTCATCATGAACACCGCTCTTGAGTAACTCCTGGGTGGTTCAGTTGGTTCAGCCTCTGGCCCTTGATTTCAGCTCAGGTCATGGTTTCAGGGTTGTGAGATTGAGCCCTGTGCTGAGCCCTGCTTCGCAGAGTCTGCTTGACATTCTCCCTCTCGCTCTGCCCCTCCTCCACTCATGGGTGCTCTCTTTCTCTCTCTGTCTAAAATAAATACACCTTAAAACAAATAAAAACACCAAACCAACCCATCCCCTCCTGGCCACTGGTGGATAATCTACCATTTGCAGTCTTGTGACTCACAATCCCATCTGGCCATTCATGTTTTGGAAAACTCATGGATAAAGTCAGGAGTACCTGGGTGGCTGGCTTAGTGGGTTAAAGCCTCTGCCTTCAGCTCAGGTCATGATCCCAGGGTCCTGGAATCAATCCCTGTATGGGGCTCTCTGCTCAGCAGGGAGCCTGCTTCCCTTCCTTTCTCTCTGCCTGCCTCTCAGCCTACTTGTGATCTCTGTCTGTCAAACAAATAAATAAAATATTTTAAAAAACCCCTCATGGATAAAGTCAATGAGATAACATGTTGGAGGTTTGTTAAATATCTAGAAATAGGAACGGTTAAGTATATTGTGATTCCATTCATTGGATAAAAATATTATACATCTAATATATCTTTATGGCATTTGTATAAAACAGAGAGATGCTTACATTAGGAGGAAAAGTAATCACAACTATGATGAAAAAATATACCCATGAACGAAGATACCAGAAAAGCAGAAGAGAAAGAAAGAAAAGGCCTGTGTAGAAATACTCTGAAATAGTATTTGTCCTTGGGCATTGGAAATATGGGTGATTATTCTGCATTTTCTTCCTATGTCCCTGCACTTAAAACTTTTTCTGTATCAAGCATGTATTGAATGCTTAAAATGGGAAAGATACTTCTATCTGCATTCCTACACAGATGGGCGAAAGGTGAAACCAATTTAATTTAGATACTTTCACCGGAACTGGAAATTTTATAAGGGGAAAAAAAATCCACACTTTTGTTCCTTTGGGGTGTGACAAGAGGCGGTGAAAAGAGAGGTGTAGATGGGAAGTGAAGGGAGAGGTGTTACACAGGCCACTCCTGCCTCACACTTAAAAGATATGCGACCACAGGCCAGAGAGACAAAAGTCAACAAGATAAAGTAGTTTTTAAATGGAGACTGAGGCCAAACAAGTTCTTAAAATGTCACTTTTCTAGTCAAAGAAAGGCAGCCTAAATAGTGGAGATTTAACTCCGCTTATTTAAAAATTATTTAAAAAAAGAAAGTTTATTGTTGACTTCTTTCATTATCAATGGAATTATAAAGCATATGTCATTTTCTGGAAGAATTCTTATGACAACAAAAGCTGAAAATCCTTTCAGGCCATTTGGGGAGATGTGCTAGTTTGAGAGTTCGCTATCTGGGGTGCCTTGGTGAAGCAATCCGTTAAGCATCTGACTCTTGATTTCGGCTCAAGTCACGATCTTGGGGTCTTAAGATCGAGCCCTGCATCCTCCTTCTCCCTCCGCCCTTCCCCCCAGCTCAAGTGCGCGCGCTCTCTCTCTCTCTCTCTCTCTCTCTCTCGCTCTTTCTCAAAACCATTTTTTGTTGATTGTAAGAAATCCCTGCCATAGACCCTGGAAATACCCAAAGTCAGTAACAACAATAATAATAACAACAGTTAAAGTGAGCTCTTTCCATGCACTCTGGAGTGGGTTTTCCTATGGAGAAAAGACTAGTTGAAAGTTTACTTTTACTTTTGTTTTATGATAGAGTTTGCAAGGATCCAGCGAACTATGGCCATGGGTCAAATTGACCCACTCCTGATTTGTATATATCCCATGGGTTAAGAATAGTTTTTACCTTTATAAAGGTTGGAAGAAACAGAGAGAATACTTTGTGACATGTGAAAACTGTATGAAATTCAAGTTTCAATGTAGTTGCCACAGAGATGATTATGTCCTGCTAAGTCTAAAATATTTACTTTGTGACTCTTTTTAGAAAAAGTTTGCGGACCAACAGTTTAAAAGGTTAGTGTTTAACTTATTCAAACAACAAATTCAAAACCTTGGCGTGTTCTTAAGCTTTTAAAAAACCAGGTGGTAGTTAACACTTCTCTGAAATCTCCACCAACACAATCAAGATACAGAATATTTCTATTACTCCCAAGAGATTCTGCATCCCTCCCTCTGCTCCCACAGCTCTAGGCAACCGCTGATCTGCTTTTATTACTATATATTAATTTGGATTTCCTAGAATTTTATGTAAATAGAACCATATACTAAGTACTCTTGTGTCTGCCTCTTTTTATCCAGCCTACAGATTTTGAGATTCATTCATATTGTTGTGAGTATTAGTAGTTTGTTCCCTTTTATTGTTATGCCTTTTAAAAAAGTAAACTTTTGGGGGCGCCTGGGTGACTCAGTCATTAAGCATCTGCCTTCGGCTCTGGTCATGATCCCTGGGTCCTGGGATCGAGCCCCACATCTGGCTTCCTGTTTGGTGGGAAGCGTACTTCTCCCTTTCCCATTCCCCCTGCTTGTGTTGACTCTCTTGGTATCTCTCTGTCAATTAAATAAATGAATAAAATCTTTAAAAAATAATAAAAATTAAGGTTTTTAATTTTTAGTTTAAAAATTCTGTGTTATAGAATATTTCTATATTTCAGCAAAAAAGGACAAAATAGTACATGTACACATTATTTCTTTTAGAGGTACTTCAATTACCTGTCAAGTATTAATTTTTATAAAGATAAACAATTCTGACACATATAATAAACTTTAAATTCTCTTAGATGTTCTGAAACTCAGCCTAAATTACATGAGATTTCAACTTAAAATCAGAGGTTTATATCAGTTACTCAATTATCTGTTTTATTTTATTTTTTTTAAAAAAATTATTAATTTGATAGAGGGAGAGAGAGAGAGGGAACAAGATGGGGGAGGGCGGAAGGGAGAGGGAGAAGCAGACTAAGCACTGAGCAGGGAGCCTGATGTGGGGCTCTGATCCCAGGACCCTGGGATCATGACCTGAGCCGGAGGCAGATGCTTAACCAACTGAGCCACCCAGGTGCCCCATTTTTATTTTTAAAAAGTTATTTATTTATTTATTTTAGTAATCTCCACACCCATTGTGGGGCTCAAACTCATGACTCTGAGATCAAGAGTAGCAAGTTCTTCCTACTGAGTCAACCAGGCACCCCTTGAGTACACTTTAAAATTTTTCTTAAAAGGAGGGTCTCTTAAGCCAAATTCTCTCACACATTTGTAGCACAGAAAATATCTAACATGCCCAGATTTCCTTTTTTTTTTTTTAAAGATTTTTATTCATTTATTTGACAGAGAGAGATCACAAGCAGGCAGAGAGGCAGGCATAGAGAGAGGAAGGGAAACAGGCTCCCCGCTGAGCAGAGAGCCGGATGCGGGGCTCGATCCCAGGACCCCGGGACCATGACCCGAGCCAAAGGCAGAGGCCTAAACCACTGAGCCACCCAGGCGCCCCCCAGATTTCCTTTTGATTACAGAACCAATTCTGTGATTTTTAAAAAAGATTTTATTTATTTATTTTACAGAGATCACAAGTAAGCAGAGAGCCAGGCAGAGAGGGGGAAGCAGGCTCCCCACTGAGCAGAAAGCAGGACCCCAAGATCACGTCCCCAGCCAAAGGTGGAGGCCCAATCCACTGAGCCACCCAGGCACCCCTCTGTGATGCTTTTGATTCTCCCACGTGTTCCATATTATTTTTCTGGAGTAGAAAAATATGAAGCATTGAAGACTGTCATCATTCCAGCTATGCAAAGTGATCGGCTAAGGAGGCAGATGTTGCCCCAACTAACTGGAGTAACTTAGAGCCAGAGATTTTGGTAGAACCTGAGTTTCCTTAAGTTGCAGACAGGAAAAGTTTTACTACCCCTACCATTATACCCCTCCTTTTTAAAAATACTATGCCCAGTATTCTTCAAAGCATGAAGGGTACTCATTTTGGATTCACACGAGGTCTGTAGCTTTCTCAAGTCCAGCCGTTCCTTGATTAGATTTGTAACTATTTATACTATATCTATATGTATATATATGTACACATATATATATACATACACATATATGCATATATTTGAGACTTTATTAGATAGAGCACAAGCAGGGGGAGCAGGAGTGGGAGAGGGAGAGGGAGAAGCAGGCCCCCCGCTGAGCAGGGAGCCAGAGTTGGGCACCATCCCAGGGTCCTGGGGTCATGTCCTGAGCTGAAGGCAAAGGCTTAACCCACTGAAGCACCCAGGCGCCGGGTGGTAACGTGAATTCGGTCATCTCACATGGGTTTGAGATGGATCTGCAGTCACAACTCATATAATAGCTAACTTATCAAGTGCTTCTGTGGTCCAGGCACAATCACAACTAAGTACCTTAACTTACAATGCTCACTTAATCTTAGGAACATTTTGCAGAAGAGGAAACAAGCTTACGGAGTCTGATTACTTTAACCCAATAGTGATAGTGTGAGTTCAGGAGTCGAACTAGGATCCAGCTCCTGCTACTTTCAGCTTCGAAAGATTCTACTTCGGGGTCTCTGCATCTTCCCGGTTCTCACAGATGTCTTCAGGTGTCAATTTCAGGGAAGTGGCTCCGCCCCGCCCCGTCCTGGGTAGAGGACGAGTTAAAAAAAAAAAAAAAACAAAAAAAAAACCACACTTCCCAGAGTGCACCGCGAGCGCGAAGGACTCACTATCGGCGTCCGCTCTCCGGCGCCATTTCTGTAGAGGGGAACGGCAGTGTGGCCTGTAATCATGGCGCTGTTCCCAGCCTTTGCTGGCATTGGTGAGGCTCCCAGTAGCGGCAGCGCCAGGAAAGGTAAGCATACAGAAGGGATGAAGAAGGCACTTGGCGGGCATACAGCGGAGTTTCTCAGTCCTAGGCCCTTGCCTTGGATTTGTTTATCCACCTCTATCCCAGAGTTCTCCGCGGCGCTGCGAGGACTTCTGGGAAGGGAAGCCTCCTCGCTCCGTCCTGGCCTCGGCTTTGAGTTGCACAGCAACAGACGGAGAAAGAGAGAAGGAGGAGAGGCCCTGGGGCTGGGGCTTCGATGTTGTCATGCTCTTGGACCCCATTCTTGCTTTGAGCCTCAGTTACTTCACCTGTGAAACGGAGATAATAGTACTCTACATCTCAAGGAGATTTCTGATGCAAATGCTGGGTGTTCTTATTACATCTTTCTTCCTTTCCCGTTTTACTTATTTCTGAACTTCTTAGTGGGTTCATAGCTTTTTGTCGACCTAGAGCTAGGGATTAGGATCCAAAGCCTAATCGAACGCAGTTTTTCTCCAGAGGGGCACAGAATCTGGGAATCAGAACTGTTTATTGAGGGTCCCCAGGTGATGGCATTCCATATTCTATTTAGCATTAAACATTCCCAGGCCATCTGCATTATTAAAGATTGCGATAGGGGATTGTCATTTGAAGTAATTAATCCTTGGGTGCCTGGGTAGCTCAGTGGGTTGAGCCTCTGCCTTTAGCTCAGGTCATGATCTCAGGGTCCTGGGATCAAGCCCCGCATTGAGCTCTCTGCTCAGCAGGGAGCCTGCTTCCCCCTCTTTCTCTGCCTGCCTCTCTGCCTACTTGTGATCTCTCTTTCTGTCAAATAAATAAATAAAATCTTTAAAAAAAATAATTAGTCCTAGATCATGCACTTACGTGGCAGAGTCCAATTGTGTCTCATACCTCTTTTATATCCTCTCATGGTTCCTTCACTTCTTTTTTGGTAATGCTGTTCATAATTTTGAGTAATTTCTTATATAATTAGTATAAGTTTTGGCTGTCTTTTACTGGATTGTAACCTCCATGTGGTCAGGGATAGTGTCTAACATTGTAACATACTTTGATCTGAGCATAAGTCTAGAATATAGTAGGTGTTCAACAAATGGTTGCTGAATATACAAACCAGTAATAGGTGATGTGGGAAACAAAGGCAGGAGAAACATTATTAAATTTTCTTACTACCTACAGCCCATTGACAAGTTCTTAAAATAAGTAGAGTGCTCTTCCTCTAGGAACTCCGCTGCCTCAATGTCTATACTTTGCTAAGGTCAAAAGGCCCTGGAACCCTTGCTTCCAAAATTCGTTAGTGACTCAGGCTATCCCTAACCCTCTCCCAGCTTGAAAGTATATAGTGGGCCACTCATTGTGACCCCAGTGCAGCTCTTTCTGCCCAAGGGTCCTGTCCCCTTGCTTTAATAAAGCTAGCTTTTTGCATCAAGGAGTCTCATGAATTCTTTCTTGGCCCTCATCTTCGAACCCTAACTTCTTCCCTACATCAATGTTTATTTTTAAAAAGTAACAGAAAAGGTCAGATGTAACAGATGTCACAGGTGAACTACAGGAATACTGACTTCTGAGAGGAGGTTCAAAGAAGGTTTATTTAGGAGATAACTTTGGCGATGGGTCTTCATGAAGGTAGGATTTGGACAGATGGAGATAGTGGAAGGACATTCCAGTTCCTTCAAAGAGATGCAGGAAGAAAACTGTGTGACCTATGCAGAAAATTACTAATAGCCCAGTTTGTTTGAAAATACAGAGGCATAAAGGGGAATCCTTTTGGGAAATGTGGTTGGGTCTGGTGGTGAGGGAGGGTAGTGACTTGAGTAACAGGTGAGAGGTTTATCCTTTATTTGGGGACGGTGAAATGGGAAGTTTACAGGGGAGTGTCACCCTTGTCATTTATCTTTTTTTTTCTTTTTAAAGTTTTTTTTTTTTTTTAAGATTTTATTTATTTAGTTGACAGAGAGAGATCACAAGCAGACACAGAGGCAGGCAGAGAGAGAGAGAGAGGGAAGCAAATTCCCCGCTGAGCAGAGAGCCCGATGCGGGACTCGATCCCAGGACCCCGAGATCATGACCTGAGCCGAAGGCAGCGGCTTAACCCACTGAGCCACCCAGGCGCCCCCCTTGTCATTTATCTTAACCAGTATTTATTGGACATGTTCAGGTAGTCAATGGCAGTATAATGTTTGTAGGAGAGCTTTTTATGCAGCCCTGTATTTTTAAAAAATTTGAATATTATCACTTGATGAAATTAACTGTAATTCTTTAATATCATCTGATTTCCAATCAGTTTTCATATTTCCCAAGTTGTCTCAAAAATGGCCTCTTAATGCTACTTCAAGACAGGATCCCCAAAGGATACAACACTGTATTTTGTGGATATATCTCTTAGGTGCTTTTAAAATATGAAACGGTTTCTCCTTTTCCTCCATTTTCCCTTGTGATATATTTGTTGAGGAAAATGGGTCATTTGTCCTTTAGACATTTCCCACCAGATCCTTCTGGTGATATTTAGCATGCTTCTCTATCCCAGTATTTCCTGTGAGCTGGCAATTAGATCTAGAGAGTTAATTAGATTCAGATATAATTTTCTAAATTGAAAATACCTGGTCGGGGTATTCGCTGTTGACTCTGGTCGGGAGGATGGGCTTTCGAGTTTTCTTTCAGAAATGTTAAGCTTGATCAGTGATTTCTTGGTCCATCCTGACTGAGGCATTATGGGGCTGCCCATCAGTCTTTCACCTAGTGATCTTTGCAGCCTTTTATAATTATTGCTTAGAGGCATTATTTCATTGGGGTCACAAAATGGTTATTTTCTAATTTTAAATTTTCCTCCTATATTAACATCAATTATTCTATAAACTTCCTGTCAACACTACTGCGATACCTTGAAATAGAATTCAGGCAGGAAAGACAGGATGAATGGTTGATTCATTTCCTTTGTCAGGGTTCAGAAAATGAGTTGGGGTCCCTGCAGCTTTTAGAGGTCTCAGATCCTCTTCATTATGAACTCTTGAATTTTTAACACTTGTATTTTAATCCATTGCACATACTGTTTTTCTTATGCTCGAATTATCCCATCTGTGGCTACTGGGAGCCTAATTAAGTTTGGTGTGTGTCTTTTTGACATGACCCAGATGTCTTAATTGCTTCCTTGCTTTCTGGCCTAAAAGATGCCCAGAGCTCATCACTTACATGTTTTGTTAGGGCCTGGAATTGGCTGTCTCTCTAAAAAACATGGTTTCTTTTAGTGGAAAATGATATGGGAAGGTTAAAACCACAGGTTGGTGTTTGGAGTACCAGTTGCGCTGGGTTGTCATTACTTCTAGACATTTTGGTCAAAACCAGGAAGAGAGAAGTATATCATGAATTCACCTTGGTATTTCCAGGCCTAATTTAAGATTGTGAGATTTTTTCTTTATTTCTTTTTATAATTTAATTTGTGATTTATACATACATTTGTAATTTAATGTTTATTTTTCTTTCCTTTGATGCTGAAAATCTTAGTTCCTGGGGCACCTGGCTGGCTTGGTGGGTGGAGTGTATGACTCTTGATCTTGGGGTTGTGAGTTTGAGTCCCATGTTGGGTGTGGAGATAAAAAATAACATCTGTTAAAAAAAAAGTCGGGGTGCCTGGGTGGCTCAGTTGGTTAAGCAACTGCCTTTAGCTCAGGTCATGATCCTGGAGTCCTGGGATCAAGTCCCACATCGGGCTCCCAGCTCCATGGGGAGCCTACTTCTCTCTCTGACCTTCTCCCTCTCATGCTCTCTCTCATTCTCTCTCTCTCTCAAATAAATAAAAATAAAATCTTAAAAAAAGTCGTAGTTCCTAATGCCACCAGTACAACTGTGTATATGTTCAAAATAACAGTAGTAATATGATTAATATAAATAGTTTAATATTTCATTGTGGTTCTTTTTGTCCTTAGGATGTATCCTGCAGCAGATGTGTGGTCAAATGGCCGTGTTTTAAAATCACTTGAAATAATTCTCTGCGTGGTTTTGTCACCAGTTTGACATATAGTTAGGTATAGTTGTTTTTAATTTTTAGGGATTGCTTTTTTTTCTTGTTTTTGAATTGATCCTGTTTTATAGTGTTCTGAAACATTTGCATGGTCCTGAGGTTGAAAATGTAAACCAGGTATATTCAGAGAAAAAAAAGGCTTTCATTTCTGTTCCTCCAGCCTGCTACTTTCTTTTTTCTGTGGGTTAGAATTTTAGTCAGTCAATGATATCCTTCCATTTTTTTCTCAATATGAGTAACTACATTTCTTTCTCTACCTTAAATGCAGGCTATTCTACATTTTATTTCTTTCTCTCTCTTTTTTTTTTTTTTTTAAAGATTCACTTCTTGGGGCGTCTGGGTGACTCAGTTGTTAAGTGTCTGCCTTCAGCTCAGGTCGTGATCCCAGGGTCCTGGGATCGAGCCCCACATCCCGCTCCCTGCTCAGCAGGAAGCCTCCTTCTCCCTCTTCCACTCCCCCTGCTTGTCTTCCCTCTCTTGCTGTGTCTCTGTGTCAAATAAATAAAATCCTTAAAAAAATAAATATTTACTTCTTTATTTTAGAATGAGAGAGAGCTCCAGCAAGCAGAGGGAGGGGCAGAGGGAGAGAATCCTGAAGCAGCCTCCCTGCTGAGCACAGGGCGTGATGCGGGGCTTAATCTCAGGACCCTGAGACCATGACCTGACCTGAAATCAAGAGTCAGACACTTAACCAGCTGAGCCACCCAGGCACCCCACTGTTATGCATTTTTTAATTTTTAATTTTTTAAAAAGATTTATTTTAGACAGCACAAGATTGGAGGGGCCAGAGGGAGAATCCTTTTTTTTTTTTTTTTTAAGATTTTATTAGAGAGAGAGAGAATGAGCAGGGGAGGGGCAGAGGACAAGCAGACTTCCCATTACGTGATGAGCTGGATGTTGGGCTCAGTCCTAAGACCCTGAGGTCTTGACCTGAGCTGAAGTCAGATGCTTAACCCACTGAGCCACCCAGGCGCCCCGTAGAGAGAGACTCTTAAGCAGATACCCTGCTGAGTGCAGAGCCAGACAGGGCTTGATCTCATGACCCAGAGATCACAACCTGAGCTAAAATTAAAAATGCCCTGCCTCTTTTGCATTTTAGCTGAAATCCCAGAGATAACTCTACAGTCTGTGCCCTCTACAGTATGAGATCTTCCTCATTTCTTTTGATTGATAGAACTCCATCGTGTGATGCCATATGGTTTAATCAGACAGATTCCTATTAAGAACATTTAGACTGTTTCCGTTCTTCTGCTGTTATAAATAGAAGCACTGTACTGTTTTTTTTAACACATGATGTTACATTAGTTGCAGGTGTACAACATAGTGATTCCCCCACTTTATACCTTATCACTGCAAGTGTGGCCGTCACATCACCACCCACCGCTGTTACAGTATCATTGACTCAGTTCCCTACCCTCTGCCTCTTATTCCTGTGATTTATTCATTACATCACTGGAAGCCTGTATCTACCACTCCCCTTCACCCATTTTGCCCATCCCCCGGCAACCTCTCAGTTCTTCATATTTATAAACAATTCTGCTTTTTGTTTATGCAGTGTATTGTAGATTCTATATATAAGTGAAATCATGTGGTATTTTTGTTTCTAAGATTTCACTTAGCATCATACCCTTTTAGGTCCATTTATGTTATCGCAAATGGCAAGATCTCATCCTTTTTTATGGCTGAGTAGAAATTCCTTATTATTTTTATTTTTATATACAAATCACATTTTTTTTTACTGATTTGTCTATTGAAGAACACTTGGGCTGCTTCCATATCTTGGCTATTGTAAATAATGCTGCAGGAAACATAAGGGTGCATATGTCTTTTTGATTTCTTTGGGTAAATACTGAGGAGTAGAATTATTGGATTGTATGGTATTTGTGTTTTTAATTTTTTGAGGAATCTCCATACTGTTTTCCATATTGGTTGTACCAGTTAGCTTCCCATTAACAGTACACAAATGTTCCTTTTTTCCACATCCTTGCCAGCACTTGTTATTTCTTGCCTTTTTTTAAATTTTAGCCATTCTGACAGGTGTGAGGTGGTTTTCTTGGGTTTTGATTCGCCTTTCCCTGATGAGGAGTGATGGTGAGCATCTTTCCATGTGTCTGGTGGCCACTTGGATGTCTTCTTTGGAAAATTGTCTATTCATGTCCTTGCCCATTTTTTTGTACTTCTTGCCTTACACTGTAACATGTTCTAAAAATGTAAGATCATTGGGGCACCTGAGTGGCTCAGTTGGTTAGGGGTCTGCCTTTAGCTTCGGTCATGATCCCAAGGTCCTGGGATCAAGCCCTGCATTGGGCTGCTGCTCAGCAGGGAAGTCGTCTTCTCCCTCTTGCTCTACTCCTGCTTGTGTTCTCTCTCTCTCTCTCTTTCTCTCTCCCCCTCTCACTCACTCTCTCAAATAAATAAATAAAATCTTTTTAAAAATGTAAGATCATTAATAGTAGTGCAGAGTTTTAATTAAAAAAAAAAAAAACTTAACTGCTGGACAGAACAGACAGGCAGTACCCAAGTGAGTGACAGCAGCTCTGCTCCTCACTCTGGAGGTAACTGTTAAGTGTTAGGACAGGATTTAAGTAGGCATCGTTCAGTAAGAGGTTTGAGGGGGGAAATAGAGCAACATTCATTCTTTCAACAAACAGGTATATAGTACCTCCATTGTGTTAGGAGCAGCAGAGAGCCTCCAGTGTCTGACCCCTCCAATTCTCAAGTTTTCCTTCTGTGCCCTCAGACAATTTATTAGGATTTTATACTCTAAAGCACTGTTGCTTGGGTGTTGAATATTTGGACAGAGTTAGGAAAGATGTCCGTTCATTTAATCCTCATAACAATATATGAAGCAGGTATATTATCCATATTGGGGAAGGAAACTAAACTCACTTTTTTTTTTCTTTAAAACCTACTCTTCTTCCTGTTTCCGCATATCGGAAAATGGCACCACCATTCCCCCCAAGCCAGAACTGAGACCCATACTTTGACTTCTCCTCCTCCCCTCACCCCCATTCAGTTCTTCATCCCATCCTTCCAAATAACTCTTTTCCCAACCCTGAAGTTTGTACCTCTTAATCCCTTCCATGTATTTTGCCCATCCACTCGCCCTGTTCCCCTCTGGTAGCTCTCAGTTTGTGCTCTGCATTTATAGGTCTGATTTTCTTTTGTTTGTTCGTTTATTTTTTAGATTCTACATCTAAGTGAAATTGCAGTATTTGTCTTTCTCTGACTTATTTAATGTAATACCTTCTAGGTTCATCTATGTTGTTGCAAATGGCAAAATCTCACTTTTTTATGGCCTAGTGATATTCCCTAGAGAGAGAGAAAGAGAGAGGGAGAGGGAGTGTGTGTGTGTGTGTGTGTGTGTGCATGTGTGCACATATACACATACTACATCTCTTTTTTTAAGATTTAACTTATTTATTTGACAGAGAGAGAGCATTAGCAGGGAGGAGAGGGAGAAGCAGGTTCCCTGCCTAGCAGGGAGCTTGATGTGGGGCTCGATCCCAGGACCCTGGGATCATGACCTGAGCTTAAGGCAGACACTTCACCAACTGAGACACCCAGATGCCCTACACACTACATCTTTATCTACTCATCTGTTGATGGATGTTTAAGTGCTTTCATCTCTTGGCTACTGTAAATAATGATGCAGTGAATGTAGAGGTGCGTATGTCTTTTTGCATTAGGTTTTTTTTCCTTAGGATAAATACCCAGAAGTGGGATTGCTGACTCCTATGGTATTTATAGTTTTAAGTTTTTGAGGAACCTCCATACTGTTTTCCACAGTGGCTACACCAGTTTGCATTCCTACCAACAGTGCGTAAGGGTTATTTTTTTCCTGCACATCCTTGCCAACGCTTATTTCTTGTCTTTTATTTTAGCCATTCCAACAGGCATGAGGTGGTGGCTCATTGTGGTTTTGATTTGCATTTCCCGGATGCTGAGTGGTGTTGAGTGTCTTCGTGTGTCTGTTGGCCATCCAGATGTCTTTGTTGGAAAAATGTCTATTCACGTCCTCTGCCCATTTTTTTTTTTTTAAAGATTTTATTTATTTATTTGACAGAGAAATCACAAGTAGGCAGAGAGAGAGGGGAAAGCAGGCTCCCCGCCAAGCAGAGAGCTTGATGCAGGGTTCCATCCCAGGACCCCAAGACCATGACCTAAGCCGAAGGCAGTGGCTTAACCCTCTGAGCCACCCAGGCGCCCCCTCTGCCCATTTTTTGATTAGATTGTTTAATGGGTATTGAGTTGAATGAGTTCTTTATATATTTTGGTTATTAACACCTTATTAAATATGTCATTTGCAAATATCTTCTCCCATTCCGTAGGTTGTCTTTTTGGTTTTTTGAGTTTCCTTTGCAGTGCAAAAGGTTTTTAGTTTGATAGAGCGCCGATTGTTTATTTTTGCTTTTGTTGCCCTTGCCTGACATGACAGGTCCAAAAAAATGTTGCTAAGACTAATGTCCAAGAGCTTAGTACCAATGTGTTCTTTTAGGAACTTTATGGTTTCAGTTCTTACATTTAAGTGTTTTACTCATTTTGAATTTATTTTTGTGTATGGTATAAGATAGTTGCCCAGTTTCGTGCTTTTGCATGTAGCTATCCGTTTTCCCAACGCTGTTTATTGAAGAGACTGTCTTTTCCTCATTGAATTTTCTTGGCTCCTTTGTTGTAGATTAAATGACCACATAAGTGCGGATTTATTTTACGCTCTTTATTCTGTCTCATTGATCTGTGTCTGTTTTTGTGCCAGTACCATACTATTTTTATTATTACAGCTTTGAAGTGTAATTTAAAATCTGGGGTGTGATACTTCCATCTTTCTTTTTCTTTCTCAAGATTTCTTTAGGCTATTCAAGGGCTTTTGTGGTTTCATACAAACCTTAGGATTATTTTGTTCTAGTTTTGTGAAAAATGCCATTGTTATTTTGATAGGGATTGCCTTGGAGCTTGTAGATTGCTTTGGGTAGTATGGACATTTTAATTCTAGACATGAGCGTAGTGTATCTTTTATACCATTTGTGTCATCTTCAGTTTCTTTCATCGGTGTATTACAGTTTTTGGAGCACTGGTCTTTCACTTCCTTGGTTAAATTTATTCCTGGGCATCTTATTCTTTCTGATGCAGTTGTAGATAGGATTGTTTTTTTATTTTCCTTTCTGATAGTTTATAATTAGTGTATAGATACACATCAGGTTTCTGTATATCAATTTTGTATCCTGCAACTTTACTGAATTCATTTATTCTAAAAGTTTTCTTGTGGAGTCATTAGGGTTTTCTGTATATAGTTTCATGTCCTCTCCAAACAGTGATGGTTTTACTTCTTCCTTACTAATTTGGATGCCTTTTATTTCTTGTCTGGTTGCTGTGGCTGGGAGTTCTAGTGCTGTGTTAAATGAAAGTGGCAAGAGCGGGCATCCTTGGCTTACTCCTGATCTTAGAGAAAGGGCTTTCAGTTTTTCACCATTGAGTATAATGCTGGCTGTGCGTTTGTCCTGTATGGCCCTTATTACGTGGAGATATATTTATACCCTCTTGGCTGGGAGTTTTGATCATGAAAGGCTATTGAGCTTTGTTCAATGCTTTTTCTGCATCCATTGAGGTGGTATGGTTTTTATCCTTTATTTTGTTCTTGTGTATTATGCTGATTGATTTGTGGATTGTGAACCAAACCTGGAATAAATCTCACCTGATCATGGTGTAGGATCCTTTCAATGTACTGTTGAATTCAGTTTGCTAACTTTCTCCTGAGCCAGGTAACTCTTCGGTTCACTAGCTTACCCCTATTCTCACTGCCACTTCCCAGTTCTGTCTGTCCTCACCCCCTGGAGTGACGACAGCCTCCTAACAGTCTCCCTGTCTCCAGTCCCACCTTCCCTCCCTGAACCACTCTCCATACTGTAGGCGGAATGTTAAAGTGCATTTATTTAAAAACACCATGTGCCATTCGCTGGTATGAACGCTTTATAAATATTAACTCACTTGAGTCATGACCCTATGAAGCTGGTACTATTCTCTGGGTTTTTAAGGAGGAGGAAGTGGAGTCACAGAGCCCATGAGTAACCCGTCTGCGGGCAGGTGCCTGGCAGCCGCAGAACTAGGATCTGAGCTCCGTCAGCCCAGCTACGAACTTGCACTCTCGCAGACTGCTTGTTCGCCGCTGCCCTTCAGAATCCTGGATCTGACTTTGTCCCTCTGGTGCAGAGCTCTTGAGTGTCTGTCCCTTGCTTTTAGGATAAGCCCAAACTCTGACATGTTTGTAAGGCCCCCAGCCTCTCCAGCTTCATTGTGCCCCCACTTGCTCTCCCTCCCAATGGTCCAGATGTAACAGCCTCCTGCTGGTTTCCAGAGCCCCGCTTTTCCGCTTTCAAGCCTTTGTACTGCCACTTCTTCTACCTAGACTCTCCCTAGGAGCAGGTTAGCCTCACTTCTCCTACTGGTCTTGCTGAGCTGTTCTCCCGGGCAGCTTCTTCTGACCCATACCTAGTCCGGATCATGTGCTCCCATTAGACCCTCGGTGTTTTCTTTGTCTTGACATTTGTCACTTTGCATGTAAGTGACTGCAAGTGTGTCAGTGCCCTAGGGTCAGGATGCGTTTGTCTTGTTTGCTGTGTGTACCTAGCTCCTAGAACAGTGCCTGGCTTTCAGTAAGGAAAAAAAACCAACCTGAGTGAAAAAAAAAGAGTCCAAGATTAAGTATTTTGTTAAGAGTTGCACTACCAGTAAACAGTAAAGCCAGTATCTGAACACAGGTCCTTCTAGTTTAGACACTTGCATTATAAATCACACTGTGATATTAGAATGTTGGGGTTTGGACTCTTTAAACATTACTTTTGGGATTCCCGGGTCTCTTCAAATTGCAGGTTAACTCCGGAGAAGGGCTGACTTTGGCTGGGTACTCTGTAATCACCATCTTTTTTTTTTTTTTTTTAAGATTTTATTTATTTATTTGACAGACAGAGATCACAAGTAGGCAGAGAGGCAGGCAGAGAGAGGGGAGGAAGCAGGCTCCCCGCTGAGCAGAGAGCCCAATGCGGGTCTCGATCCCAGGACCCTGGGATCATGACCTGAGCCGAAGGCAGAGGCTTTAACCCACTGAGCCACCCAGGCGCCCCTGTAATCACCATCTTAAAAGCAGTTTTTAGCCACGTTTGCTGGTGCTTTGTGTACAGATGTTTGCGTGCTCGGTTTCCTTGTCCGAAAAGAAGGATTTTGATCAAAATGAAGAGCTTGGCTCGCTCTTATTGAAGGAAGAGTCCCCTTCCCTAGTATATATGCTAACTGATTACCCTCAACCTTGGAAGTGTCTTCTGAATTATTCCTGGAGGCGTGGTGCTCACTGGAGTTCACAGAAACCAGTAATCAGTGCTGTTTTGTTATAATAGAATGGGCAAGGGGTGAACTGGGATGTTTTATCCGGTTGTGATTCAAAAATTTTTTTTTAATTTAAAATGATTCATGGTGATTTCATCATCCCTCCATCCAGTGGAATTGAATTAGAGCATTTTCACTAGCAATGGGGAAGTAGCATGCTGTTTATCATAAATTTATCATGAACTTATCATAAAACGCGTGTCAACTTAGGGATGTTCATTATATAATTTTCTGTAAAATTATACATGCGTAGTTCTTCCAGCTACCTGCCTGATTTTTGTTAGGCAATGGTTCTAAAGTGGTTTTCTGCCTGATGCTTCTACCCTTCTTTTCCTAGGGCTGTGTGTGTGTGTGTGTTTGTGTGTTTGTGTATCACAGAGTGCTGATTTCCAGACAGGTTCAACCTGTGCTTATTTACTAACCTGCAGGGATAAAAGGTTTGTCAGCCAGTCAGCTTCTCTATCTAAACCCTAAGCATGCTGTATCCTGCTCGTCCTTCTGTAATATGTTATGTCCTGGTTGGTATTGACACAATGATCTAAATACGTATTTGATGTCTATCACAGGAACTTGTAAATTGTGTGAGGATGTAGGTAAATATAGAAAAAACCCTTTGCAATCTGATTAATAAATTATCTTTTAATGTCAAATAACTTCTTCCAGGATACCATGTAATCAGAATTTAATTTAATAATCTACATGTATTCCATGAACAGTTAAGTTTATCATTAAGTATAAATCCCACATGAGCAGAGACCTGGCCTGCCTTATTCCCACTGTACCCCCAAAGCCTGGGATGTGCCTGGGCACATAAGCGGTATTCAGTACTTCATTCTTTAATGAGTAAATCTCCATTTACAGTGAAGACTGGAAGAATTAAAATAGTTGTATTTATACCTAGATAATGGCATGCTTTTGATGATTTCAGATTCCTTGAGTGCAGTCAGTTAGGTGCTGGGGATACAGAGATATGAAGATCTGGCTCAGGTCCCCAGTCTTTTTATTGACTCAACAAATATTTATTGGTTCCAGTTATTTTGTGCCAAGGTGCTGTGCTAGGGGTTTAGGAATACAGGAGTGAGTAGTCATGACCTCTGCCCTCCTGTTGCATTTAGTTTAGAAAGAAAGGAATGGGAGGAGGGTAGGCGAGCTGGAAACTTGGATGCAAGCACTGGAAACCAGTTTGCTGGATTTGTTCAGCTGGCAAAATGTTTTTGTCTTTTTCTTTTTTCCATTCTCACTCCCTACAGTGTCACAGTGATCATTACTAACCTGGTCCCTGTAAGGATTTGAGTTGTTTTGCCTTTTGCCCTAGCATAAAATAGGAAGATTGCCATGCAGATAATGAGATTGTAATGTGAAAATTGCCACGAGATCCTCATGTATCTGTTGCCGGGAGACTTCAGGAAAACCAGCTCCTTAGTTGAGGGAAGGAAGAGTAGCACCCTGGTGTGGTGGGGAGACCGGGTGGAGGAGTGCAGATCCGGATCAGGTGTGTGCCCTTGGCCCTGTGACTGAACTTCTTTGGGCCCCCTGCTGTTGATTGTAAGTGAGGGGTTGGTGTCCCATCTGTGCCGCAAAGAGCCTTCTCAGAGCCTCCTCCCCCTCCCTCCGGACCCCCAGGAGCAGCCCTACTTCTGCTGTTCTGCCTATTGGGCTTCTCTGAAACGTTTTGTTTGAGCATGTTTTCTTTGGCTAAAAAGAGTTTTAAAATCTCTGGACTAGATGATCTCCAAAATTCCTGCATGCCTGGCATCCAGTGATGATTACTTCTGACATTCCACGTTCACTGCTCCTGTGATCCCAGGAAGAAAAAAAGGCAGCAGCCGCTTCTTGTCAGGTGCAAATACCCTTTGTTCTGACAAAAGGTCATTTGAGTGAGATGAAGGTCATGGAGAAGTTCAGTGATGATTTGGGTTAGAACCGTGAGAGTTTTTAGTTTTTTAGTATACTCTTTTTTAGTATACTACTCTTTTTCCACAGTGGTCTTCTATGGCAGAGTCTTAATTGCTCCCTTAAAAACTCCTTTTCTTGTACTTTCTGAAGGATTGAGAGTCACATACTTTATGTTGTTTTGACATCTGGGTTTCTTTACGTTTTCTCCAAGCTATCCTCATTATCTACAATATTTATGGAAAAATATACTGGAATCGTTTGAGAGCATCTCTCCTAGCATATTGTTTGCTCTATCTTTTCTCACTTTTTCCTTGTTCATGGGAAAATCCAGTTATTGTGGAAATAATCATGATCTCTGAGCAACAGGAACTATTTTGACATACCTCTTGCCAGGAATTAGACCCAAAGGAAGGGAATTAATGTCAGAAAGAAAAAGACAATAGAAGAGCGATTGCCTGAGTGGTTGGTTGGTCAGCAGTCGCTGGGTATGACCTTACACATCACTTATGTGCTTGGAACCTTAGTCTCCTGTACAGTGGAAACCGTAATACCTTCTGTAGGGAGTTGTTTTGGTACTTAAGGATGGAAAGTCCTTTACCTGGTGTTTGGCCTGCAGTAGGCAATTAATAAGTTAGAATCCCTCTCTTCTTCCCCTACTGTTTTTTTAAAAGATTTTATTTATTTGAGACAGAGAAAGCACGCGAGTGAGGCAGCTGGTGGAGGGGGAGAGGGAGAGAGAGAGAGAGGATGTCAAGTGGACTCCCTGCGGAGCTCTGAGAGTCTCTGAGAGTCTCATGACTCGAGATCATGAGATGAGCCAAAATCAAGAATTGGATGCTCAGGGGGCACCTGGATGGCTCAGTCATTAAGCGTCTGCCTTCAGCTCAGGTCATAATCCCAAGGTCCTGGGATTGAGCCCCACATGGGGCTCTCTGCTCAGCGGGAAGCCTGCTTCTGTTCCCTCTCTCATTGTGTCGCTCTCTGTCAAATAAATAAAATCTTTTTTTTTTAATTTTATTTTTTATAAACATATAATATATTTTTTTCCCCAGAGGTACAGGTCTGTGAATCGCCAGGTTTACACACTTCACAGCACTCACCATAACACATACCCTCCCCAATGTCCATAACCCCACCACCCTCTCCCAACCCCCCTCCCCCCAGCAACCCTCAGTTTGTTTTGTGAGATTAAGAGTCACTTATGGTTTGTCTAAATAAATACAATCTTTAAAAAAAGAAAAAGAATTGGACGCTTAACTGACTGAACCACCCTGACGCCCCTCCCTTTTCTTTTGATGTACCTTTCTTCTTTAGGAATGTTCCTTCCTGCCTGCCTCCCTCCCCTCTTTCCCACACGTTTATTAAACTCCTCCTGACGCCTGCCAGGCATTGCTCATGGATACAACAGTGAGTCAGACAAAGTACCTGTCATCACAGAGCACATGTTTCATCATCTCCTCACTAGGATGTGGGAATCATCGGGGACTAGCAGACAGAACATAGAAAGTTCTCTTCCAGCGCAATCCTAAAAAGGCAACCCAATTAAAAAATTGCAAAGGATTTGACTATCACTGTTCAAATGTGAATGGTCAATAAACACATGAAAAGAAGCTTTCCATCAGTCACCAGGGAAACGGAAACCAAAAGCACAATGAGAAAAGGCTTCACAGCCAGTAGGATATAGGATAGCTGTAATCTCAAACACCGCCAGTAACAAATTGCTGAGGATTTGGAGAAATCAGAATCCTTACACACTGTTACTGGGGCTGTAAAGTGGTGCAGCCAATTTGGAAACCAGTCTGGCATTTCCTTAAAACGCTCATCATGAGTTACCACATGACCCAGCATTCCTCCTGGATATTCAGCCAACAGCAATGAAAACACATGTCCGTAGAAAAGCTTACATACTTGAGTGTTCACAGCAGCATTGTTCACGATCACCAAAACGACGTCCAGGTGTCCATCAGCCAATGAATGAACAAAATGTGGGCTGTCCATAAAATGGAATATTATTTGGCAATAAAAAGGAATAGAGCGTGGATATATGCCACAGCATGGATAAGCCTTAAACACACTATGCTGAGTAAAAGAAACCAGTTACAAAAGACTGTATGGTGTGATCTCATTTACGTTCAGCGTCCCAAACCAGCAGATCTGTAGAGAAGGATTAGTGGTTGCCTGGCACGGGAGAGCGGGAGATGATTACTGGTAACTGGTAATACGTATGGGGTTTCTTTTTGGGATGATGAAAATGCTCTAAAATTATTTTATGGTGGTAGTTGAACAAGTCTGATGTGGTTTTTTTGTTTGTTTTTAAAGTAAATTCTATGCCCAACACGGGGCTTGAACTCATGACTCCAAGATTAAGAGTCGCATGCTCCGCTGATGGAGCCAGCAAGGTGCCTTGTGAAAGATTCTAAATATACCAAAGACCACAGGTTATACATTTTAAATGGCTGAACCTTGTGTGTAGATTATATCCCAGGATGACTGTTAAGTGCAGTTCCCCTTCTATCTCCTAACTTGATGCATGTCACGGGTGCTCTGGCCTCATCCTAGAACAAAACAGGTCAACCTCCAGACCCCTCCTGGGGCCCCCTTGCCACCACCGTCCACCATCCCCTGGCTTTTTCCTTTCCTTTACAGTTAAGACCCCTAAAAGGTTAGGAAATAAATAACTTAGAAAGACTTCATTCCAGAGGAGTTGGAAATTAGTGGATAAGCAGAAAGAGGAAAAATTTTGGACATTTAATCTCACCACCCAGAGATAATCATTATGAACACTTTATGTCATTTTAGCGTTAGCAAAGATGACATCTTGTGTTTTTATTTTCAAAGAGGAATACTGTTATAAGGAAAGGCCTATGTTAAGTTACCAAGAACAGAATCTTTTTTGAAGAGAAATGTCTTAATCTTCTGTAACGATATTAAACATGGAGGGTTTTGTGCATGATTTGATTTTGAAGCTTTTCGGGATTGTCTGCTTCAGATTTGAGGTCATTCAGTCTTAATGCTTTGGAAACATCCCTGCTCCTTAGTGTGTGGATGGAATCTGTGAAGCCCTCCTGCTTTTTAAGCCACACTTGTTACATGGCTTTTGCTTACGCTGCAGCCTGATCGCACAAGAGAATTTCAGTCTTAAACACTTTCGGGTGTGTGAAAGCCCCACGTCCCAGTGAAATGAAAATTTCATGACTTCCCTTCGGCCTCTGCGGACTGTCTGGCCGACACTGGCTGGGAATGAGGATGGCAGTTGGTGAGATGGATTTCCTGCTTTCGAAATCACATTGAGCTAATTTCATTGATCTTTTCTCCCCCTTTTGCCTGCGCAGAATTAGATTGGCTGAGCAACCCGAGCTTTTGTGTTGGAGCCGTACCCTCTCTGAGCCAACAGCCTGAGGAGGCCACCGCCCTGGTTTCTGAAGGGTCATCGCCGACGAGGTAGTTTTTCTGAAAGATGAATTTTTCATTTTTGTCTGCGTGTTGTCTGTTGCTGGGTTCGAAAAACGCTCCTTAGGAAACCCTGTGATAAAAGAGCGAATTACAACTCTTTTTTTTACTCAAACTAATGAGGTGCCCTTTGTTTTCCCTCTCCTCACTCATAGATTATTTATTCCTCTTTCCCTGCTTTGCCTTTTGTAGTGGCAAGTGTGTGACACGGCGCCAGTAACAAGGCCACAAGGGAAACGGCACCATTGTGACTATTGAGTAACTTTACTGACCTCACTAGTAATCTTTAGAATATTGTAACTCCAGTGTTCCCTCAGTTGCATTTTCACCATTTTGGGAAAAATGGAAGAAGCTGGTGTGATACAACATCAGATAAAATCTCATGAAAACTTGGGGACAGCAGAAGGGCACACATCTGCACCAGGCTTTGAAAGAAGTTGTGGTAGAGCATCGAATTGAGAAGTGAGCCCTTTCGCAAATATGGACTAGATGGTCTCATTAAGATGAGGAGCCCCCAGGGGCACTTGGGTGGCTCAGTAGGTTAAGCCTCTGCCTTCAGCTCAGGTCATGGTCTCATGGTACTGGGATCGAACCCCACATCAGGCTCTCTGCTCAGCAGGGAGCCTGCTTCCCCCACTCTCTCTGCCTGCCTTTCTGCCTACCTGTGATCTCTGTCAAATAAATAAAATCTTAAAAAAAAAAAAATGATAAGGAGCCCCGGGAAGGCAGTCCTTCAAAAGTGCAAGAAACCTTTAGAAATGGACACTAGTTGGTGCCAGAGGGAGAGTTGTCCATAGACATTTCTATAATGTGGAAGGGTTCACATAACCTTTAAAAACAAGACCAGAATTAAACCTTTTTTAGGACATGCTGCCCTAATGTGTAGGACTGAAAATAAACCCTTTATAACATTGCTTCAGAAAATACTGTATTTGATAAAGTAACTAGTAGCTTATTTTCATTTAAAAATGTACAGATGTGGGATGCCTGGGTGGCTCAGTTGGTTAAGAGGCTGCCTTTGGCTCAGGTCACGATCCCAGGATCCTGGAATCGAGTCCTTCATCAGGCTTCTTTCCCAGTGGGGGGCCTGCTTCTCTCTCTGCCTCTGCCTGCCACTCTGCCTGCTTGTGCTCTCTCTCTCTGACAAAAAAATAAATAAAATCTTCTAAAAAAAATGTACAGGTGTGAAAGTCCAGGTTTAGAAGCTATTAAAATTAGAATTTCTTCACCTACTGTTGGTTTAGGGCCAACTCTTTTTTTTTTTCCCCCTGGGGTCGGGGTGGTGTCCAACTCTTAAATCCTTAAGGGGAGTCGTGATCTGGGAAGGCACTATTTAAGTATGTGGGCGAATAGTAAGCCCCTGTGGGCATTTCTGGAGTTCTCTTTTACACATTTGTTTGCTTATTTACATAGTCTTCTCCCTACTTCTCATCTGAAAATAATTCCAATGTTGATTTTCCCAAAACAGGAGTCCCCTGAAATCGGAGCCTTCAGATGAAAGTGACGCTAACAGAAAGCCCAGACAAACAAGCAGGAAAAAGAAGAAAGAGAAGAAGAAGAAGAGGAAGCATCACCACAAGAAAACCAAGAGAAAACGTGGGCAGGCCAGTAGCAGTGGCTCCGAGCTGGATAGTGAGCCCGAAAAGGACAAAACTTCCAGAAGCACTGGAGACAGTAGAAGGGAATCCGAGAAGCCAAGGTGGGTTTTCTGTTCTCAAATACCTGTGACTTTTCAAAGTTTGTATTTTTTCCCTTCAGTTGCCACAAAGGAGACATGTGAATGACTATTTAGCCACTCAGTCAAACGGAGTCCAAAACACACCCAAATAGAGCTGTACCATGAGGTCACATTTAAAAAAAAAGAAAGAAAATTTTCATTAAAAAAATCAGGGCTGTGATTTTGAGAAATGTTATTTAGACACAGTAATGATCATGTCAAAATCTGATGCGGACGAAAGGTCTTTGGGATTTTGAAAGATGGCCGATGTGCCATGCCGTGGGAATCTGGGCCAGTTCGCTACGTAGTTGAGGCTCTGTCTGTGAGGGTCAGAGTAAGAGGAACGTCTTACTTCTCTTCCATAGTGTCTCTCTTCCCTCGGACCACTCGCATCAGCCACCCCAGACCCACACTCTTTGGTCGAGGGCCGTGTAATAGGATCATCGTTGCTCTTGTCCTTTTCCCAGGTCACGTTACTTTCCAGCACGATGTGGAAAGTGTGGACCGGCCCATGACCACAGTGTTTCCTCTCCTGGGGGCTTTGCTTTTCCCCACATTTTGCTCCGTCTCCCTTGAGCCTGTTGCTCCCCTCGTGCTGCAGTGAGGGCTGCACAGGCGCTCACCGGTAGCTCCCCTCTGCTCCCCTCTACCTCTCCCTCTGCTCCCCCATGGGGGGTCCTTCTCCCATGCCCACGACAGGCTGCATGGGGTGGAATTGAGTTATTTCTTCACTTTTTTCTTTTCTTTGTTTGTATGGGCTAGAGGAGAGAAGATTGAAGTCCCTGTCCAAGGCATACTTAAAAAATTTAGTGCTATTAAGACTTTTTTGACTCTTCAGGGATTATTCGCTTAGATGTCCCAGCGACGTCAGTGAGAGCTCTGTGGTGCCATGAGTCTGGAATCTGACCCATAGGGTCTGCATCAGACAGGTGGATGCTGAGTCCTCCTGTGGATCCTTCTGCCACCAGACCTGTGGAGAGCCTCGCAGGCCACTATGGCTCAGGGCGTCCTGATTCAGCCATCTCTATGCCTCCAGGCTCTGTCTGTAACCCAGGCTTGCTCTAGGAGGGGAGAATAAGAAGGTTCTGACTTTGAGTTTCTGTGGGCAGGAATCACTCCCGTCTGGCTTGCCCTTGTACCCTCTCAGCAGCTGGCCTGGGAAAAAGTACATTTCTGTTGTGTGAATGAATGGATATGTTATTGATGTTTTTGCTTCTCAGTATGTCTTCAGAGCAACATATATTAATCATTGTTTCTTCTGAAAACTCAGTATTAGCTACTTGTCTTTTTTTTTTTTTAAAGAATTGAGGAAAATGAGTTTTAAAGGATTTTCTGAACCCACACAGGAACTGCCATTAGAACCTGGAAGGTAATTAATTCCAGCCTGTGCGTAATCAATCAGGGGTGAGCTTTAGAGCCTCTTGATGGGTATGTGATCCAGATGGCATTTTTAAGTTCATTGATATTTTTCAGAATAACCCCATTAAGATCAAAATCGACTGTTCTTATCTTCTCGCTTACTTTCTTACTGTGGACTTCTGTAGTCTTTTCCTGGGAAGATGACCTGGAGACGAGGACTAAGATGTTTGTGAGTTGTGAGAGTATTTCCATGATGTCAGGAAAGTGGGTTCCTGGGGGTATCGGGCACCATATAGGAGCTCTGTTTTAGGGTGGGGGAGGGACGACGTCTCCTGGGGCTTCTCAGGGACCTCTGTCTCCTAAGGTGAGCTCTTCATCTCCGGGTGGGGGCATATTCTAGCGCACAGCCCAGACCACAGCCTGCTTCCTACCTCAGTACCCAATAGGAGAGGATCAGAGCTCGTTTACCCCCCAGGGGTGGTCTGCTCCCTCCTCCCTCCCCCGTAGGCTTTCCATTTCTTTCTGGAATGCATCCATCTCATTCCTTCCCTTGGCTGCCCCTTGCAGTGTTTGTGGACAGAAAACCCTCCACAGGTGTTCTGAGGGAGAACTTGTTAAAAATCACCATGTATTTTAACCTATTCAGCAAACGCCCACTGCAAGCTACTTTGTGTCCCCAAAATGCCATTCCTCTGTATTCCCAGCCCAGGATGACTTAGAAGCTTTCAGAATCTTTATTTCTATCTGGGCAGAGTCAAAAAGCTGCGATGGAACAAGGTTAAGGGCTGTTTTGACTACTTTGGCAGCTTCTTGTGTCAGAGCATGACACGCTGCTTCTCTTCAGAGGAGGGAAGATACTAGATGCCAGAACAACTTTCCCTCCCTCTTGCCTTTGACTCCTAGGGAAGCCATTTCATTTATGTCTCAGCTGGAAGTCTGCCGACTCTCAGGTTGGCTCAGAGGAATAAGGAAGGGTCTTGGCTCACAGTGGGCTCTCTCTGGCCTTGGTATAGGAGGGGGGCAGCCCACAGAGCCTGGGCTATAAAAACGACATTGAGGGGCGCCTGGGAGGCTCAGTGGGTTAAGCGTCTGCCTTCGGCTCAGGTCATGGTCCCAGGGTCCTGGGATTGAGCCCCACATTGGGCTCTCTGCTCAGTGGGGAGCGGGAGCCTGCTCCCCCCAACCCCGACCTCTGCCTGCCTCTCTGCCTACTTGTGATCTCTGTCCGTCAAATAAATAAATAAAATCTTGAGGCGCCTGGGTGGCTCAGTGGGTTAAAGCCTCTGCCTTCACCTCAGGTCACGATCCCAGGGTCCTGGGATCAAGCAAAGCATCGGGCTCTCTGCTCAGCAGGGAGCCTGCTTCCCTTCCTCTCTGTCTGCCTGCCTCTCTGCCTGCTTATGATCTCTATCTGTCAAATAAATAAAATCTTTAAAAATAAATAAATAAAAAGAACTTCTAGGGGTGCTTGGGTGACTCAGTCAGTTAAGCATCTGACTCTTGATTTTGGCTCAGGTTGTGCTCTCAGGGCCGTTGGGATCGAACTCTGGGCTCCATGCTCTGTGGGGAGTTGAAGTCTCCTCTCCCTCTCCCTTCTCGCCCTCCCTGCGTGCTGCATCTCTCTCCCTGTCTCCAATGTAAATAAGTAAATCTTTAAAAAAATAAAAACTCTTGTGTCAGGTTAATTTCTGAGATAAGGTGACTTGGTGAAGTGCCACTTAGCGTTGACAGTTCTTGCTTGCTATCTTAAAGCTTTTTCCACAGCAGGCGTCCTCTTCGTCTGTGGCACGTACGCACGTTACATACTTGAGTGTGTTTGATGCTATGTGTGCATCAGTGTGGAAATATTTGACTTTCACTTTTCTGAAAAGGTGGACGATGTAGCTAGAAGGTTCCAAATTGTTTCTCCCTCTTTGTTCCTCACTCCTGTGTACCACAGGCAAGAAGGTCATGCTGCTGATGATGTTGGGTATCGCTTTGTTTGGCTTGAGGATGTGCAGGCTCTGACAGGAGAAACCTTCAGAACAGACAAGAAACCGGATCCGGCCAACTGGGAGTATAAGTCTCTCTACCGAGGAGACATAGCAAGGTACGCGTCACCATGTCTTTCCTGATTTTCACTGGTGGGAAGTGACTTCTTTCTCCCTCGAGCCCTCTGTGTGCAGTCTCTGTCTGCCCCCCTCCCTTCTGGATTCCGGGGGGTGGGTGTCCCCCATCGCTGGGCTGTTAGGGCATGTGTCTTTTTTTTTTTTCTTTTTCTTTATAATTTTTTTTTTTTTTTTTTTTTTTTTTTAAAGATTTTATTTATTTATGAGAGAGAGAGAGAGAGAGAGCGAGCACAGGCAGACAGAATGGCAGGCAGAGGCAGAGGGAGAAGCAGGCTCCCTGCAGAGCAAGGAGCCCGATGTGGGACTCGATCCCAGGACGCTGGGATCATGACCTGAGCCGAAGGCAGCTGCTTAACCAACTGAGCCACCCAGGTGTCCCTAGGGCATGTGTCTTATCTCACACTCTGAAGTGAAAGCTCAAACCTTGTAGTCAGGATCCAGGTCTGAGTCATTAATCCGTGGTGCCTGGCACTGTGCTGGGCGTAGTAGGTTTTTAGTAAATTGTTGAATGAGGGAATCTAAAAATACCTTGAAATAAATAATTGTGACAAACTATCTGGAAATCATTTGGTCTGATCTGTATGCCATTTTAAAAAGTCACGAGCACTTTTTATTCATCCATCCCCCAAGTAAGCCATTTTAAAAGTGACATTAAGTGGTAATGACTTTTTCAAAATGCTCCCAGTATATGTCACCAGAGAAAAAAAGAGGCGATGGTATTCACTTCAGTAATTAGTTTATTAAACTCTTCTCCTCCACCCTGTCAATCAAAAATATTTAAGTACTTATTGGGGCACCTGGGTGGCTCAGTGGGTTAAGCCTCTGCCTTCAGCTCAGGTCATGATCTCAGGGTCCTGGGATCAAGCCTTGCATCAGGCTCTCTGCTCAGCAGGGAGCCTGCTCCCCCCTCTCTTTCTGCCTGCCTCTCTGCCTACTTGTGATCTCTCTGTGTCAAATAAATAAAATATTTTTAAAAATATTAAGTACTTATTAAATCCCTTAGGCACTGAATAGTTTATAAGACACTGCTGGGAACACAAAGCAGTCATACACAATCTCTCTTCCCAGACAGCTTACAGGTAATGAAAATTGAAGGTAGAGAATATTGGAATGTAAAGCCAAGAGGAGGCCAATATCATTCTTTATAGGCTAATTACTTTTTAAAATAAATTTCGGTTTCCATTACATAGCTGCACCTCCAAATTTTGTCATTAGTCACAACATTATAGCTTACCACATAGGCAGTTCCTATTGGATTTCCTTTATGATATGTTTATATCTGTGATTTCTCCGTGGATATTTGTATCTACATGCTGTCTCCTAAAACCTTATGGCTGAGTGAATGACTATTAAAATGTTTTCGTACATTTTTGAATAATTTTGATACTCCTTGAAGTCTTGTTCGGTTCCCCATGGCCCCGTGATGTGGGGCCACAGACGTGGTAGGACCCAGGAAAAGGGGAGGCGAGCAAATGCTGACTGTGAGCCTGTGCTTGTTAGCCTGTGTGATCCTCACAGCTGCTCTGCGAGGAGGGCCACACTCGTATTTTAGGAACGAGGAAAGGGAACCTCAGAGAGGGTCAGTGGCCTCTCAGGATCACGCTGCCAAGAAGCAGCTTTCTTGGGGAATCTGTGTTCCTCTAACCTTGAATGTTCTTTTCCGGGCCACAAATGGAGATGAGCTGGGTTGTGTGGTAGGCTGCTTTCTAGATTGGGAAACGGAGAACTCTGGTTCTCATTCTCACTTGGCCACTGACTCATAATGTAATCCCGCTTGAGTCTCTAATCCTGTCTGAACCTCTCTTTCCTCATTTATTAACTCCTGCTGTGCCTCACACTCGGATATCAGACATCATCTATAGGATTGAAAAATTAGTTTGCAAAGATAAAGGGTTATTACTTCTTAATAGATGAAAAAGCAGAAATATTCACCATGAGCAGCTCTTAAATCTCTGCAAATGAGAGGCCCAGGCCTTAGGAGGAGACTAATGAGGGAAGTTTACTAATGTAAATTGTGAGGATGCTGCTGGAAGGGCATGGGGCATTGGTGTGATTTCCCAGTAGATTCCGAAGCTTAGCTGAGCTAAGTCTTACCCGGATTAATAGCTGTACCACTGTTAGTGTCCAGATCTAGGGCAGTATTGGTCCCGTGGCACTGTGAGTTGGTCAGAGGACAGGGGACATGTTTTGTCAAGTTAAGAATTTTCACACTTCACGCGGGGCACTGACAAACCAGGAGCATTGGGAGGACTCGCCTGGCACCGTCCTGTGAGGACCAGATGAGGCCTTGTGGGTCCTGGGCCTGTGACCGCAATATGGTCCATGTCTTTTAAGCTTTGCTGGACCACCTTCTAGAAGGTGGATTGGCAGTGTTCAGTGTAACTCGGGAAGGCAGAACCAGGATCAATGAGTGGAAGTTCTAGAAAGTGAGATCTGACTCAGTATCAAAGCAAATTTTCTAGTAGTATGAGCCTACCAGCAGTGACCTGGTATGCATTTGTGTATTGTGGTGAGCAGGGCTTAGAGTTCATGGGATTCCAAATTACCTTTGGAAAATTCCTTAGGGCTAATATACTAGCTCTCAGAGAACGTCAGCTCTGCTTTTTCTCCATGTATGGAGTGGACCGTTGTTTAGTTCTACACCAGGTGAAATAGTGGGCATATGTTTAGGAGCCAAGTTTTATGAAATAATAACCTTAACTTGTCTAGTGCTTACTGTATGGCTAAGGACTTGAAATATATAAACTTTTTGATCATCCCTGGTGTTCTGTGATATGGGTAACATTATTATCCCCATGTCTCAGATGAGGAAACTGAGGCACAGACAGGTTTTGGGGGGGTTTTGGTTTAAATAATTTGGTCAGAGTCAACTGGTTAGTAAATGATGGGGTTGGAATTTGGACCCGGGTAGACGACCACCATGAGAGCCTGTGTGGATTAAAGTCACCGAAGGAGAGGCACATTTATCACTGCCCAGCTCACTCTGGGGCTCAGAGCTGCCACGCGGATCCCGGGCAGAAGTGTGTGCTCGATTTAAATACGTTCGTTTCCCATGCCCTGCCCCTCTTTCTTCCTTTTCTTTCCTCTCTTCCCATCCCTTCCCTTTTCCTGCAGCTGAATTAATTAAAGTAAATATCAGTATGATATCATTCGCTGAACCTCCAAAGTGGGGTTCCCTCCTTCTGGAATTGCTCCATGTAAGTCCAGCTGACCATTTGATAAGGATTTTACCAAAAACAAAAACAAAACAAAACAAAAAAACCCAAACCTTCATTTGGGGGAAGAGTGCATTAAATTACAGCCTAGGTTCTTCCCAGTTAAGATTCTATGATAAATGATAAATTAGATAAAACCCAGATGTCCAACAGCAGAGAGATGTTTCTAGATGAGGGCTTACCCCTCCACCGGACTGATTCAAAGCCAATAAAAACGGTATTTTCTAAAGCAAATGGTTCAGGGAAATGCACAAAAGTAGGGAGGAAAGCCCGAAGCTGTGTATCAGCTATTTTTTTTAAAAAGGTATATGTACACATACAAACACATAAACGCATATCTGAAAGTAGGCGTTTAATAATACAGTTCAGTAAGACTCTTTTTTCCCTTTATCATTTTTATCTGTTATAAAATGCAACTATTAAAATCAGTTTTACAAAATGTACTTTTTTAAAAAAAAGATTTTATTTATTCATTTGACAGAGATCACAAGTAGGCAGAGAGGCAGGCAGAGAGAGAGGGGGAAGCAGGCTCCCTGCTGAGCAGAGAGCTCAATGCGGGGCTCGATCCCAGGACCCTGGGATCACGACCTGAGCCAAAGGCAGAGGCTTTAACCCACTGAGCCACCCAGGTGCCCCCAAAATGCACTTTTAAAGTCAGAAAACTCTAAACATTTTTTAAGAGGTAATGTGAATGTTGAAATACTGTTGATTTTTAGTAAAAATAAAATAGTACTTATGGGGAGAACTAGTTCTACTTAGAGTTTGTTCCTTACAGAATGATGGACGTGTTTAGAGCTCCTGAAGCACTATTTTATCTCCTCACCTGTCGTTAAAGTTGTTCTGACTCTAAATGGACTGGGGACAGTTGTTTTGAGTTAACCTAGGAGGGCCTGGGGGAGAGGATGGAGAGGAAGGGTTTGTGTGCATGTGAAAGCTGGGAAGGCAACTTCTCAGGCCTCTGTTGACTGTGGGGAAGCAAAGGAGGTGCTGGGCCTAGACCAGGGGGAGGTGGACGCAGAACTTTCTGGAAGATGACAAAAGATGGCGACTACTCTCTCCTTTTTTTCCCCTGACAGCGTGATAGTGTGGAAATTTTTAAAAAATACAGTGTCAGTTGAAAGAATTTTGCAGTGAATGCTCCTAATCCCACCCTTTACATTCTACCATGAATAGTTCACTGTGCCTGCCTTGTCACATGTCCGTCTGTTCATCTGTCCTTCAATCCAGCCTGTTTGGTGCCAGCCTCAGTATACTGCTCCCTGAATATTTCAGCATGCGTGTCATTAACTGCAGTTCAGGTTCGTTTAGCTTTTTCCTTTGGACTTAAAATTTACATACAGTGTAACATAGATCTTCATTTGCTGAGTTTGGACACGTGCATACACCTGTGTAAGCCAGCCCTCAATGAACATCACCGTGACCCCCACTCCCCCCAAATTTCCTCCTGCTCTCTTCCACTCAGTCCACACCCCACCTCCCCAGGGACAGTTACCGTTCTAATTTTTTCCATACTCAATACTGTCTCTTCTAGAATTCCACGTAACTGGAGTCCTATAGTACGCACGCTTTGGGTCTGGCTTCTTTCGCTCAGTGTGACGTTTTTGACATCCAGCCCCATTGGGTCATTTGTCAGTAGTGGCTTCTCACTGCTGGTGGTGCTCTGTCCTGTGGCCACACCACTGCTCATTCGTCTGTTCTTCTGCTGATAAATGCCCGGACCCTTTGCAGCACTTGGCTGTTAGGAACACGACTGCTGAGAGTGTCTGTGCACACATCTGTGTGTAGAAATGCAGTTTCCTTTTTTCCTGGGGGAATGCCTAAAATAGAATTGCTGGGCCCCAGGGTAAGTCTAAGTTTAGTTTTTTCAGGAAACTGCCAGACCTTTCCCCAAAGTGACTGTACCAGTTTCCATTCTCACTAAGAGCATGTGAGAGACCCGGTTCCCCGGCAGATTACTCGCTGGTGGTCATTATTGTCGGTGTTTAATTTTAGTGGTTCTGGCGGGTTTGTGGCATAGCTCCTTGTGGTTTTAATTTGCATTTCCTCACGATTCATGACATTGAGCAGTTACGCATGCGCTGATTGGCCCTTCATGTTGTCTTTGGTGAATTCCGTTCACATCCTTTGCTGTTCTTTGTTGGTTTGTGTAACACACGGAAGAATGCATGGTTTCCCACAGCCTTCCTGCACATATTCCGTAGTCATGGTGTGATTACGGGGGCACCTGTACGCTCTATACAGGCCTTTTAGAGCCCAGCCTCTCTTCCTCTAGAGTAGAAGACAGCCAAGTGTAATCTTATTTTGTTTCAGGCTTAAAAATACAATCTTAGCCCTCCCTGTTTTCTTCTTACGAGGGAACACAGGACTATACAGGAAAAAGGACCAGTGTAGGAGACAGGTGACTCACTGTCACCCAAGGTTCTGGTGTCCTTAAGGATAGTGTAAAGGAGGGGATGAGGATTTCCACCTTGTCTGTTAATATGATTGTGATGATCCATGAGGTAATGTATGGGACAGACTTTACAAAACTCTAGGAAAATAGAAACTACTAGAAATTACTAGAGTCTGGAAGACAGGCCTGATCTGAAATTCATGTGATGTTAATAAGGATTTGAAGTATTTAGAGGAATAAGTTGAACACAGAAAAAGTTGATTGCTAATTGTCGTATTTCTCTGAATAGAAACTGTCAGAAGGTAAGGTGAATTTGAAAACGTGCAGTTAAGTTGCCTCACGAGAGCTCAGGTCCACTGAGCTGAGCCTCGATGGCAGTGCACCTCTTGCCTCAGTAACTTTCTTTCTTTTTCAAATACAAGATACAAGAGGAAAGGAGACTCCTGCCTTGGCATTAACCCTAAGAAGCAGTGTATATCCTGGGAGGGGGCATCCACAGAAAAGAAGCATTCGCACAAGCATGTTGAGCGCTATTTTACAAAGAAGAGCGTGGGATTGATGAACATTGACGGAGTTGCCGTTGGCAGCAAAACCGAACCTCCGTCGTCTGAGCCGCTCTCCTTTATCCCCGTGAAGGGCCCAGATGATGCGCTTCCTCCCGTTACGACCTGGTTGAACCCTCTGGGCATTTACGATCAGTCCACCACGCAGTGGTTACAAGGACAGGGTCCTTCAGAGCAAGAATCAAAGCAGCCAGACTCACAGACGGACAGAGAGAGCGCGCTGCTCAAGGCCAAGGTGGAGGAGTTCAACCGGAGAGTGCGCGAGAGTCCTCGCGACGTGCAGCTGTGGATGGCCTTTGTTGCTTTTCAGGTAAGTAACGCCATCCCGCTTCTCTTACTCGGAATGACTGTGCTAGTTTGGGGCAAACCCACGTGCTCTCCTGCCATTCTGGAGCCCCTGGAAGGTGCCCTGGCCCTGGGCATTTGGAGATTATGACATGTAGCCCTTGCCCTGAGCTTGCTCCAAGCCCCCGAGGAAGCCTGATGTGTGAAGGGCAAGGGCTTTCATGTGTAATTTGGGGCTGGCATGTGGGGGTGACCTGCCTCGAGGGAGCACGAAAGGGCGGCTAAAAGAAGGCGAAATTTAAACAGGATCTGGGAATAAGCGCCCTTGTTCACTGGGGTGCGGGGTGCAGGATGTGCAGAACTGGGAGAAAGAAGGCGCTGCTTCTCCAGTGACCCGACCGGGGCTCTAGGCTCCCTTTCTGAAGCACGCGGCTTTGTCTTCGTCCTACTTACTTGCCTTTGAATCGTGTATACGGTTGTGTCTCGCCCCACATTCGGCTGTGTCACGGGTGAAGTTGGCTCTTGGGAAGCTGCATGCTCGCTCTTGTTATGTGACCGCCCACGCCCCGTGACAGAGCAGCTGGGTGAGGTAAACACCGTCAAATGTAGAGGTGACAGAGGCACCCCAGGAACAGAGTTTCTGCTCAGAAAAAATCGTGGCTAGCCCGTGGTGACGTCCAAAGGACGATTGGTCTGCGAGGCGTTAGAGCGGGGCTTGCGGGGAGCTCAGTGGCTGTTGCGGGACTTTGAGGCTCCCCTATTTCCATTAGTAAAATGATGTTTCTGTCTCAAGGATGAGGTCATGAAAAGCCCCGGCCTGTACACCCTCGAGGAGGGAGAGCCGGAGAAGCGGAAGAGGTCTCGGAAGCTGGTGCTGGACAGGAAGCTGGCCATCCTGGAGCGGGCCATCGAGAGCAACCAGAGCTCCGTGGAGCTGCAGCTGGCCAAGCTGGAGCTGTGTGCCGAGTTCTGGGAGCCCTCCGCACTGCTCAGGGAGTGGCAGAAGCTGATATTCGTGCACCCCAACAAGACAGCCCTGTGGCAGAAGTACCTTTTATTTTGCCAAAGCCAGTTCAGCACCTTCACCGTCACCAAGATCCACGGTCTCTATGGCAAGTGCTTGAGCACGCTGTCCGCGGTGCTGGACGGCAGCATCCTGTCGCACCCCGCGCTGCCCG
The DNA here is from genome assembly GCF_010015895.1 of Lontra canadensis. Classification (NCBI taxonomy): domain Eukaryota; kingdom Metazoa; phylum Chordata; class Mammalia; order Carnivora; family Mustelidae; genus Lontra; species Lontra canadensis. The sequence continues at coordinate 10,214,844 of NW_022631058.1, read as the reverse complement.
GCACGGAGGAGGCGGTGTTCGGTAAGAGCTGAGCGCCAGAGCCGTGGGGGTCGGGCACTTGCACTGGCTTCTGGCTGTAGTAAAAAATGAAGATGTGTTTTTGGTTTATTTTAGAAATGACAGAATTGATACAATGGATTTAAACAGAAAGTATTAGGACTGCTTTGGACTAGAACAGATTTTCCCTTCTCTGCCTTCTTGGTGGGGCTGAGGAGTGGGCATGAGAGCCCGTCAGGTTGGTAGGGGAACCGTGGACTAGAAGGTCCAGGTTTCCTGCTTTTAGCCAAGGACACGTAGTCAAGTCTCGACTGTCGTGGCTGTCCGTGGGGATCCCTGTTGAGATGTCTGTCTGCTCATCTCACCCCTTCTGGGGCCTCGCAGTCAGTTGAGCACAGATCTTTACTTTCTGATGAAAATCTACACCATCCCTTTTCCTAGAATTTTTCTTGTAATAATGAGCTTTGAGTATTTGATAACTGTCCAGAACAACTTCCTGCCTTAACTTTTATGCAGCATATATAGTTTTTGTTAATATTTGTATTCCCCAGTGGCTTCATATAAAAATGGGAATAAATGTGCTTTGATTATAGTTCTGTGGTGAGTCCTTTTAACAAGGACATGTATTATTACAGCCTTGAAACAATCACAATAACTAATTTCGGAGAAAAGATGTTCTTGGTGTTGAAATGCACGTTTTTAGAAGTTGTGTTCTTTCCTTTGAAAGGTGTTAACCAGGACTCCCTCCTTGCTGTCCCTGCTTTCAGCTCTCTTTCTTCAGCACTGCCACTTCCTGCGGCAGGCTGGCCACTCGGAGAAGGCCGTCGCTCTGTTCCAGGCCATGGTGGACTTCACCTTCTTCAAACCTGACAGCGTGAAAGACCTGCCTACCAAAGGACAGGTGCGGGTCCTTGTGAGACTGGCCTCTCCCCCTCCCTCCTTCCCCCTCCCTTCCTCCCCCTCCTTTCCTCCCTCCCCCTCTCTTTCTCCCTCTCTCTCTTCTGGGGGGAAAGTGTGGATAATGGGAACTGGTGGTAGTATTTTTAAAATCCTATCCTCCTCTGTATCAGCCCTGCTGAGAACTGTTGATCAGAATATGCTGGTGATCCAAGGAAAATTCCATAACGAAGATAGTGAAAGTTGGAGAGATGAAAGATCCACTTCCCCCATTACAAACTCAACTATGTCCCCCCCCCTTTTTTTTCTTACTTATGGGCCTCGTTTCAGTGCTAATTATCCCCGTCAGGGAGAGAAACCATAGTCATAGAGCCATAGAGCACGATGTCTCACTGTCTCCTCCCTCTGTGCATTCCAAGCCCGGTCTTAGGTCATTTTCCTAGTTAGCATTTCCACTACGTAAGATCTTTGCAGGAATTGCAAACCATAGTGAGATAGTGCGTGTTGACAGTTTGTCAACGCTGATCCTTACTGGGGAGGTGTTGTCATTTAGATGACAAGTGGACAGTTCCCATATTTGTGATGGTAGAAGCAATAAAAAAAATCTCATCATAAAGCTACCCATATAAGAAAGCCGCCTTCTCGCTTTTTTCTTGAAAGAAATCTCCATTTCCTACTTTGCATAGGGGGTCTGGTGGAAGATGGATAGGATATCTGAATTTAGAGTGAATTTACAGAAGCCTCGGGAGGCCAAGATCTCCATCTTGTGGAATATTCCTGAATTGCCCTTAAAGACTATTTTTATCATCCTTATTTTTATCTATTTTTTTCCTAGATGAAATTGGGTTAAAGAATATTGGTTAATATTAGTATACCTGATTAGTCGTATAATGAGCCAGTTAACAAAATTATTTTAAGACATGGTGTGCTGTTTTAAGACTATGCCATGCTATGGAAATGAACCTTGGCGGACCGCAGGGGCCCTGGGTGTGTGGTTGCCGGGTCAGGATCAGAATGGACCTCATCCCAGCCCTTTGCTGATGTTCACAGACTGTGATGAGAACAGTTCCTCTCGGGGAGGGCGGAGCCCGGGACTGTGAAGCAGGGAGCCACGCCCCTCAAGTGTCCGCAGAGCCTGCTGCGTGCTCTTAAGGCTTTTCGTACTGATAGCACCTGGAGTTCCAAAGCATTTACCAGACAACTTTGAAATAAAACTTTATCTTTGAGGACATTCTATATCTTTAAAACGAGAGACATTGTTAAAAGACACAGTAGTATAGCATGAAAGAAGCAGAGTCTGGTCTGTGTTTCTTTTTTTCTTTTTCTTTTTCTTTCTTTCTTTCTTTCTTTTTTTTTTTTTTTTTTGACATTTGACAGAGTGCATGAGAAGGGGGATCTGCAGGCAGAGGCAGAGGGAGAAGCAGGTTCCCCTCAGAGCAGAGAGCCCAACGTGGGGCTCAATCCCAGGACCTTGGGATCATGACCTGAGCCAAAGGCAGACGCTTAACGACTGAGCCACCCAGGTGCCCCCCGTCTGTGTTTCTATGGAAAAAGTAAATTGATTGTAACTTTTACACTTTGAAAAAAAACACCCTTCTTTTTCTGGAGTGTCCTTTCTTCTCTCCCTCTTGTAAGAGCAAGACTGCGAAGAGGGAGTGTGGTCTTTCTAGCTCCTCTTCCTGAGGTGGCTGCCAGGCACTTGGTATGGGGCCCGTGCCAGGCCCATTGCCCAGCCCTGCCCTTCCGGAGCTGTCCTGGACACAGCCCTCTTGCAGGCATGCGTGGCACTGCCCCAGGCTCAGGCTGGACCGTCCTGCGGCTCCTGGCCCACAGCATGCCCCTGGAAGCCTCGTCCTCTTCTAAATGTTTCTTATAGAAGCTTTCCTTAAGCAAGTGGTTAGCTCACTTTTAAAGTCCTTTTTGTTGAGGTGCCTGGCTGGGTTGCTTAAGTTCCTGCCTTCAGCTCAGGTCATGATCTCAGTGTCCTGGGATTGAGCCCCGTGTCAGGCTCCTTGCTCAGCAGGGAGCCTGCTTCTCCCTCTCCTTCTGCTCCCCCTGCCTGTTGCTCCCCTGCTTGTGTGTTTGCTCACTCTCTCTTTCTCTCAAATAAATATATTCTTAAAAAAAGAATTTAAACAGCTAAAAAAAATAAAGTCCTTATCAGTTGATTACACAATTGCTTTCCTGCTCATTGCTGGGTTCACAGTCCACTTGGTCGGGAATTACTGCACTGAACCAGTCACCGCACACAGCAGACCTGATGCCCAAATGCAGGAGAGCAGACGTGTGATCACGGGTCTGGCTTTAACACGCAGACCTTTTTATTCACTGGGTGCCTGCCACACACAGCGCTGGGCCCGCAAGTGTTTACTGAGCCCCCACTAGGTACTGGGCACTGTGCCAGGTTTTAGGAACACAGAGTTGAGATGTCACGCCCTCAACAGCCCCGGCCTGTCCTGTGGACACTTTGAATCCCCTTCTCCTTGGAAGTCTTGGAAGCAACATGATTTCAGGCATTCAGGGATCCAGTGGCTTTAGGGCAATGGGCTGTTTTCCTGTCCTCAGTGAGACCGGCCTCCCAGGGTCAGAGCTGGGAAACCGTTCCTCTCCTACCCGCTGGAGGCCCTTTCTGTAGACCGTGGCCGGTCTTTCTGTAACAGACTCTGAGAAGTGGTGGCCCGTCACTCTGCTGTGTCTGATTGCTACAGGTCACAAGGCCCAGCCCACACTCAGGGGTAGGGTCACAGGGGGCTGTCTTGGAGGCCGCTTACCATACTAGCTCCTTTTTCTTTTTTCTGTTTTGGGGTGTATCCTAAATCAACTGGAAACAGGGCAAGCAAGGTTTCAGCCACGAGCCGCTCTTGTGCTGATGAGAACACACTTGGCTCAGTGGCGCAGTGGTTTTGTCCAAGCTGGGCTCACCTCCATATTTTAAACCCGAACAGGTGGAGTTCTTTGAGCCCTTCTGGGACAGCGGGGAGCCCCGGGCTGGGGAGAAGGGCGCCCGTGGCTGGAGAGCGTGGATGCAGCAGCAGGAGCGAGGCGGCTGGGTGGTCATCAGTCCAGGTGAGGTCCCTCTCGGCTTGGATGCGCACGCTTGGCCTTTGTCTTCTGGAATGTGTTTTCACGTCTTCCTGATTATTTGTTTATATGTATAAGCTCTTCTGTCAGTTCTTAAGAACATTGTAGAAACATCAAAATATCAAACATATGCTAAGTGGAAGCGTTGGGAGAATATAGACCGTCTGTCGTCCTTACGGTCTTTCAGTCAATGCCCCGTCTGTGGAGGGTTTGAGTTTCCTTCCAGAGGAAGGAAGTTTCATTTGTCTTTTCAAAAAGTTATTCCTCAAGAAGTAATCTTGTTATGAATCCCCCTCACCCCACCCCCATTTAGTGTGTTCTAAGGACAGTCTTTCTGTTTTCTTGGCAGTGTACAGACCATCAGGTCCTTTGAAGCACCCTTCCCTACTTAGGAATACTATAAAATAATTGTTAACTAGCATTTATGTGACTGTCATCCTAAATGACCCCAAACTACTTTCTGGATTTACATCCTAAGACAGTGCTGTCCAGTAGAAACATAATTCAAGCCACCAAAGTAACTTCACATTTTCTAGTCACCACATTAAAAAAGTAAAATGGTGAAATTAACATTGAGGATATATTTTGTTTGACCCAGTATGTTAAAACCTTAATATTTCAATGTGTGACTGTTAAAAAAAATGAGGTATTTTGCTTTTTTTTTTTTTTTTTTTAATATGAACTCTTTGAAATCTGGAGCCTATTTTACACTTTACAGCATGTTTCGTTCAGACTAGCTGCTTTCAAGAGCTCCATAGCCACGTGGGCGTGGCTGCCATCTTGGTCAGCACTGCACCCGGCTCTTCAGGAATTGCTCCTCCCCCTGGTTTTGTTGAAAGTGAGAGGAAAAGCGAGGCCCAGGCCTGACTGGCTTCTTCTCACAGATGTTACCTTCCTGGGCCTTGGTTTCTTCAAGAAATGAAAACTTGGGATTAGCCCTGGTTCCAGGCCAGGTGGCATCTCTGGCCCTTTGAGTGTTGGGAGTTGTTTTTCTCTGTGTGGCACTAGCAGGGATGGTCAGTCCTCCCTTAGCTCGGCTACTTTCCTGGAGTGTTCCCTCCCAGAAAGAACCGGAATCACTCTCAGGCTAACCAGTGGTTTCATATATGAGGAAAAATAAGTTGCAAGGCAAAGTGGAAGTAGATATTACCCTTTTAGCTACTGCTAAAGTCCGCAAGACCACATGAATGACCCAAAAATAGAAGTCTTTTTTCTTTAAGAGAGAGAGTGGGTGGTGGGAGGACGGGAGGAGGGAGGGCCAGAGGGAGAGACTCTCAGGCAGACTCCATGCTAAGCCTTGAGTCGGACACCAGGCTCAGTTCCACAACCCCAAGGTCACAATCCGAGCTGAAATCAAGGGTCAGACACTCAACCAACTGAGCCACCCAAACTCCCCGAGAAGTCTTTTTAGTAGTGACTTTTGAGTACCAGCTCAGGGTAGTTCTCTGTTTTTAGGTTTTTGTTTTTTGGGCTTTTGTTTTGTTTTGTTTCAATGAGCACGTCTCCTAGAATGCACAGAATTTGTGTTCTAAGGTCCATCATTCTGCATTTCTATGAGACTGAAGTAGAATTCTCACAGCAGTGTCCCGGGAACACTGTTTCCAGAAAACTAGTTGATAACTATTCTTTGTTTTTCCTTTATTTTTTAGTTTTCTTTGTCCCATCTTGATGAGGTTGGCATTTAGAGAGTAGTTGGCATTTATCATTGACTCTGAGGCATTTTTTCATGTATCACTACTTATTTCCTTTCTCTCACCCTCATTTTCTCTTGGTCTATATTGTTATATATTTATAATGTGTCTTTCCAAAATCATGTAATCTTTGGAATTTCTAATGTAATAAATTCAGATATCTAAGCTAGATGTGTGACTCACAGGATAATTTCTCTTAGGGTGAGAATTTTTTTCAGTGTGATTAAAGGATTACCTTGCATGTACGTCTTTAGAGAAAGGTGATAAATGGTTAAATTTTAGTTTTCTTTGAGAATTCAGAAGAGCGTTTAGATAGAATATTGAATTTAAAAAGTTAATATATACTTAACACATTTAAATTCTGTGGAGTTTTTGTTATTTATTTATTTTTTAAAAGATTTTATTTATTCACTTGAGAACGAGTACGTGCACATGCACAATCGGTGGGGTGGGGGGTTGTGGCGAGAAGGCCTCTCAGAAGGATCTCAGAAGTCCTGAGATCGAGTCCTGAGTTGGGCCACCTGTTCAGCGGGGAGCCTGCTTCTCCTTCTCCCTGCTCTGCCTGCTGCTCCCCCTGCTTCTCCCTCTTCCTCTGCCTCTCCCTGCCCGTGCTTTCTCTCTCTGACAAATAAATAAAATCTTTTTTTTTTTTTTTAAATAAAATCTTTAAAAAAAAAAGAGAAAACCTTTAAGGAGCTGCCAGACTATTCATAGGACTGCGCTATTTTGCATTCCCACCATTGGTGCACAAGGGTTTCAGTTTCTCCATATTCTCACCAACACAGGTTTTCTGTGTAACGTACTATGATTGGCTTTTTTCCACTTAGCATCACCCCCGAGATCTGTCCGAATTGCTTCACGCATCTGTAGTTTCTCAGGCTGATTTACTGTGAGTAATGGTCCATGGTGTAGATGTCAAATTTCCCTGTTAATCTACTGTGGGACGCTGGGAGTGTTTCCAGAGATTGGCTGTTGAGAATAACGCTGCTGTGGGTATTAGTGTTCAGGTGTTTGTGTGTACGTAGGTTTTCATTTTTCTGGGATCAGCATCCAAGAGTGCAGTTGCCAGGTCTTGTAGTAAATGCATGTTTAATTATATAAGAAACTGCCCACTTGTTTTCTGGGGTACCCATACCATTTTCTATACCCTATTTATTTATTTATTTATTTATTTATTTTAAAGATTTTATTTATTTATTTGACAAAGATCATAAGTAGGCAGAGAGGCAGGCAGAGAGAGAGAGGAAGGGAAGCAGGCTCCCTGCTGAGCAGAGAGCCTGATGTGGGGCTCGATCCCAGGACCCTGAGACCATGACCTGAGCTGAAGGCAGAGGCTTAACCCACTGAGCCACCCAGGAGCCCCACCCTATTTATTTTTAAATATTAAATTTTATAGAAGACTGAAAACTTTCCTCCTCTCACGTTTTGCATGTTCAGAGTTAGGAAACAAAGTGAAAGTACAGGGTATCTTGAATTGACTTTTTTGGAGAAGTGAACACAAGTTGTGATCATAAGGCCACTGGCTGAAAATCCCGATGGCTTTAGGAAATCTAAACCAGTGCTATTACTAAGTGTCGTGTAGCTTTCTGGAACGGTGTCGTCCAGTACATTAGGCATTAACCGTACGTGGCCGTTTTAATTAAATTAAGATGAAATAAAGTAAAAAATTGAGTTGTGCTGCCAGCTACATTTCAGGTGCCCGCTAAGTCACATGTGGCTGGTTGCTACCATAGTGGACACATAAGGTATATAGTATGTCATCATCGTAGAAAGTTCCAGTAGTCTTGTGCTAGAATATGTGTGTTCCCATTTTAATTGCTGTGATAACATTAAAAATCATCTGATTCCATTGGCTAACTGCCAGGGTTTTTTGGGAACCTGACTGGTGATAGGAGAGTCCCTCAGTGCCTCTGAGTCCCTGAATGTTCCAGAAGGCTGGGCCTGGGTCTTACTCATCTTGGCACTCCAGAGACCCACCACAGGAGGTGGCATCACAGACCGGTGGAATGTAAGTGGTGGTTTTATTTGCTGGTGAGGTGAGCTAAAAGTTTTGTTCTCATCTAGATGATGATGATGATGAGCCAGAAGACGAGGACCAGGAAATACGAGATAAGAGTCTGCCCAGGTGGCAGATCTGGCTTGCCACTGAGCGGTCCCGAGACCAGAGGCACTGGCGGCCGTGGCGCCCTGATAAGACCAGGAAACAAACCGAGGAAGACTGTGAGGACCCAGAGAGACAGGCGAGTGTCCCGCCCCGGGTGGGAGGCCAGCCACCGGGTTCTTCCCTTCTGCCCATTCCCACGGGCTTTGCTTGCCTACAGGAAGCTTGCCAGGTGCTCGGGGCACTAGCCTGGCTTGGGAGAGGTTAGCTTGCTCCTGACCTCTTGTTCCTGTTTCTGGAAACCTCACTGCCCACTGGTGATGTGGGAGCGTGGAGGAACCTGACCGGAGAGTTCCCATTCCCAAGTAGGAGGGAAGGCCTCTCCGGAGACGGTCTTCCAGTTATCCGGCTAGTTTTTCACGTGGAAGCCTGAGGACTCGGGGTTTTCAAGACGTGGAATCGCTGTCCTAGGTTATGAAGCTCTGTCCACGTTCCCCATCGCACTCTTGTATCCTCAGAGAGGTGGTGGATAGGTTTGACTCGGGAGGCCGAGCTGGGACAGTCGCTACATGGCTGATGCTGCTGGGGAAGCAGCCCCTGTTCCCGGAGCCGCTGTGGTGCACCAGGCACTTACGCTGTCTGGTTTACTGCTGTGGAACAACGTGACCCGTGCTGCCCTGGTGGCCGGCAGCTCTGAAAGTTTTATGTTACAATAAAGGAAGAGCTTTTACTTGGAGCCTGAAAAGGACCCAGTTTCCTAAGACCCGGCCGTACTGCTTGCCATGCGACGTGCTCTAGGCACAGACCAGCAGGTGTTTGCGGTCGCGAGGCTCATGAGCTCTGGCCTGGTCTGTTGTCTGCGACCCTCCTTGCGATTTACGTGCTGCCAGGGTGGGGATTTTTGCCCGTTTCCTCCCTGCGGGATCACCGGTGCACGGCCCGTGCCTTTCCTGTGCTGACTGCTCAGTTGACGTTCCTGGATGTCGAATGACTATTCGATGCCGGGTCTTCTGCTCCAGGCACAGCGACCAACATGAGTGCCCGGAATGTTTGAGGAGTGGCGGATATGGGAACTGGGAAGCTCTGGGTGGGAAGGAGGGGCCGATGCCAGGGAAGCCGCCGCTCAGCTCCGCGATGCCGCACGCGTGGCCTGCGGCGAGTGTGCACAGGGCGTCCCTTTCCTGGCTGGCGCTGCGCGTCAGGAAGAGCAAGGCGTGCGGTGGTCGACGGTTTTCTAGCGTTCAGGGTCACCTGGCCAGAAGTTAGTCTGAGGCTCATTGCCAGTGGTTTTCTGGAAGCTTGTTTCTGGAACAAACTTCCACTCTGAGCAGTTCCTTGTCCCTTAGCTTTTTTTCTAACCAGAACCTGGAGGAGAGAAGCTTTCCGATGAATTGACAGTTCTGAGGAGGCCGACCCCGGGGAGTCCAATTTTTCTGTGCTCACGCTTTGGCTTCCTCTCTGCTGGGAGCCTTGGAGACCAAGCAGGTCAGCTGTGCCCTGAGACAGAGGCCAGCCTCCGAGGCCTCACACTTTAAAGTGTCGGCATGAAATCAGCCGCGGACGGGTCCAGTTAGCATTTGGCCTTGAATTGTGCTTGCCACAGCCCATGGCTGCTGGAGTTTTCTTCCTGCCTTGCTGCTGTTTATCTACCTTTTAGCATATTTTTCATTTCTGAAAGCAATTTTGTATGAAGAAGCCACCAAAGAATAGAATTCTTTTTTTTTTAAGATTTATTATTTTTATTTATGTTTTTTAATTTTTTTTTTGAAGATTTTATTTATTTATTTGACAGAGATCACAAGTAGGCAGAGAGGCAGGTAGAGAGAGAGGAGGAAGCAGGTTCCCTGCTGAGCAGAGAGCCCAATGCGGGACTCGATCCCAGGACCCTGGGATCATGACCTGAGCTGAAGGCAGAGGCTTAACCCACTGAGCCACCCAGGCGCCCAAGATTTATTATTTTTAGAGAAGGGGGCAGGGATGGAGAGGGAGAGAGGATCTGAAGCAGACTGTGCTGAGCGCAGAGCTTGACGCAGGGCTCGATCTCACAACCGAGATCAGGACCTGAGCCTAAACCAAGGGTCTGATTCTCAACCCACTGTGCCACCCAGGTGCCCCCAAATAATAAAATTCTTATTTTCTATCTTAATAAACAGTTTTGGTGATTGTAATTTATCAGAGTAACTACAAAAGCAGTTATGTGTGCTTTCAGGAGTGAGTACGATCCTAGATTTTCTATGAATTCGTTAGGCTCCTTTGGAAGGTTTTGGCTTAAGCCCGTTTCTGGTATTGCCTCCTCCTGAGGGTGCCTGGGCAACGTGACAATGCCGCCAGCCCCCCGCCAGCTCCCCTCCATCTCTCCGGTGCCTGGTGAGGCCTCTAGCTTTTTTGCATCTTGCAGGAAACCTAGCTCTCGTCTGTTTAAAGTTTAATAAGAATAATGTTGAATCATCAGCACACCCACATGAAAGGGCCCCAGGAAAAGTCGCGAAGCCTTGTCTCTGGTCTGTGCCCCCTGGGCGGGCTGCCTCACCGCGTGTCTGTTACAGGTGCTGTTCGATGACATCGCACAGTCTCTGATCCAGCTCTCCAGCCCGGATCTTCAGTTCCAGCTGGTCACGGCCTTTCTGCAGTTCCTGGGTGTGCCTTGTGGCTTCAGCACCCCGGCCTCCTGCGTCTACTTGGCTGTGGATGAGGACAGCATCTTTGATAACGGGCTTCATGATGAAAAGCCACTGACTTTCCTCAACCTGTCCTTCAATGGCATCAGCTGTGTTGGCTGCTCAGACGCCCTGGGCTGCCGTCGCTGGACCTGCGGTCACAGTCGAGAGGGCGAGGAGTTCATCCGCAACGTCTTTCACCTTGTGATGCCTCTGTTTTCAGGCCAGGAGCGGTCCCAGCTCTGCTTCTCCTGGCTACGGTACGAGATGGCGAAGGTAACTCCGGCCTCCCCTGCTCCGTGCGGGGGCTTCAGAAACGATCTCGGGGCTCCTGGTGTTCCTCAGCACTGGGCTTTGGCCCCTTCTTGTTCACAGTCCCCCCAGGCTCCAGTATGTGGCTGCCCCTGCCGAGCGGTGTGGGAGGGGCCCTGTGTATGCTGCTCGCCGGCGACTGGAGCTGTTTGTTGTGTTCACCCTTTGCCAGATGTCTGGGATTATACAAGCAGTTACTGTGAAGACCCAAGCTTAGGCGGGGGCGAGGGGGTTTCCGGGTTTATTAAAAGATAAAACAAGCTACTTACTTACCTTGCTCTTCATCGCGATTAGGTATTCTTCTAGGATGGACTCTTCTGCCCTCTGCTGGCCACCGGTTAGTACTGACTCTTAACGCCCAGAGCTCTGGCGCTTAAACTACACGGATTGCACACATGGGGACATGTTCTGAAAATAGTGTGCGAGAAAATTTGGTGGCCTCCTGTCACTGGAGAAGGATACTTGGACAAGATGAGCCATGTTTACCGAGGTTTCCAGTGGAAGCCTGGGTGCGGTCATTTGGGGGCGCCCGTAGCCTTGGTTCAATCCTGATTTGTTGTCCAGCTCAGGGATCCCACGTGATTGGCAACCCTGTGATGCAGGAAGGAAGTGTAGACGCCCGTGTGGCTTTCTGAAGTGGACAGGACAAAGGGGTTGCTTGAAAATCACAGAGCACACAGGAGTCCTTTTCTTTTTACTTCCAGGTCATTTGGTGTCTGCACACTAAAAACAAGAAGAGGTTAAAGTCACAAGGAAAGAACTGCAAAAAACTCGCCAAAAATCTCCTTAAGGAGCCAGAAAACCGCAACGATTTCTGCCTCTGGAAGCAGTATGCACATCTGGAGTGGTTGCTTGGCAACACGGAGGACGCCAGGAAGGTGTTCGACTCGGCGCTCAGCCTGGCGGGTGGTGGGGAACTGAGGGGGTCCGAGCTCTGGGAGCTCAGCCTCCTCTACGCGCAGCTGGAGCTGGAGCTGGAGCTCTCAGCTGAGGCGAGGGGGGCCGCCGCGGCCCGGGCCGTGCACATACTGACCAGACTGACGGAGAATGGGCCCTATGGGCCCTACTCGGGGCCGGTCTCGGCTGTTCATGTCCTGAAAGCCCGGAAGGCTTATGAGCACGCGCTACAGGACTGCCTAGGGCAGAGCTGCGGCTCCGCTCCAGCTCCCGCCGGCCCCGCTCACCGCCTCGCGAGCCTGGCCAAGTGCTTCCTGCTCTTCCAGTATGTGACTGTAGGCATCGAGGCCGCCGTGCGGCTCTACGAGCAGGTGTGTGCGGGGCTGCGGGGCTCGGTGTGCCCGGGCGGCGCTCTCGAGGCTGTCACGCTGCTGCACACGGCCCTGCTCCGGTTCCACACCAGGGTCCACGTTTACCCCCTGGCTCCCCTGCGCCAGGTGCTCTCAGAGGCGATACAGCTATACCCAGACAACCAGCTTCTCTGGAGGGCCTACGTACAGGTTCAGAGCAAGTCCCACGCAGCCAGTAAGACCAGAAGGTTCTTCAATGCTGTTACCAGGTCCACCAAAGCCTTGGAGCCTTGGTTGTTTGCGATTGAAGCTGAGAAAATGAGGAAGAGGCTGGTGGAGACCGTTCAGAGGTAGGTTCGACAGTCTTGTCCGCATATCCACAAGCCTTTGTGCTGTGTTTGCTGTGACCCCGCTGCCCTGCGAGGCCTCTGGGATCCAGAAGCAAATATGGGCCAGTGCCCAGAGCGCTGCTGTGGGTGTCCTGGTGACGTAGGATGACCTATTGGAAAAGGACTGCAGTGGCTTTGTCAGGGGCTCTCATGGCTGTCTGCCTGGACCATGCGTTTTGGGCTTCTGAACGTTGCTGATGGCATGTGGTGGGGCCCGTCAGGCATTCTGCTATCTGAGCAGCGGCGGGGATAGCACGACAGGCAAGAGCAGGGGCTCCGGAGTCGGACTGTGGATTCAGATCCCAGCTCTTCCACATCCCAGCTGTGTGGCCTTGGGCAAGTCCCATCCCTCAAATAGTAGCCTCCTGCAAGGACTGCTCAGAGGGGCCAGGCAGGGAGGGGGTGAGCAAGAGGGAGTGTGAGAGAGTTACGGGCCTCTGTTGTTATCACTGGCGATGACGGCATTGCGTTCTACATGTGGTCTCTGGATCCGGTGAGGGTGTGTCTGAAGGTTAAGTGACTATCACGGTGGCTTCGCTCTGACCTCTTATCAGCCGATGACTCAGTGTTGCCTCTGAAGAGTGTGTCCCTTTGTTTTTTATTTTTTCCATTGGGATTTTATTCATTCCATGTCCCCTAAGTCGAAAGGACTTTCCTCCCATCAGGTGGCGTTCGCATTCTGCTGAGTAGAGGGTGGGCTTGGCTCTAGAGAGCGGAGATGCAGGGAGATCGTGTGTGAGTTCTAGGTGGACTCTGGCATAGAGAAAACAGAAGCCTGGGCACTGCCTTCCTCTGGCCTTGGAGGGGCCCCATCATGTCTGCAGCCTGCGCCCCCAGGACCCCCACACCGGGGGATGGCACTGTACCTGGCACACTGATCCTGCCGGAGTGGACATTGGCAGTCACTAACGCTCCTCTTCCGCCAGCGCCAGTGGTGGGGGGCACGAAAACTGGTCTTGGAGTCACGTGAGCCTTTGTCTTGCAGGGTGGATGGCAGAGAGGTCCATGCCACGATTCCTGAGACCGGCTTGGCTCATCGGATCAGAGCCCTGTTTGAAAGCGCGTTGCAGAGTGACCATGGCCGCCTGTGCCCCTTGCTGTGGAGAATGTATTTGAACTTTTTGGTAAGAAAATGTTTAGTGTTTTTGTTTTTCTGTAGAGTTCCGTTGCTTCCTCCGTGTAGGGGAGAACGGGCAGGTGTCCAGTGACCACCGGCCAGGAAAGCTGGCAGGGGCCTCCTTTTCCCCCACACCTTGTCAGCCTCGATGAACCCTTCTGAGGACCCTAGTGGAGTCATGTCAGGTCGCTCTGGACGTGGGAGGGGGACGCAGGCTGCATCGCTCCCGGGGGCTTTGGCAGAGTGATGGGAATCATCGCTGGGCGGTTCGCAGCGGAACCTCGTGGGGCTCTCTCAGGGTTGACTTCCTCGAGTAACAACTTGGAAGTGGCCTAAGAGCTTTCATTAGAAAGAGACCTTCATTCTCTGTCATCTCTTCATAAGAATTCCCAGGTTCTGATTCTGCTCTGTCGTTAAAGTAAGATTCACCCTAGAATGTAATGTTGACAATGGGTCTTTCTCTCCTCTTGACAAAGGAGCTTTGTTTTCGCTCAAAAATACCATAGTTGGTGACTGAAGACACAGAGATGCCGTTTGATCGTGTTACTCTGCGTGTGGAGGCTGGAAGGCGCTTCCTGGGCCTCGTGGAGTCTGTGGGTTGACTTTGCCTTTCGTTACTGGCGTTGGGATGGGCCTCATTTCCTGGAATTTATCTGCCAAGTCGCGTGGTGTTTTGGAAATGTAGTCTCCTAGGCCACTCGAGTGTTTCAACTTAAGGCTACTGAATCCCATGCAAGGGATCGCTAATGAAGGCTGTACTTTTCAGAAGCCAGGAGCGACCTTCCTTGCCTCTCTGCTTATTTCCACTGGATAAATTCTCAAGGCAGTCAAAGTATTTCAACTTTTCCAATAGAAACATGACAGAGTTGGGTATAAAGGGATGTGGAGAAAGTAAGCTATGGTTTAGGAGCGCTTTGGGCCTTCCCCATCTTAGACTTCAGACTTCGGCTTGGTGGGCTTCCTCTGAGTGGCAAGGAGGACACGGGATGTCAGGACAGCAGCTTGCTGGCACACTGAGGACAAGGAGGCACAACCTTGCTGGCCGAAGTCAGTATCGAGTTGAACTAACCCAAAAGTCTGTGTGGTTTTTGCTTTTTTAATATGTAAGATTTAATTTATTTATTTGTCAGAGAACAAGCAGGGGGAGCGGCAGGCAGAGGGAGAGAAGCAGGTTCCTGGCTGAGCAGAGAGCCTGATGGGGGGCTCGATCCCCGTACCCTGGGATCACGACCCGAACTGAAGGAAGATGCTTAACCGACTTAGCCACCCAAGCGCCCTGGAAGTTTGTGTGTGTGGTTTTTTCCCCCTAACATTTATTCATCAGACCCAAAGGCTTAGGTTTTAGGTTTTGGCGTCCATGTGTGAAACAGAAACCTTCGGAAGTCCAGATGCTGCTGTGGTCACAGCACACCGTGGTTACCGCCTGTTAATCGGTGTAGGGGAGGGCAGCTTGATGGAGAGCGGTCAGGAGAACCGGCCTCCTGCTGCATTACCGCCGCTCCTGTGCTGGGGCCACCCAGCCGAAGGAGCAGGTGCTCCCTAAAATTCCCAGTGCTGATATCGTGTGAGTCTTTCTAGCAAGTGCAAGATCTTGAAATGTGAAAAGGGAGGGCTTGCAGACTTTCCCGTTTAACTCCCTCTGTGGTTGTCAGTAGAGACGGGTAGGGGAAAGATGGACTTGCGATTACAAGGAATCTTCCAAGAGCCAGATTTGGTTGGATCATAGAAAAATTCTCCCTGACTTGGGAGAAAAGATTGGGGCCCTTAAGGAATTTCTGTCTTTCTGGAAAGGTTAGCATTGGAGCGAGGACAAGTTTGAGCAGGACTTCCTCTCGCAGCTCCTGAAGCATCTGGGTTGGCCACCAAGGCCTTGATGACCCTGTGAAAAGCTCCAGTTAGGGCCAGAATGCAAGGTGAGGAGAGAGCCGAAGGGAGCTGGCTCCGCGGAGGAGAGCTGGTGCTTTCTGTGCGTGTGTGCGCACACATGCAGATCTACACACACTTGAGCCTTTTTCCACATTTGCTTTTTCTCCTGCAAAAGTGATGGACGGGATTGGAGCTGCTCATTGGCCACGGAGGACATGGGAGAAGGAAGGGATTGGCAGCCGGCGGGTCAGCCTGTCTGGAAAGGCCAGCACTCAGAAGAGCCGCTGGGAGGGCGAAGAGTCGTCTTCAGTTTACCATGCTGGTTGTGGGGTGGGGGTCGTAAGCTTCCACAGGACTGTCCTCTCCTCCCTGGAGCATTCAGGGTGTCGTGGAAACATGGCTTTTTGTTTGGGTTGGGTTATCAGTTGGGTCAAATTACTTTATTTTTTAAAGTGTTTTATTTATCTGACAAAGACACAGTGAGAGAGGGAACACAAGCAGCAGGAGTGGGAGAGGGAGAAGCAGGCTTCCTGCTGAGCAGGGAGCCCGATGCGGGGCTCGATCCCAGGACCCAAGAATCATGACCTGAGCCGAAGGCAGAGGCTTAACCCACTGAGCCACCCAGAGGCCCCCGGGTCAAATTACTTTAAAAAAGTTGTATTCACTAAAGCCGCTTGCTCAGGTGGGTCTACAGTCAGATAGAAAAGAGAATCAAATCATACCAAAGCCCAAAGGCCCTCATTTTCCCTTTGCCACTGATGCTACCTCTGCCGGGTGGTGGCGGCTGGCACCAGGTAAGAGGGGACCCAGGGGCCCAGACAGGCGGTCACTGGGCGCCAGCCGCGTCTCTGAACGGGGCGCTCTCACACTTGGTCATGTGGGGGCAGCGGCACCCCCCACACGGCTGTGTTGCTCTCTGGGCTCGGGTCCGGGTGGCGGGCCCACAGTGCCAGACCTTTGCAAGGACTTGCGTCCTCTGCTCACCAGGGTCATGTTGGCCGAGCCCTTCCTGGGGCAGGGGGTGTGAGGCCCCCTTCCTGACCAGAGCGGCGTCTGCGTGCAACCCGGGCTCCTGCTTCCCTTTGCAGACCAGTTGTGCTCGCGTGGAGAGCGGCCCCTTCAGTTCTTTGTTCGATTCCTGTCCTAATGCTGGGGGTCGCCCATCTCTCTTGTTTCAGCCTGGGCTTAGGGATCTATGAGAAGTCACGGTTGGTCAAGACGAGGAAACCTAGAGCGTGAGGCAGGACGCAGGCAGCCAGGGCGGCTTGTGTTCCTGGGGAGGCTCTGCGCTCGTGAGAGGGAGCGGATGGCTACAAGGCTGGGTCTTAGAATAGGAGATCCTGTGTGGAGACAACCAGGGGTCACCACCGAGCTGTCGCCTGCCATCAAACCCTCCCGAACCTGAGAGCCTAGGCCTTCTCCAGTGGCTGATGGAGGGAACCGTGGGAGTGGTTTGCATTCGAGTCCCGCTGACCGATGTAGTTGAATTTGCTGGGTTCCGGGGCTATCAGTGAGCCCCACAGATACAGTGCCTAAGAATGGACAGTCGTGCAATTTTTCCTTCTTTCAAGAACAAGAAAACAGTGTCCTAAGTTTATGCGAGGATATTGAAGTATTCTGGCGTGTGAAGGAAGGCCAGCTGGTGCTGGTTCCTTGCGTGTGAATTCAGAGAAGTCCAGCTTCGGGAGGCCTGGAGGGGAGGGAAGGCAGGAGTCCCTGGGCTCGGCGGCTGGCTCTGGGGGTGGCGAAGGCCTGTTGTCCCAGGAGCTGGCTGTGGCCCGTGAGTCTGTTTCTGCGGGGGTTAACCTGAGGGAACTGAAAAGCAAGGGCAGCCGTCCCCAGCGGACGGAGAGCCTGAGCCACAGTCTCGAGATGCGTCCCGCAGGTTCTGCGAGTCAGTCCGGTACCAGAGGCCATGCACCGGCCACCTGGTAGGAAGAGCCAGCGGCACCTAGAAGGCTCTCCCTATAGGAATGGGAGCCTGGAGGAGGTGGGTGGGGAGAAAGCCCAGGATCAGACTTGAGCTCCATGAGCCTGGCTGGGGCCCGCCAGCCAGGGGGACGGCCCTTCGGGGCTGTGGTGCCTTCGAGGAGCTACTGAGCGACAGATCCCTTCCTGGGACCAGGACACGCCCAGGGAAGGGGATGGTGGGGACAGGTGTGTTCTTTCCATGCCCACTGGAAACTGGAGCATGTGTCTAGGGGCTGGACTAAGGATTTTACTAAGGAAGAGAACATGCTGAGTGCTTGCAGGCGGTCAGACTGAAATTCCTGACCAGGAGTTTATTTTTATTAGTTAGGTGCTGACTCGGTGATGCTGGTTGTCTCGTTCCTCTAAGGTTTTAGAAAACGGCAAGTGTTGTGGCAGACATTGTGTGTGTGTAAAGTTATCAGCCTCGTCTCACACACACGGCCTCGCTCTAGGCACTGTTCTGACACAAGACACCGTGGTCCCCAGTGGAGGAGGAGGTAGACTGGTCAGAAGTCAGAGGGCCCAGTCTCCTCTGGGTCCATCAGTGCAGGGGAAACACCACACAGCAGTGGCCCCGAGTGTGCCCTGTGGCACCTGGACCCCTGCCCAGCAGCCACCGTGACGGTGCCAGCTGCCCCCCTCCATGGGCTGGCTGGCCACCGCTGAGCCCCCATGCAGATCAGGACAGGGTGGTTTCCGTGGCCTTAGGCTCTCTACCTCAGTGAATCCTTTTTGTAATTCTCCTCTCTGCCTCAGGTTTCCTTGGGAAACAAAGAAAGGAGCAAAGGCGTGTTCTACAAAGCACTTCAGAATTGTCCTTGGGCAAAGGTAAGTCCCAGAGACCATGAGACCTGCACATGCCCAGTGCCTCGGGGCCCACCCATCCGCATCCCTAGGGACAGGGCCCATCCTGGACCACGTCATAGGGAACCTGTCCCCAGTGGAGGCTCGGCTGAGGGGCACGTGTGCACGCCCTGTGCCGGGGCTGGTGTTTCACGGGAGCCTAGCTGTAGGCGGGGGGTTTCCATCATCCGGCGGGGTTCAGCCCAGCTGCTCAGCGTGGGGGCCCGTGGCCCAGGCCTGCCTTGCCGAGCCCAGTCAGGAGGCATATGGGGACTGTCCCGTCCACCAAGTCCTGCCCCACTTTAGAGAAAGAAGGCCTCGCTCGGGTCCCCTTACTTCCAGCCCCAACCTTGGGAGTTCCGTGTCCTTCTGGAACCCGGTACCCAGGTGCCGCCAAGTCCAGACGGCGACGGGGAGGGCAGGCTGGCTAGCGCGGACTCCTGCCCTAGGCGCTGTACCTGGATGCCGTGGAGCACTTCCCCGAAGGGATGCAGGAGGTCCTGGACCTGATGACGGAGAAGGAGCTCCGGGTGCGCCTGCCGCTGGAGGAGCTGGCGCTTCTGCTGGAGGACTAGAGACCGGGAGGGAACGGGCCCCGCCTCCCAGGCCTCGTGGCCTGCCCCGCCGGAGCTGGGATGCACGAGACTGGGGACGCCTGGTGCGTGTGTTCCGGGAACTCTGCTTTTGAGTCTAGCTTTCTTAGTACTTTGTGCCTGGGCCATCGGTTTCTTATCTCTTGCACATTTTTTTGGACGTGCAAAACGACACAGAAGCTGTTTTTTACACATTATATGTGTGAATATGTAGATAAGAATCACGCTTAGTGAGAAGGAAACCTCTCGTGGGTGGCGTGTGCGAGTTTGTGCTCTTCCTCTGCTCCCCGCCCAGCCCCCTGCGAGCGTGTGCGCCCCGTTGGTTGGCGTTCTTGGGGGTCCTGCCAGGGTTTCTGGGTCTCGCAGTCAGGACACGAAAGGTCTGGTGACTCTAGAACCTCTTCCCCAGGCTGGTTAGCAGGAGAGCGGATTTTGCCCTTCTCTTCAGGCCAGTCAGTGGAGTCATTTAAAACTCAGTGTTCTGGCCTATATCAAGTGCATTAAGTTCCTCAGGGTCCCTAAGCTCTTCTTGACGCCTCCCAGCTGTGGACCAGCAGCACCACCTGGGCGCCTGGCAGAGATGCAGCCTTGCGGGCCCACCTCAGCCCTTCTGAGTCCGGCTGCACTTGGACGGGACCCCTGGAGACTTCCGAGCACCCAAGTGTGGAAGGAACCCCTGCTGCAGGAAGCACGCGGGCAGCCATGTGAGCGGACTGCAGAATGGAGCCTGCGGCTTCCTACCAGACCACCCCCTGCCCCTGCCCGCGAGATGGTTGTGGCAGCCTTCATCCGGGTGCAGACAGAGGCCAGTAGGTGTCTGAGGATTAGGAATGGAATGAAATGGACATCACTACGTTCAGACCACTTTCTTCTGCAAGGGACATGCCAGCAGTTATTAACTGTTAATATTTAACTGGGAGGAAACTGCTTTATCTTCTCTGAGCCCCTGCTCTTAAAAAAACCAAAACCCTGATGCCTAGAATTGCTGAAGTTGTCATTCCTTGTCATCCCATCCAGAAAAACCAGTGTTGTGGAACAGAAATTTGGGCTAGAAAGAGCTGGAAAAGAAGGGTGACAAGTCAGAGCCCCTGAGGGAGGTGGCTGGCCAGCCAGCCAAGTGGACACTTACCTTGCCAGGCTTGGACACACGCGTTTGGACATGGACCTGCTCTGAAAGGAGAGAAGGGCAAGACAGACAGGGAAGGGGAAGCTTTGATATGGTTTTGTGCATACTAGAGAGAGATGAGGTTTCCGAACCGAAGAACAAGGCCCTCCCACTAGCTGCTGTCCAACTCTGCCACCGGCTCTGGGCACGTGAGGCAGGGCCAGAGGTGCTGAAAGCCCCCCTACTGCCCAGGTCCCCCTGCTTATTGCTGCTGAGTGCCAGATGTGGAGGTTCCAGAAACGAGTGTGAGAAGGAGCACGCTTTATTGGAGACAGAGCACTGCACGGGACCAACAGGTGAAGGCAGCCTGGGGGGCATCGTACACGCTCAAAAAAGTACACAAGGAGGTTTTGCTAGTAAGAAAGATCAACTGGAACATGGGTTCCTCTGGGCAACTTCCCCAACCTCATCCCTTCAAGGGGTCAGAACAACCCCGACCACTTCCTTGAAGGCAGCTGTGGTCTGCTAGAGATATAGTCCCTCAGGGGTGCCTTCTTGTTTTTTATAAAGAACATTTTCTTTAGATTTCTTGAAGTCTTCATTTGTTACTTTCATTCTGCGTTCTCTCAAGGCCATCAGACCAGCTTCTGTACAGATTGCCTGTAAGAACGAACAGTATGTTCAGAAAGGGAAATACTTCTTTCTTGTGCTCTGTCAATTCGGGAGCTACTCTGAAATCAGGTGTAAGACCCTTAGACTAAAGAAACTGCTTAAACTGTTTGGGAAAAGAGTAGATCTTTTCAATGTTTTACACATTCTAATTACTTTCTCAGGATCTGGGGTGGCTTTGAGGAGGAGGCCTGGCTCGGGTTCTGACTGGCGGGGTAGCCCGATAGGGAAGTTCTCTGCTCCACTCGATACAGGAGCCACGTTCCTTCCTGGGCACCAGATGCAATTACACCAGGACACTAGCAGCAACAGAGCATCCATCCAGCTCATTTACCCACAGTCAGAAGAGAACACGTATCACGTATTCTGGCTAGCTGTCTCAGGACAGCATTTACTGTGATTTATTTCCTCAGTCATCACTTGCCAAAAGCAAAACAAAAACCCATTCAACATGATGTGACAGAAACACAATCCTGGCATTGACGTTTTTATCTGGTTATGGCCCTCAGGATATTTCAGATGGTTCAGCAGAAAAGACAGTGTATTTGTGAACAAAAGATAAAGCATAGCAGTAAAACGGTAACACTAGGTAAATCAAGGTGATGGGTATACCAGTACTTACTACTGTTGCGACTTTTCTGAAGACTTCAAATTTTTCAAAATACAAAGTTGGTACAAAATTTTAAAATAATTTCCATTTTAAAAAGAGCCTTTTATTCACCAACACAGACACTAACCTAGTTCTTTAGAGACCAAGGATACGCAGCTCGGTGCGGGCAGCAGTGTGAAAAGGCCCCACATGTGCCGTCCTGCCCTGACCATGGTACCTAGACCTGACAAAAACCCAGGTCCTCACCTAAAGAGCAGGCTGGACCCAGATCTGATGCTGCCAGCCTCCCCCCACCCCCGCCCCATGAAACTGAGAGGTACAACCCAGCCCAGGTTCTCACCTTGATATCAGCACCCGAGAGGTCATCTTTAGCCATGATCAAGTCGTCCAAGGTCACATCATCAGCCAGCGTCATCCTGCTTGTGTGGATTTGAAAGATGCGCTTCTTAGTCTTCTCGTCGGGCAGGGGGAACTCAATCTTCCTGTCGATGCGACCTGTGGGTAGAAAAGGTTTCCAGTCACAGCGCTGTGCAGCCCCCAGGTGTGGCTCGAGCTCAGGAAGAGTCTGAGCCCGTGTCCTCACTCACGCTATTTCAGTCAGACAGCACCCTGTGTGTATGTGGGGGTGGGTGTCCAAATCCCAAAAGGTGAACATCCCTCTTGTAGTCATAAATGTCGGCATTTGAATTCATCCAACCTGAAAGAGATCGGCTCTGCTGGGGTACCCTTAGAAATAAAGGAAGGGCTCCTGAATGGCCTACGTAGTGAAAAAGGACAGACTGTGTTAAAAACATTACAAAAGCATAAACAAATTAGCCACTGCTGCATCCTGGTGCGACCTGAATGTAAAAAAATGAACCTGAGTTAACATATGAATTATTCCTTCAGAAAAAAGAATATCCATTATGGGAAAGAAAAGATCACAATTTATGATTAGAATTAAAAGGGCTACACCCACTGCATCACGTCCTTCCTTAACCACGACCTCAGGGGATGCGGGCTTTAGTAAGTTACTCTGCATTTCAGTCACGTGTTTGCCTTGATACATATCATTTTTCTTTTAAAGGTTTTATTTATTTGACAGATCACAAGTAGGCAGAGAGGCAGGCGGGGGGGGGGGGGGGGGGGGGGGGGGAGAAGCAGGCTCCCCACTGAGCAGAGAGCCTGACGCAGGGCCTCATCCCAGGACCCTGAGACCATCACCTGAACTGAAGGCAGAGGCTCAAACCACTGAGCAACCCAGGCGCCCTGATAACACATTGTTCTTAAATCCCCTGCCCACGCACTTAAAACAGGGTCATGCACAGACACGACAGCTGTCCCTGGTAGAACAAGCAAACTGACCTGGTCTGATAAGAGCTGGATCCAAAGTCTCTATTCGGTTTGTGGCCATGATAACTTTCACGTCACCCCTCGAATCAAATCCATCCAACTGGTTCAGCAGCTCCAGCATTGTTCGCTGAATTTCTCTCTCACCACCAGAATTTGAGTCATACCTTTGAAAAAGAAGAGAAGGCGTGAAAACCTAACTGATGTGCTGAAGGATAACTCAGACGCCCTCAATTCTAGCAACAAAATCACGCCCTCCCATCATGTTGTTTAAATTGTAGAAGTTTTCATGCCTGACATTATATCATTAATTCAGTCTCCGTGTTTGCTATCTGAGCTGCCAACCCGACCGGGAGCTCCTCGAGGGCAGAGGCTTGCATACGGTGGCTGTGTGCCTGAAGTCCAGATGATGCTTGGCTCAGAGCAGATGCTCGGGACACTGCTCCGGACTAATCTCCAGGCAGTCACAACTCCTGTGTGATTGTTACCTGGCACCTGGGAGAGCAGAACCTAAAGCATCCAGAGTACACGGTAGGAACTGTGGCAAACCCACGGGCAGGCCATCCGGGGGGTACGTAATGATCGTTCTCAGAGAAGGGCTCTGGGGCTTTTATCTCTGCTCAACACAAAGAGAGAAATGTACCTTTTTGTTCCAATGGCATCAATTTCATCAATAAACACGATGGATGGTGCGTGTTCTTCTGCAACTCGAAACAATTCCCGAACGAGTTTGGGCCCGTCACCTAGGTACTTCTGTATAAGTTCCGAGCCAACCACTCTCAAGAAAGTGGCTGAGGTTTGGTTTGCTACTGCTTTGGCTAATAAGGTTTTACCTATTTTAGATTTAAAAAGAAAAAGAGAAAGGAAAAAAACCCATTAATTGCTATTTTAACTTAAAAACTCTGTCACTTAAATGGGCAGCAGATCTCTAAAAGGTATGCCCCCATTCCAGGGTCTTAACATTCTGCTCTCCGAGGCAGGTAAGAGGAAATTGAGAAAAACATAAATAATGTTTTGATTATTTTTAACTATCTTCCTCATTCTTCATTACAATGTCAGAAAGTACATTTTACTGGGTTATACAAAGGTGTATAGATTATTAGCCTAACTCATGCAACCAGGGTTGGAGATCCAAACTCAACTCCTATAAAGCTATTTGTGATGAGAAATGGCCTGCGAACCCTAGGTCTGACCTAAGGAACCTGACCTGGAGCACCAGGCCTGCAATCCCTGGGGCTGTGCTGGGTGGGCCTACCCAGGGCTCAGCTGAGATAGGACCAGCTCCCGGGGAAGCCCATGACAGAGAACTGCTAAAAGCTCTAGAGACTTCTCAGTCTCTGGTATGCCCTTGTGAGGATCGTTCCTCTCAGGGACAATCTCAAACATTTCCAATTCTCCATTCCTTGATTTTTTTTTTTTTTAAAGATTTTATTTATTTGTCAGAGAGCGAGTGAGCACACAAGCAGGCAGAGGCGGAGAGAGAAGCAGGCTCCCTGCCAAGCTAGAAGCCCGACTCAGGACTTGATCCCAGGACCCTGGGATCATGACCTGAGTCCAGGGCAGTGGCTTAACCTACTGAGCCACCCAGGTGTCCCGTTCCTTGATATTTCTATTTCAGGTCAAAAACAATAGCTGTGGCAGCCACCCTGTGAACTTTAGGGCTGGAAGACCACTTGGCCCCTTTGATGGTGAGGACATGGGCACAGGGCCAAGCTGTGGTGTCAGGACACTGGCAGCTAGAGGCTGAGCCAGTAAAGGACTAAGCTTAGGCCTGCAGAGGGGCAGGGGGAGGCTGCTGGTAAGTGACACAGACTTAGTTCAAGTGGGAAGGGGGACAAGGCACTAAGCTTGAGAATAAGACGTGGTGACAACGTCTTTTTGGCCAGACAGGCGGAGGGGCAGGTGTGAGGGCTTAGAAGCATGGACTTCTCCCTGAGAGTACCAGTGAAGGATGGTGAATGGAAGACAAAAAGGACCACCTAAGCAGATGGCCTCTGACCCTCCAGAGGTAGCCTCGGCCAGCTGCTGGGTCCCTTCGGTGGCCAGCAGGATAACCAAGCCAGGCCCTTCCCCTCCTGATGGCCTGCCACCCTGTGCTCCAGCCCAGCCCCTCACGTCGGCCCCCGGCGGTGCATGTGCACCGAAGGCAGCGCACAGCTGCAGGGCGGGCGGCCTGCCTTCCAGCTCCAGCCCCGCCACCTGTTCAGCTCCCAGGGCTTCCGCGGCCCCGGGCTAGTCACCGCCTCTCTGAGTTTCCTGCGCTGTAAGATGATGAGCCGCAACAGTTCCACGCCTCTGAGCTCAGTTCCTCCGGCTCCTCCACTGTGGGCAGCCCTCAGTGACCCCTTCAAAGAACTGTGCTTCCTCTGCAACTTCCAGAGCACTGCTAATTGCTGAACTGCTAATTGCTGGACTGTACAACTCAGGCCGGCTAGTTGCATAATGAACCACATACATTTCTGTATACGCATCTATTCTTCCAATATTCTATTCACTCAGTACAGTGGACCAGAGAGTGAACCCAATCTGCACCGCACAGAACAGCTTTTAAATCTGTGGTTTCCCACCATGGCTCTGATACCTGGCCACACTCCAGATGAACAGGTCAGAATTTTCAGGGATGGGACCATCAGTATTTTTTAAAGCTCCAGGGTGATTCCAACGTACAGCCAAGCTTAAGCATCCCAGTTTATTTTGTTTTATAAACTTTTTAAAAAAAGATTTTATTTATTTATTTGACAGACAGTGATCACAAGTAGGCAGAGAGGCAGGCAGAGAGGGGGAAGCAGGCTCCCCGCTGAGCAGAGAGCCCGATGCAGGGCTTGATCCCAGGACCCTGAGATCATGACCTGAGCCAAAGACAGAGGCTTAACCCACTGAGCCACCCAGGCGTCCCTTATAAACTCTTTTTAATAGATTCACATTACTCTTAGAATACTTTAAAGTTTTATGTTTTACAGCACATAAATCTAATATATTTGAGTGCAGAGAGGAGTTGTAAGAAACCGTAAACGCATTCACACTGAGCAGGCATTTTTGGAGGGGAGGGTTTCCCCACCGTGCTTATTTTTGTTGCAATTCCTCCTGTTGTTTTTAATACATTAAATCTGTTAAGTCTACAATTTTAAGTCCAAGGTAATTCAGTTTTTTAGCATCAACTATACAGATAAAAATACTTTCATGTAATATGTATATTTCTGTATTTACTCAGAAAATGGACAGAATGTTTAGAAAACCTTGTTTCAAACTAAGGAGTTGTGGCATCCTTACTCAAGAATTAAATAATTACGACAAACTAATGCTACAGCTCAAGAGATTGGCTCAGTGTGCTGAAGTGTCCAGCCCAGAGCGTACATACCTGTGCCAGGTGGGCCATACAGAATGACGCCCTTCGGGGGCTTTATGCCCATCTCTTCATAATACTCAGGATGAGTGAGAGGAAGCTCCACAGATTCCTATAGAAAACAAATACTTGGTAAAGATGAAATGTTTTCTCACTGAAATTACCAGATCCACGAATTGGCATTTGGGATATATCTCACTTTCAACAATAAGCTAAAATGTCACTTAGTCTTGTTAGAGACAGTGTGCCTGACTTTTGTCTAGCAGCAGGGACAGATGGAAGATGACACCTGTCCTCGCTGAGTTCCCCTTCCTACTGCCTCCAGTTTCCCTCTCACTTTCTCATAGAAGTCAACCTGGAGCAACATTCAAGCTCTTCCAGAGCGAAAGGAACTTAAAGTGAAAATACACTGTTTTCAATTAAACCATAGACGAGATTTTCTGGCAAGATTTTCTGATTCCTGGGCGCCTGGGTGGCTCAGTGGGTTAAGCCGCTGCCTTCGGCTCAGGTCATGATCTCAGGGTCCTGGGATCGAGTCCCGCATCGGGCTCTCTGCTCAGCGGGGAGCCTGCTTCTTCCTCTCTCTCTGCCTGCCTCTCTGCATACTTGTGATCTCTCTCTGTCAAATAAATAAATAAAATCTTTAAAAAAAAACCAAGATTTTCTGATTCCTGTTATACCAATGGACATAATGGCTACTTCCCAGCCATCTCCGAGGTCACCGGCTGTGAATGGTGACAGCTGTACACGACCCCCTGCAGAGGAGATGGCTGGCTCCCAGCCAACCGGAACGACCACTTCCCTTCACCCCACTCACACTAGCCCACACATCACTGGAGGTTTCCAGACCGCCGCAGCCGAAGCCAACACAAATGGAACCATTAGCTTCCCACCCAGACAACCGTGGCACATCGCATGTAAGCAGGATGAAGCTGCAGCCGCTGCAGGCACAATCACACAACTTGTTGTTCCTGTTCCTGACTCAGGATTAACAAATAAATCACTCCACGACTGGCAAGCTTTGAGTCACACTGGTTTGATCACTAAGGAAAACACAAAACATGCACAATAACTCTACCCTAAATGAGGTAGTTAAATAAATCGAAAATCTAGAAACCCAGAGCTGATTCTTAGACTTACCTTAATTTCCTGGATTTGGTTGTCCAACCCCCCAATATCAGCATAGGTTTCCTGGGGCGCCTTTTCTACCTTCATCACTGTGACCAAGGGATCTGTGTCATCCATAAGTACCCCTATGACGGCATGCACCTGAGAGAGAACATTAAGTTAATGCAGAAACGTGAGGTTCACATAATCCCCTCCCAGCAAAGCAACGCCGACCACAGAGCAACACCAATGGACAGATCTGAGAGGAAGGAGAAAGCACTCCTGGGGCTTAGAGACCATCAACTTGCCTTGTGGTTGAGCAGGACGGAGCAGCCCGGTTCCAGCAGGTCCTTGTCTACAAAGGAAAGAATGCTGACGTAGTGTTCGGAGCCCACAGATGTAGACACGATGGCGTGATTGTCATCAATGATCTCTTCCAAGGTTCCTACTGACATTGGGGTCCCTCTCAGGTCATCCACCTTAGACCTTTCCTCCTGTGTAAGAGTACGCCATGAAGGAAAAGCAGATTAGACCTAAAAAGCAGACAAGGCTGATAGTTTTACTAGATTTACTAAATTTTACTACATTTACAAAGCAGGTGATGCTTTTAAAAGGCAGCCAGTCTAAATGGGTCAACTACTTGAATTTCATTTATTCACTGAATTCTAGTTAGTACCAAAACACTTAATTTGTAAAACAAAAGTTACAGTAATTTCTGAATTACCTCTTGCTTTTCTTCTAAAGGCTTCATTTGTTCCTGATTTCTAATGAATTCTTCCTCCATGAGAAGATAGTCTTTAATTCTCTCTAACTTCAATAATTTTAACCGGCACTGAGTATGGGGTGTCACTGTAATTACAAAGAAAAGTTTTATTCTATTTGGAGCTTGAAGTTAGCAATTAATTAAGTTCATTCTTAAGGAAAAAATGTTAAGACTTAAAATAAGCTTATTTTTGTTGAACAGGCTGAAAAATTCAAGTTCCGGTGACCCTAAGTAAGCAGGTGCCTAGATGCTAAAGGAAAAGGGACTTTGGCAGTTGTAAGCAAGCAGGTAAAAACAGGGATGAGGTCTGAATGACATCTGCTACATGAACTCAAGAAGAAAGAACTCAACAACCTCAAAGATCATTTACTTTGGTTTTTTATTCTCCATCTGTGTTTATGAAAATAGGTACGTGTGCTGTCCAGTCAGAATACATTGCTGCAGGCGAGCTAAGGAATCCCCCCCCAGTAGAAGAACCGTGAAATATTAGTGATATTAACATATGTGGCAAGCATTTTTTCCTTATTCTTTTGCATTGTTTCTTTTGGCTTAAAGTCTCATGCTACATAGGATTTTAGCATATATAGACAAAAATGTCAACTTTTTCCTTTGTGGTTTCTGGGTTTGTTCAAGATGTCTCTCCTTCCCTAAGGTTAAATATATTCCTGATTTTTCATTTATGTACTTATTTTCGTATCTATAATCCATCTGGCAAAAAAGCGAGGGGGTCTAATTTCATTTTCTCTCAATAGCAAATAAAGATGCCAGCCATTCCGTTAAACAACTCACTCTCTCCCCACAGAACTCAGTCACCTTTACCATATAGTCATTATCCATGTAACTTGACTGTTTTTGGACTCCTATGCTCTTCTGGCCATCTGATGATCTATTCTTTACCAATACCATATTGATTCATTATGGTAGACCAATGGCATGTTTTATACTGTCTGGCTCCCTTAATTCTTAACCAAGCAATATTTTAAAAATTATTTCATCTAAGCAGGAAGAGACTTGTTTAGATGGGGGTAGGGGAGGTATGTGAACCGCAGTGTAAGAAGGAGCCAGCCTTGGGAAAGACTGGGGGAAGAACTTTTTTTTTAAAGATTTATTTATTTTTAGAGAGAGAGCATAGGGGAGGGGGAAGAGGGAGGAGAAGGGCAGAGGGAAAGAGAGCAAACAGACTCCCTGCTGAGTGCAGAGCCCAACATGGGGCTTGATCCCATGACCCTGAGATCATGACCTGACCTGAAATCAAGAGTTGGATGCTTAACCGAATGAACCACCCAGGTGCCCCAAGGGAAGAATATTTTTAAGCAAAAGACAAAAGTCCTAATGTGTGGGTTACCTGGAGTGGCTCAATCGCTTAAGCATCCAACTCTTGATTTTGGCTCAGGTCATCTCAGGGTCATGAGACCAAGCCCCACATTGGGCTCTGCAATGGGCATGGAGCCTGTCTGATTCTCTCTCTCTCTGTCCCTCTGCTCCACCCCACCCTGCTTCCACATCCCCACCTGTGCGCGTGTGCGCGCTCTCGCTCTCTCTCTCTCAAAAAAAAAAAAAAAAAAAGTTATAATGTGCGTAGGAGTCAAAGAACACAAAGCAGGGCTATGTGAACAATAAGCAAGGAGAACGGTAGGGGCTGAGAATGGAGAGGCGGCCTGCGTCGGGTCACCTGGTCTGAAGCTTAGTCTGTGTTCAGTGCCGACACTAAAACAGCTTGTTCATGCGTCACAAGATGTGAAATCCAACATGTCGGCATTCCATTTCTTCAAGAACAAAATACATTTCTAAGTTATTCAGGCTCAACCTGAGTTTTCTAACTCAAAACTGCACTTTTCATACATTAGAGGAGCTACAATAAAGGAAATTAGTGGAGTTTCTTAAAGTGAGACACAGCTGTACACTGTTTGTACACAACTCTGCCACACATAAGAACCAGAGCTTCAGCTCCATTTCCTGCCTCCAGATTCAGACCCCTAAAGTACACACACAGACGGTTCCCAGTGGAATCAAGAGACAGCAAGGAGGGACCATGTCATTACCCAGTGGCAGCTTGCTGGCAGCATCTGGTCCCTTTGTTTTCTTCTTCTTTTTCCCCACCCGAGTTGGTACAGGAGGTTCATATTTCTTTTTCTTGTCCTTGAATTTTTAGAACAGGAAAAACAAAAACCACACAAATCATATCAAAACACAAACTTCTTTCTTTTGTACCATCATCTATTTCTAGTGGCTGTAATTTTCCTTATCTTTCAGAATGCTATTAAAAACTGTCCTTTTAGAGGTGCCTGGGTGGCTCAGTGGGTTAAGCCGCTGTCTTCGGCTCAGGTCACGATCCCGGGGTCCTGGGATCGAGTCCCGCATCGGGCTCCTTGCTCAGCAGGGAGCCTGCCTCTCTCTCCGCCTCTGCCCACCTCTCTGCCTGCTTGTGTGCTTTCTCTCTCTTTCTGACAAATAAATAAATAAAATCTTTAAAAAAAACAAAAAACAAAAAAAAAACCTGTCCTTTTAAAAATAAAGCTAGTTGGGTGGCTCAGTCAGTTAAGCATCTGACTCTTGGTTTTGGCTCAGGATCACGAGACAGAGCCCCACTTCGGGCTCCGTGCTCAGCGGGGAGTGTTTCTCTCTCTCCCTCTGCCCCTCCCCCTGCTCTCTCCCTCAAGTAACTAAAATCTTTAAAAAACAAACTAGGTATTACATTTGTGCAATTTTAATTGGTGAACATAATTCATCTTTCTTTTTACAATACACAGTGATGAGTTATTCAGTAAGGACTAAAGGTCAGAATTCAGAATTATATGCCAGAAGTTTGGGCTGAAATAATTTGAGACAATTCTTCACATCTGAAGATATTAAACACTAAAATTACAGGCAATTTAAACTCTGTAATGTTATACTATACACTTAAAAACCATTAATGCATAACTACTTACTTGACAGGTCAATAATCTTCTCTAAAACATGGAAGAGAGCACTGAATCTGTAGGCCAGGTGGGTAATAACTACAGTATCACTTATTTTGCATTTTCAAAGTTATGAATCCCCAAAGAACTTCTCAGCTGAGATCAAGGATATGTTCCATGATCTACTTGTATCATAGACCTATCTGGCTTACTTACCTTGTCATCCTTCTTGCCACCTCCAGGGCCATGACCACCACTCTGACTCTGACCCTGAAAAAAGAAATCAGAAGTATATATTCAGAACATGATCACTTCAAAAGAACATTCTTTTTATTTTCCTGTGATTCTAAGACACCAAGACTTGCCCCTCATTTTAACATTTCTGAACTTTAAGGTGTACACCCTGTAGTCAACACATACATTTAGCATGGTAGAATTTTTTTTTTTTCCTGAAAAGCTGTTAGTTGCACCTTGCAACTGACTGCATCTTACATCAAGGACAATTCTATTAAGAAACTCATGTAACTTCTGTATCACGATGAGGCTGGGATTCTAAGACCGCCCCTTTTTGAGGGGAAAATAGAGAGTTTAACATTATTATAAAACTACTTGACTGAGTATATTTCATGAAATTAGGCCATCATAGTCAACAATCATTTATCAATCACTTACTCCTTACTAAGATCACACCGAGACCCAGGAGGTTTTCCTTTCAGTAGCAACTTATATACCTCCCATCTCTAAAGCCTGGGGCTCTTGGGCAGGTCTTTCTTGCCAACCTGAAAAGCTGAATCACTTTAAGGTATCAAGAATTCAGTGTATTAATAAGCTCATGGGATTCTGGACTTTAAAACAGACCACTCAGTTACAGGGCAATGCTTAACACAGAACAGTATCTCAAAAATAATGGCATTTTAAGTAATAATGAACTTACTTGAATAGAAGGACCCTCTCCCCTCAAACTACTTCCACATAAGCACCTCTAAATACATCATGGTTACCTAAAAGAGTTAGGGTCAGATGTATTTCCCTGCATGCAGGACTCTTAAAATTTTGTGCTTTATTCTGAAGTTATTTAAGGGCTCTAAGAAATTCTGGTTAACAGAATTAGTTATACTGCAAAAGGTGCCCCAAGTAATAGGTCTTTAACACTTACTTCTACCTCCTAAAGAAATTTGCTATTGGCCAGGGCAGCTAATGTTTGTGGGTTTCCTACTATGTGATTAAGTCTATACTAGACATTTTCCTTCACTATATCATTAATTTCAAACCATCGTCCAAGGTAGGTTCATTATTCCCATTTTCTAGATCAGGAACTGTAACAAGCCTAAGAACATGGGCTATGAGTTAGATGCATCCAGGTTTCAATGCTGACTCCAGCACTAATAGGCTATGTGACCTCAGGTAAGTCAGGTCACCTCCCTGAGCCTTGGCGCCCTTAACTGGAAAGTGGGGATGATACTAGCTCCTGTTACTGAAAATGAGGCAATGCACATAAACCACTCCCCATGTGCATGACTCAAAGTAACTACTAGCAATACGATATTCTTGGTGAAAAAGAAATGTTAGGATCAGGATTTTAATTATCAATCTGGTTACAAAATCTGGGCTCTGAAACCCATCTGGTTTAGTTCATCACCCTCTCTTGTTGATCCCATCTCTGTTTTTTGGTTTTTTTTTTAAAGATTTTATTTATTTGACAGAGATCACAAGTAGGCAGAGAGACAGGCAGAGAGAGAGAGAGAGGAGGAAGCAGGCTCCCTGCCGAGCAGAGAGCCCAATGTGGGGCTCAATCCCAGAACCCTGGGACCATGACCCCAGCCAAAGGCAGAGGCTTTAACCCATTGAGCCACCCAGGCGCCCCTCCATCTCTGTTTCTATCTAGTACTCTAGCCAGCCTCCCAACTGAGATTCCCATGACAGTTTCTCTCCTCACCAATCCAGCTGTTACCGTCTAAAACAAAGAGCTGTTCCTTTCATTCTGCTCAAAAACCTTCAACTGTTCTCTAGCATTTATGGTGTAACAACCAAACTTTTTACAGTGGCATACCTGGTCCTTGCCAAACTGGCTTCGACTGACCCTTCCCACATTCATCTACCTCATTGGTGATCCTGCAAGTCTGGCCCCACAGGAGGACATTTTCCTGAAAGGGTCCTAAACTTATTCAGGTGTGGGGCATTTTACATGATATTTCTCAGTCTCCAATAACAATAAGAAATATACTCATTATTAAGGCCTTATTGTATGGTAAACAGTGTACATTCTCAGAATATCATCTCATTTAATTCTTAGAGACACCATGATGTTGGTACTATCATTACCTCTAGTTTATGGATAAGGAAACCAAGGCCCAGAGATGTTAAGTGATTTGCCCATTACCACAGAGCTTGTCAGAGATGTGGCTGGGAAACACTCAGGTGTACTGGACCCCAATATCTGTGTTTCTCTACTACATGTCCTCTAGAAAACACTAACAGGGTTTGTGTTATAGCAAAGCCACTTACTGTGTCTCAGTTTCCTCTTTGGTAAAGTGAAGATAATAATTACTACGGGGACTGCTGTGAGAATAAGAAAATGCTGGAAAATACCCTTGTGTTTATTGCAGCACTATTTACAGTAGCCAAGATACGGAAGCAACGTAAGTGTCCACTGATACAATGAAAGGATAAAGATGTGTGTAAATGCACACCAGCACACCAACACATGGATATTACTCAGCCATTAAAAAAAAAAAAAAAAGATCTCGGGGTACCTGGATGGCTCAGTGGATCAAGGTTTTGTCTTTGGCTCAGGTCATGATCTCAGGGTTCTGGGATCGAGCTCTGCATCAGCCTCTCTGCTCAGTGGGGAGCCTGCTTCTCCCTCTCCCTCTCCCTCTGCCTGCCTCTCTGCCTACTTGTGATCTCCCTCTCTCTGTCAAATAAATAAATAAATAAAATCTTTGAAAAAAGAAAAAACAGATCTCACCATTTGTTACATTAATGGACACAGAGGGTATTAAGCTAATTGAAATTAGACGGAGAAAGACAAATACCATATGATTTCACTTATATGTGGAATCAAAAACATAAAAAAAGCAGAAACAGACCCATGAACGCAGAGAACTGGTGGCCACCAGACAAAAGGGGGTGGGGGATGGGCAAAACGGGTGAAGGGGAGTGGAAGGTGCAGGCTTCCAGGTATAAAATGTACTAGTCACGGGATAAAAGGTACAAAGGTACAGCACATACAGGGAATATCGTCAATAATACTGTGATAGCACTGAAGAGTGTCAGATGGTAGCTACCCTTGGGAGCACGGCATAGTAGACTTGTCCAGTCACTGTGCTGTCCACCTGAAACTAGCGGAACGCTGCGTGTCAGCTATACTTCAGTAATAATGCTGGAAAAGTACCTGGCACATGCTTAGAACAGTACCCCAAAGTCCTTATGAGACCTATCCCACTATGTGCTCAGGCGTTTCTGATGTTCAGGATACAGGCTCAACACATTCCCACCTCCCTCCGGCCCTTTGCGCTTACTATCCCTTCCGCCCGGACCACGTTTCCCTCAGATGTTTGCGTGGGCTACTCTCTCATTCTGCTTAGGCTTCTGCTGCTCAAATGTCACCTCCTCGGAGGAACTTTTGCGGACAGCCACCGCTCCCATCAATGGCCATCCCACTCATCTCTATCCCGCTCCACGTCATATTACATGTCTCTTTTTCGTTTTTTTTTTTGTCGGCCTTGTCTAGAATGTAAGTTCCATTTAGACAGAGACTTCACCAGTTACACTCACCCCTTGTGCGCTCAGTGCCTAGAGCAGAGCCTGCCGCCCCCTCCCCCAATTTGCAGATGCTCCATGAATACCAGTTTGGTGGACTAACGAATAAATGCCGTTTTTATTATTCTTAACGCACCACAGCAGCGTCCCCTCCGAGCTCCACCTGTCACAAAAGCGTCAGTCTTCAACGCTTCCTCCAAATGCCCCCACTCCGAGCGCTCCTCCATGACTGCGCTCTCCCCTCCGCAGCTGGAACGAATCCCTCCCTCTCCTCCAGTCGCGCAGCCCTTCACCTGAGCGGCTCCCAAAGCACTCGCCCCAGGTGCTTCGGGAGAAACTCCCCGCGCCGGTCAGCGGGCCAGGTCGGCGGAGGTGCAAAGCCGGGCGCCCTAACCCGCTCTGCCGCCCCACCGGTCAGCCCGGGAGACCCTTAGCGCCGAGTCCTCTCGTCCGCCCCGGGCCATGGCGGACCCAAGCACTGTCTCCAGGAGCCTTCGCCCCGCGAGAAGACCCGGTCGGTGGGCAGGAGAGCGGGCGGACCGAGTGCCTCGGGCAGCCGCCTCGTCCTCTCGTCTCGGGCCGCTCCGACCCTGTCGCGCCGCGACCACCCGCTGAAACCCTTAGTCACTCACCATCTTGCTTCGGCACCTCGAACCACCGCTGCCGGAAGTGCATCCGCCAAGGCGGCCGCCAGAAGCGGAAGTTGCCGCGGGACGCGACGGAAGCCGACGGGAACCAAATCCCTCTTTGCGGGAGTCGCGCTCCCAGGGCTCCTGTCGGTGCGGTACCGATAGAACTTACAAGCAAAATGTGAATCTTGTGAATATCTCACTTGGAAAAAAAAATTAAGTAGAAGTTATTCGTCTATTGTCAACAATTAGAGACAAGGACCTAGACTTAAAAAGAGCTAAGACAATTGTGAAAGTATAAAGTATTTAAAATATGCAGAAATCATAACTGAGAACTTCACTTACTGTTCCAAGAACTGGAATGGGATTTGAAACTGCAAAGTTGACAATTACTTTTGGACCAACATTTAAGCTATAATTTGGTCTCTGGAATAAACGTGATCATCTGAGAGTATTTCCTTGTCTAATGAGTTAACAAGATGTTTTCTTTTTTCCTTTGATGATTTGTGACTTGTGATGACGCCAAATGTTGTCTCAAAATAACTAATCTTGCACCTAGTTGGTAAAGTTCATCATTTACTACATCCACCAGGACATTAGAAAGACAGCAAGCATCCCTTTAGCCTCTGGAAACTTCTATAACAGGTACTCGAAATGCTGCATGTTGCTGAACTGGAGAGATGAATTCATTTTTGTTTTTTGTTTGTTTGTTGTTTTCCCTACTCCTAATTAATCTAGGGGTTTTAGTTGTGAAATGCAAAAAATATTTCACTAATTCACAAAATTATTAAATTAAAATTTTATTAAATTAAGATTTAATATTTTAAAAATTTTAATAATTTAAAAATCATTAAATTAAAATTATTAAATTAGATTAATTAAAATTTAAATTAAAATATTTCACTACTCATTTGTATCCAACAGGTACAAAATATGGGAAATTACTCTTCTTTTTCATCAGCATTAAAATACTGTTATAGGGGCGCCTGGGTGGCTCAGTGGGTTAAACCTCTGCCTTCGGCTCAGGTCATGATACCAGGGTCCTGGGATCGAGCTCCACGTCGGGCTCTCTGCTCAGCAGGGAACCTGCTTCCCTTCCTCTCTCTCTGCCTGCCTCTTTGCCTACTTGTGATCTCTGTCTGTCAAATAAATAAAATCTAAATAAAGTAAAATACTATTATAGAAAGACTTGACGCTGTTGACCTCCACTAGCAAATGTGGTGTCTACATGATACATGAAATGGTATGACAGGTGGCGGGCAGGACAGCTCTCCCTCACAAATGCTGAGAGAAATGCCAGAGCTGGATGGAATGTCTAAGCCAACTGTGGATACCTGAAGAAGTGGAGAGTTCCTGAGGTGGTGTCACATTCAAACAAACACAGGCTGATAATCAATATGGAAGAAAACCAAAATTCTGAAGGACCTGCATTGAGAACGGCCTTAATGCACAACAAACGCATTCATCTCTTTTCTCCCTGTCACTGGCCCTGTCAATACTCTCCACCCCATTGACAGCCAGCTTTGCAACCCCTACTTTTGCAGCTTCCAACCTCCTCAAGCACCAAGTACTCCAAACAACCTTTCCATCTCCTTCCTGCTTCCTCTTAGCTACTCATTATGTAGATGAACTAAACTTCTCTACTCTCCTTAGTTTCAGCTATGGTTTACCAATTTTTTGGATTTATCGCAGAAAAGGGGCAGAAGAACTGGGCCCAATCAGGGAATATCCTTTTGCCCTAGAAAAAAAGGGTGGACCTGGGAAGGTCATATGGAATGGCCAAATCCCTCAGAAAATTGTGAAGAGTCATATTAGTTACTTTTGTCTTGCTTACATGTAGAAGTAATATTTTATAAATAGACTAGGCTGTGTTTAGAATATCCAGGAATTTAAACACAATATTGAATTTCATAGTGTATATAGTTGCATATGTATTTATACTTTTACTTGTATTTGAGTATGTGTATATATCTATTCCCTTCTCTATCTCTGTACACCCACAAACACACACATGCATTGATGCCCTACAAGTTATCCCAAATCAAACTTAGCATCTTCCTCTAGGACCTGCTCACCCTTCCTGTGTTCTATCCTGGCTAATGACACCATTCAGAGACCTAGGCCAGAAGCCTCCCCTTCCCCCTGTCCCAGCCCCAGCCAGCTCAGTGGTCAAGTCTTGCTGCTTTGACTCTGTCATGTTTCATCATCTCACCTCTCTTCCCATCACTACCTAGTTCCTACCTCATCATCCTATCTCACAATTCATTCAGCAAATCACTTCTGAGCACACCATGTGCCAGGCTCTCCTCCAGGGTCTGAGGATACTGTGGCGAACAGACAGAAATCCTTTTCCTAATGACTTTTACAATAAACAAGTTAATAAGCATGCTACGTGATGATAAATGCTTTGGGGAAAATTAATTAGGGAGGAAGAATAGAGATTGTGCAGCAATGTGGTAGGTACTTCTGACTTGAAATAGGATGACATCTGAACAAAGACTCAAGGAATTAGAGAATAAGCTATTCAGAAATCTAGAGGGAAAACTTTCCAGGCAGAGGGAACAGCCAGTGCAAAAGCCCTGAGGTGAGAGCTGCTGGGGATGGAGACTGGAGACACCATGTGGTGAAGTGAAAAACAGACATATAACTACCAATGGAGGCTCAGGGAAGGATTAGAGTAGAAGCAATGTAACCGGATAGGGAGGAGAGCCGCAGATTTGGGGATCAGAACTTTCGGGTCTGAATCTAGGCTCCATCACTTACTGCTGTCTTGGTTTTCTAGTGCTGTTGTAAGAAATGACCACAAACTTAGTGTAGTCTTTTCTGAAAACTCTAGGGAGAATCCATTCTCTTGCCTTTTCCAGCTTTAAGAGGTCACCTACAGTCCCTGGCTTGTAGTCCTTCTCCGTCTTAAAGCTAGCAACATTGGCCTTGTTTCTGTCCTCACATCTCTCTCTGACTCCACTTCTGCCTCCCTCTTTTACTTTTAAAAAATTAATTTATTTATTGAAAGAGGGAGATCGGGGTGGGCTAGGAGGAGCAGAGGGAGAGGGACAAGCAGACTCCATGCTGAGCCTGGAGTCCCAGGTGGGGCTTGATCCCAAGACCCTGAGATCATGATCTGAGCTGAAATCAAGAATAGGACACTCTACCGACTGAGCCACCCAGGTACCCCCTCCCTCTTTCACTTTTAAGGACTCTGGTAATCACATGAGGTCCACCCAGATAATCTAACCTAATCTCCCTATCTTTAAGTCAATTGACTGGTACCCGTAATTCCATCTGTGACCTTAGTCCCCCTTACCCTGTAACCTACCACACTCACAGTTTACAGAGATTAGGACATGAACATCTTTCAGAATCCTTACTCTGCAGAACACACCAGCTATTTGGACACTGGCGTGTCACCTCCCGTTCTCTGCCTCAGTTTCCCCATATGTTCAAGAGGATAATAATGGTACCTCTGATCCATTGCTTGCCCTCTCCAGGCCACTGTATCAGTGGGTTAGGTTAAAGAGCAGCTCTGATGAGAAAATGGAGGCGGGAGATGGAGGAAGCAGGAGCATTTCTCCCTGCCTTTCGGCCTCCATGCTTGGGTTAGCAGCTGCATAGCCACTGTGGCTCTGGTGCTCACTGGTCAGGACGAACATGGCTCCAGCTCCCACAGAATGACAGGCCTGGGGTCTCAAACCTCCCTTTGTCCATCCACCCCAGGGGAGACAGGGACTTCCCATTGCTGTGAATCTCCAAGCTGCCTCCTGCTCTGTGTCAGCTTCTCAGACCTGCATTAAGTCTCTGTTGCAAGTGCTTGGAGTGGTGTCTGATGTCCTGGCTGGGCGCTGGCCGATGCAGTGTCCCTGATCAGGCAGGGGTCCGACCCTAGAATCACAGCCTTCAGCGTTGGAAGCGGCTCCAGAGGTCTTTAAGCTGGGCACACGTTAGGAGCTCCTGAAGTTTTGGTTGAATGGAGCAGACAGGCATGCCTCCCCTGACATCGTCTGTCCGTGGATGACGATGACATTGATAGAACGAGGAAGGGTTCCCTCATCAATCCTATTTCTTATCTGTCATTTCTGTAGGTGTTTGGGCTGAGAACTCTTGTTCACATAAATGGGATAAGAAAAAATTTAGTAACGAAAATGTCACTCAAGTCTTCTAAGTCCTTTTGTGTCATATACCAAAGATCACATAATGACCCATTAGCAAAAGCGATTATTAGTGGTAGCTTGTGTTCAGTCTTTCTTCCAGGCGGTTGCAAAGAAAACATGGCACGTACGAAAGGATCTGTTACCCAGTCATGAAATTCACTCGCCTTCTCAGTTTCTGGGAAAAGCGCCCAAAATGCTTTACCAAAACATATCAAAACATGATTCATTATCTCTGCTACCCCTTCATGCAGGGGCTCCTGATTTACTTATTTTTTAAAAAGATCTTATTTATTTATCTGAGAGAGAGAGTGAGAGAGAGTAGGAGAGCAGCAGGGAGAGGCAGAGAGAGAAGCAGATTCCCTGCTGAGCAAGAAGCCTGATGCAGGACTCGATCCCAGGACCCTGAGCTCCTGACCTGAGCCGAAGGCAGATGCTTAACCGCTGGAGCCAGCAGGTGCCCCCAACTACATGAACTTCTTAATATGTAATGCAAAGGGTATTGTTTTTAAAACTCCTAAGAAATAAATTACAGAATAGATCTGGTAAGAATGATCAAAGACAGTTAAGATAAAATGGGAAGAATTAATGTGTCTGTTTTATAACCGTTTATCTTGTTTCAAAACAAGATAAATTAATCTTTGTTTCTCTTTCATTAATTTTTAATAATGCAGTGTAACATAGCTAAAAATGGAAGTTCCCTGTGAAGCAAGGATTATGATAAAAGGTATGGCACTCCTTTGGTAAATGTGTGTATGTGTGAATTTTTGAAATTTTCTGGCACGTATAATTTCAGAAATGGGAAGTAGAAAATATAAAACATTTTAAAAGAAAAATAAGATGAAGATTGACTCTAGTTGGAATCAATATTTCGTATGACTAGGTGAGCAGGTTTCAACAACCTCATAGAAGAGCATATATTGAATCTGAAAGAAACCATGTTAAAATTTGATCTGTGGGTTTTTATTTTACCTAAAGCATCTTGCAATATCGAGTAGCCCCAGAAAACAGTGTAATTATACTGAAAAGAGTGTCATAAACTAATATGACTCTGGCTGCGCTAAGTTATGTTTCATCCTGAGGACAAGTATGGAGAGTAGCTGAAAAAATTGCTAATATTTAGACAACACTTTAAAAATCTATTTTCAACTTTAGGATCTCTTACCAATGTTCGCTTGCTTTACTCTCCAGGGACACTCCATCAACAGTGATGAATTTTATGTGTATGTGTTTTATGAAAGAAGACAGGCTACCAAACGAGAATTGCCATCCCTCCCATGTTGCCGCTGTCCCCGGTATCTGAATTCAGAACACCCCCACATGGGCTGTGATGCCTCCCTACCAATGCTTCACCCCTGCAGAAATACGGACAGGATGGGAAAACACTAGGTTCTGAGCACATACGTACCTTGATTTTAGTCATCAAAGGAGCTTTCCCAAAGCCACATTCCCAGTCATTTCTGGGTGAGACCCTGTGCCCAAGATAGAGCGAGACATGGGTGGGTGAATGGGGTGGCTTTCTTCTGTTAGGTGGGAGAGCTTCCAGTGAAGTATGTTCGGTCTTGGACAGAGCAAATTTTAGGACAGAGAACACATGGTGACTGCAGAACAAGAAACAGATTTCCAGCCCCCAGCGGTTTGCATACCTCAATTTGATAACCTCTTTGGAAGTATGGGCATATGGTAGAGAAATACATTGGTGGGGATTGGTTGACATAAATAAATAAGTAAATATACAAATGGGGCTTGATGCTCAACTCTTTTTAAAAAAATCATTACTGGGACTCCTGGGTGGCTCAGTGGGTTAAGCCGCTGCCTTTGGCTCAGGTCATGATCCCAGGGTCCTGGGATCGAGTCCCGCATCGCGCTCCTTGCTTGGCAGGGAGCCTGTTTCTCTCTCTGCCTCTGCCTGCCTCTCTACCTGCTTGTGTGCTCTCTCTCTCTCTCTCTGACAAATAAATAAATAAATAAATTCTTTTAAAAATAAATAAATAAATTTAAATTTATTAAATAAATAAATAAATAAATAAATAAATGATGGCTGAGCCATCAAAGAAGGTTGGAGAGATGGTCTGAAGAATAGAGGACGTGGGCACAGCAGCTAAGGCAGTACACCACGTGCACCCACCCCTCCTCTTCCCTCGGGGCTCCTTGGCCCCCATCTCCTGCCCTCTGCCGTCTCCTTTCTTCCACGGCTGCATTCACCGAGCACCTCCGGCACTGTGCTAGGCACTAGGGCTGCAAGCATGCATAAGGTGCCTTTTGTTCAGGGTTCCCTCTGGCTGAAGTTGGCCTCCTAGAGATACCAGAGAACACCTCTCAGCCATAGGGGTTGGCCCTGTTCTCTGTTCCCCGGGTTCCCCCTCTAGGGGGCATGGTGGGCTAACAGTCTGTAAATGCTAACCATCTCTAGTTTTGGTGTCCCAGGGTCCAGCATCCCCTTTTATCTTTTGTCCTCTCCCGAATCCAGCTGGCTTTCCAGGACTCACCGCTGCAGGAAAGGATGGAGAGAGATTGGCACAAAATGGAGAGAAAGGAGCTCCACTGGTTCTTGAGTTTCACGAGCAAGCTTCCGGGAGTCAGGAAGGATCTCGGGACATAGAAAGTCGATTTGGTGATGGAGAGAGCAAGATGGAGTCACTCATCAGGCAGTCCTGTAAGCAGCCCAGGCTGCTGCCCCTAAGAGCACATGTCCAGAGCATCTCTGTAACTGCCAGTGTTCTTGTGTTTGCTCCGTTATCCCGAACAGGGAGCGGCCAGTCTACAGCAGAGAGATGTTTTTTTCGCAGAAACCTGTCCTAATCTTTTGAATCTCCGCACAAGTACATTCTCTGTACATTCTCTGTCTTGTGATACTTCTACAGGTTATCCTTGCTGTGATTTAATTGAACACTCCTCCTGGGGCCCCTGGGTGGCTCAGTCGGTTGAGCATCTGACTCTTGGTTTTGGCTCAGGTCATGATCTCAGGGTTGGGGGATCAAGCCCTGTGTAGGGCTCCACACTCAACAGGGAGTCTACTTGAGACTGTCTCCCTCTGCCCCTCCCTGGCTCACCCACAACATTCGTGCTCACTCTCTACCTCTAAGATAAAAGAAATAAATCTTTTTAAAAAATTAACACTCTTCCTCGTAATTATAGGTCTACTTTGATAATCCCTCCCCCTCATCCTCCCCCATCATAGTTTCCTGGGTCCTCAGGATGAGTGGTCCCAAGGGTGTTTTGTCTTTTAAAGCATTCATTTTCTCTTCCTTATTATTTCATTAGTGATGGAATCCTATCTTTGCCCCTTTGTTGGTCCTGGTCTGTCTTCAAAATGGTTTTCACTGGTATGAAGGGAAGCGTGGCAGGAGGTGCTCAGGACAATAAGGGCTTTACATTTTTAGGATCCTTCAGATCCGTGGTTACATCTCCCAGGGTCCTGGTAGTGAGCTACTTTCTGACTAGTAACTCTGTGGGTACCACGGGTCTTCTACACTGAATATGGTGTCCTGTCTCTTGGCCCGTCCCACATTTATTGGTTGGTTTGTTTTGAGAGAGAGCAGGGAGGGGCAGAGGGAGAAGGAGAGAGAATCTTAAGCCGGATCCATGAGTGGAGCCCCGTGCAGGGCTCAATCTTACGACCCTGAGATCATGACCTGACTGAAATCAAGAGTCGGATGATTAACTGACCGAGCGACCCAGACGCCCCTCTTCCCACCTTTTTAAGGCATTTGCCGAGTGCCCACATTTTTCTTCCATTTTTGTACCCTAGCAGCTGCTATATAGAATTTCCCACTTATACCTGGGATACGTATACATATTTTCCCATCTTTCTGCCAAGGTATAGATTATTTTGGTCACTAGTGGCATATATTTTTGCCATGTTTCCAAATGGTTTGATGTTTCTTTTTTAAAAGATTTTATTTATTTTCTGGAGAGAGAGCCAGAGAGAGAGAGAGTGTGTGTGTGCATGAGCAGGGGGCAGGCGGGCAGAGGGAGAAGCAGGCTCCCCACTGAGCAGGGAGCCCTAGGCCGGGCTCCATCCCAGGACTCGGAGATCATGACCTGAGCCAAAGGCAATGCTTAACCAACTGAGC
This sequence comes from Lontra canadensis, assembly GCF_010015895.1. NCBI lineage: Eukaryota > Metazoa > Chordata > Mammalia > Carnivora > Mustelidae > Lontra > Lontra canadensis. The sequence continues at coordinate 10,171,644 of NW_022631058.1, read as the reverse complement.
CACCCAGGTGCTCCTGGTTTGATTTTTCTTAACCCTCCAAGTGCCTTCCTAAAATGGTCTCCCTTGGGTTTGGCTTTGGCTAGTTCCGCCCCAGGCTCTGCTTGCACAGGGGTGAGCCCCGCAATGAGCTTCCACTGCCAACTGTGCCCTGCACGGAACCAGTTTTGGTTTCACCTGCCTTTGCTGATACCTTAGGATCTTACCCCAAGTGAGATGCTTGGAAAGTCTGTATTCACATGAATCTATGCCCCAATTTATTACTTTTAATTCTGCTATAGTCAGTTCAAGCAAGGTTCTAGGAGTCTCTTCCGATTCTTACAAATTGTCTAACATGCCGTGAGTTCATGAGACGGAATCCTGCGGACCGTGGCAGCTGTTACAAGCACACTATGAAGGCACGCGCATGAGCATGTCTTTCTGCAATGTCGACTTGATTTGATCCTCAAGCAAGGTTAACCTGATTGTAAAGCAGGGTCCAGATTCCAAGTTCAAGGGCATTTCATGACACGTTTAATTTGGCTTCATACATGTCACACAAAGCAATGCACAAGACAAAGTCACCCAGCAAATGTGATACAACAAGAGGTAAGAAGTTAACGAGCCAAATGCGAAGTCAGTCTGTGAACGTGCAGCTGGGGTGAAGGGCACACAGTTGGGGCGCTGGTTCTGGGTATCTCTTGGTGCCTGCTGCTTGAATGTCTAGCAATGGAGGGTCTCTGTTATGTTCAGAGATCAAGGGGGCAGTTGTCTTTTTGATGGGAAAGGTCAGCATCTGGCGAGTCTGACAGTTTGCTGCAAAGTCCTCTCTTTAAAAGGGGTTTCATCACTCCGGGGGCTTTGCAGGTCTTCTCTGGTTCTACTGGTTATCAGATCTGGATGTCATCAGCCTGGGCTGGTTTCAGCAATACCTGGTCTTAGTGGCAACACCGTTGGCTGCTTGCATCACTGCTTGACAGGAGCCACTGTTTGACGTGAGTGACTCCATCTTGTTCTCTACGGTAGTGTGATGGTTAAGAGCACAGACTGACGTCAGGTTGCCTGGATTTGACCCCAGCTCGCCACTCACATAGCATATCAGTGTGTGGCCCCAGGCATGAGTTTTCCTATTTATAAAATGGGTGCACTAAAGAGCCTACCCACAGAACTACTTGGAATGACAAATTAGGTGACATTTGTAAAGTATTTAAAATAGTACCTGGCATGGAATAAGCACGACATATGTTTGTTAAATACTTTTTAAATGAAGTGTTTGTGTAAAATGAATTGATGGTTGATAATCTGTCACCAAAAATTACCCCCAGCTTTAGCTCCCAGGCTGCTTGTTATTGGGGGGGTGTCTTCTGTGCTTGGTGACTTGAAGGAGGAATGAACGGAGGCCGGTTTTCTGGGTGGCCAACAGGTGCATGCAATTCAGACACTCGCCAGAAGAGGGCGCCATGCAACCAAATACTGCGCGGTGGCCTGTTTCTCCTCACCAGTTAAGTTCTCTTCCTGGAAACCTATAAATTTCTAAAACTGAATCAGGAAGAAATTGACAACCTGAATAGACCAATATCTAGTAAGGAGATTGAGGCAGTGATCAAAAACCTCCCAAAAAACAAGAGCCCGGGACCTGACGGATTCCTTGGGGAATTCTACCAAACATTCAAAGAAGAAATAACACCTATCATCCTGAAGCTGTTTCAAAAAATTGAAGCAGAAGGAAAACTTCCAGACTCTTCTTATGAAGCCAGCATTACCCTGATCCCCAAACCAGGCAAAGACCACACCAAAAAAGAGAATTTCAGAACAATATCCCTGAAGAATATGGATGCCAACATTCTCAACAAGATCCTAGCTAATAGGATCCAACAGCACATTAAAAAGATTATCCACCATGTCCAGGTGGGATTATCCGTGGGATGCAAGGGTGGTTCAACATTTGCAAATAAATCAATGTGATAGAACAAATCAATAAGAAGAGAGAAGAACCACACTGTCCTCTCAATTGATGCGGAAAAAGCATTTGACAAGATACAGCATCCGTTCCTGATTAAAATGCTTCAAAGTATAGGGATAGAGGGAAGATTCCTCAACTTCATCAAATCTACCTATGAAAAACCCACAGTGAATGTCATCCTCAGTGGGGAAAAGCTGACAGCCCTCCCTTTGAGATCAGGAACATGACAAGGATGCCCACTCTCACCACTGTTGTTCAACATAGTACTAGAAGTCCTAGCAACAGCAATCAGACAACAAATAGAAATAAAAGGTATTCAAATGAGCAAAGAAGAAGTCAAATTCTCTTTCTTTGCAGATGACATGATACTTTATATAGAAAACCCAAAAGACTCCACCCCAAAATACTAGAACTCGTACAGCAATTCAGTAATGTAGCAGGATACAAAATCAATGTACAGAAATCAGTTGCTTTCTTATACACTAACTCTGAAAACAGAAAGGGAAATTAGAGAATTGATTCCCTTTACTACGGCATCAAGAACCATAAGATACCTGGGAATAAACCTAACCAAAGAGGTAAAGGATCCGTACTCAAAGAACTACAGAACACTCATGATAGAAATTGAAGAAGACACAAAAAGATGGAAGACCATTCCATGCTCATGGATCGGAAGAATAAACATTATGAAAATGTCTATACTTCTAGAGCAATCTATACTTTCAATACCATTCCGATCAAAATTCCACTGGCATTTTTCAAAAAGCTGGAGCAAACAATCCTAAAATTTGTATGGAACCAGAAGAGACCCGGAATTGCTAAGGAAATGTTGAAAAAGAAAAACAAAACTGGGGGTATCATGTTGCCTGATTTCAAGCTTCACTACAAAGCTGTGATCACCAAGACAGCATGGTAGTGGCATAAAAATAGACACATAGACCAGAGGAACAGAGTAGAGAGCCCAGATATGGACCCTCAAGTTTATGGTCAAATAATCTTCGACAAAGCAGGAAAAAATATACAGTGGAAAAAAGACAGTATTTTTAATAAATGGTGCTGGGAAAATTGGACAGATATGTGTAGAAGAATGAAACTTGACCATTCTCTTACATCATACACAAAGATAAATTCGAAGTGGATAAAAGACCTCAAAATGAGGCAGGAATCCATCAGAATCCTAGAGGAGAACATAAGCAGTAACCTCTTCGACATCGGCCACAGCAACATCTTTCAAGATATGTCTCCAGAGGCAAAGGAAACAAAAGCAAAAATGAACTTTTGGGACTTCATCAAGATCAAAAGCTTCTGCACAGCAAAGCAAACAGTCAACAAAACAATAAGGCAACCCATGGAATGAGAGAAGATACTCGCAAATGACAGTACAGACAAAGGGCTGATATCCAAGATCTATAAAGAACTCCTCAAACTCAACACACACAAAACAGATAATCATGTCAAAAAATGGACAGAAGACATGAACAGACACTTCTCCAAAGAAGACATATAAATGGCTAACAGACACACACACAAAATGTTCATCATCATTAGCAGTCAGGGAGATTCAAATCAAAACCACACTGAGATACCACATTACACCAGTTAGAATGGCCAAAATCAACAAGACGGTAAACAATGTGTGTTGGAGAGGATGTGGAGAATTTCCACTGTTAGATCCCACAGTTGCATTCCCACTGTTGGTGGGACTGCAAGTTGGTGCAGCCACTTTGGAAAACAGTGTGGAGATTCCTTAAGAAATTAAAAATAGAGCTTCCCTATGAGCCTGTAATTGCACTGCTAGGTATTAACCCCAAAGATACAGATGCAGTGAAAAGAAGGAACATCTGTACCCCAATGTTTATAGCAGCAATGGCCACAGTCGCCAAACTGTGGAAAGAACCGAGATACCCTTCAACAGAAAAATGGATAAGGAAGATGTGGTCCATATACACTATGGAGTATTATGCCTCCATCAGAAAGGATGAATACCCAACTTTTGTATCAACATGGATGGGACTGGAAGAGTTTATGCTGAGTGAAATAAGTCAAGCAGAGAGAGTCAATTATCATATGGTTTCGCTTATTTGTGGAGAATAAGGAATAACACGGAGGACATGGGGAGATGGAGGGGAGAAGTGAATTGGGGAAATTGGAGGGGGAGACAAACCATGAGAGACTGCGGACTCTGAGAAACTAACTGACAGTTTTGGAGGGGAGGTGGTTGGGAGGTTAGGTGAGCCTGGTGGTGGGTATTATGGAGGGCACGTATTACATGGAGCACTGGGTGTGGTGCATGAACAATGAATTCTGGAACACCAAAAAGAAATTAAAAAAAAAAAACAACTAACAGGAAGAAGTACAGAAAGAAAAATACCATTGTCTTCAATAAATTCTGTTAAAAAAAAAAAAAAGAAGAAAAAGAAGAAGTTCCCTTCCCAGCTGGTATTGGGTGCTAGACTCTCAAACTGCCTAGGTTCTCTCCCTGGGCACCCTGTGCTGACACACTCCCCAGGCCTGGCCCGTCCTCTTTCTCACAAAGACCCTTCTGTCCATGAAGTCTTTTATTTGGCTTCTATTAGGCTCAAACCATGGCCCCCTGAAGAGGAGCAGAATTTGTCATCCCAAAACATGCTTCTCGGGCATAAGGATGATTTTAAGCTGGTTATTTTTAAGAACCTGTAGACAGAGGCACCTGGGTGGCCTTGTCTGCCCCTGGCTCAGGTCATGATCCCAGGGTCTGGGGTTGAGTCCCACATCAGGCTCCCTGCTCCTCAGGGAGCCTGCTTCTCCCTCTTTCATTCTCCCTGCTTATATTCCCTCTCTCGCTCTCTCTCTCTCTGTCAAATAAATAAATAAAATCTTAAAACAAAACAAAACAAAACCTATAGACATAGGAGCAGCTCCAAAAACCTAGAAGTTACCCTTTTGTATGAGACACTGACAAGGGTAGGTAAATCTCCGTCTGTAAGGATGGCTCCCTCATTGTACCAGGAAGAGGGGCATGAACCAAATCTCTGGAAACTCTTGTCAAAGGAGAAGGCAATGACTTACGTCTGTATAACTACCAATCCTTTGTTTTCTGTGCTTTCCTGGTGACCTCCCATTTTGTCATTAGCTGAAGATGATCTTCTAGGGAATGGCTCAGGCCACTTCTGAGAGCTACTCAGTTCGCCTGGGTCTCTCCCAGGTGTATAGGAGGTACATGTGTTATTAAACTTTTGTTGATTTTTCTCCAGTTCATCAGTTTCTCTGTTACAGGGGTGTCTCCGCTAAGAACCTAGGAGGGTGGAGGGAAAATTATTTTCTCTCCCCCACACCCTTCAGGCATGGCTTCTGGAATCTGCTCTCTGGTATCACTGTGGCCACCTTCCATCCCTCTGTTCAGGCTCCACCTGGCTGGCCACCCACACTGGAGGAAGATCTGACTGAGCCCCTCTTGGTGCTAGAACCAGGTCACTCCCAGTCCCACCCCCACTCCCCTTCCTCTTTGTTTCTGCCTTGAGCTCTGGATCTCCAGAGATGAACTAAAGCTGAAGACTTTCGTTTATTTTATTTAATTAATTATTTTTTTTAGACATAGTGAGAGAGCACACAAGCAGGGGGAGAGGCAGAGGGAGAAGCAGGTTCCCTGCTGAGCAAGGAGCCTGATGTGGGACTTGATCCCAGAACCCTGGGATCATGACCTGAGCTGAAGGCAGATGCTTAACCAACTGAGCCACCCAGGCGACCTGGAGCTGAAGACTTCAGATTCCCCCTGCACTGTTACTGAGTGCCCAGCGGCTACCATCTCAGCCATGTGCCCAGATGCTGTACAACAATGCTTTGCCTCCTGTGTGTTACTGAAAGAGGACACAGTCGCTGCCTGAACTACCTCCATGTTGACCCCAGTCTGTACTTTCTGACCAATTAAGTTCTTCTCCCCAGTTCACCTCTTAACTCGGACAGAAGACCAGGCAGGCAAAGCATCCCATGGTGGGAACTGAAACTGCTCCCTCTAGCAGTAAGGACTGCCCTGACACCAGCAGGACCCGCGTGACTGACCCCAAGACAATGACCGACCTGACCTCTGCTGTCCAGCTTCGTGTACCCATTGGCCTTCATCCCACCATTTTCTTATAGAGCCCTGTGAGTATTTCCAGCACTTTGGAGACAGCCTTGCCTTTGGGACAGTAGTCTGCTGTCTTCCCAGTGCTGGCCTCACTGACATGAGTCCCTTTCTTGCTTCAGCCCAGCTTGTCTCTCTGCCTCTGGATTTTGCCAGTGGGGAGTGGCTGAACCCTGTCTGTTTGGGCCCCCCTAAAAACATTGCACTCTGTTGTGCAAAATGTTACCACTGGGGGAAGCTGGTAAATGATACGCATGACCTCTCTGTATGATTTCTAACAACTGCGTATGAATCCATAATTGTCTCAAAATTAAAAGTCTAATTTTTAGAGATGTGGGTCACTACCATTGATCGAATAATTACTAGGTGAACCCCGCTGGCACACTTTTAGCTCATTTAGTCCTCACTAAGATCTGAGAAAGTGATGTTGTCACCCCTATTTTATGAGGAGCTGGGCTTCGGAGAGGTTGTGGGGACTTGGCTTGGAAGTGATGTGGGTCAAGATTTGAATTACTCAAAAGCCCAAGCACCTCATTAGGTGAGTTCAATGGGCAGAAGAAAGAATCAGTGTTATTTCAAGAAAGAGGAATAGAAATTAACAATCTACAGGACAGGAGAAAGTGAAAACAACAACAACAACAAACAAACAGGGCCTCAGAGGTCTGGGACGGTAGCTAGTGTTGTAACACACATGTACAGGCAGTCCCAGAAGGAAGGGGAATATAAAAGGCAAAGACAAAAAAAAAATTGTGAAAAATGAATTGCTGAGAACACCTCAAGGTAGGTGAAAAAAATATTCACTCACAGATCCAAGAAGTTCAACGCACTCCAGGTAAGACAATCACAAGACAGGGCTGAAGGTAGAGAAGCAGCTGTGGACAGGGTTTTCACAGAGGGGCTGGCGCAGCCACAGGGCTCTCCAAGGCGGGGGACGTGGAGGAAGGGGCCAGTTGTGTTGGCCCAGGGCTGACTCTAGGGAATGGGTTTCATCAGACCGGAGTCAGAGGGGCATGGAGGGGCAGTGAGAGGGTGAGATGGGAGTCCTGGCTCCGTAGGTGTCAAGGAAGAGATGGAAAGAGGGTTCTCAAGGAGATTAGGGGTGTCAGGTGCACAGAGCAGCGTCGGGGCATCAGGACAGGGAACCGAAAGGCCAGAGGATACGCGCCTTAAGGAGATCTCCAGGGCACATTCCACCAATGCCCTCGGACTCTAAATGAGAGTGAGATCTCCCTCTGGCACGTTTTGGCAATATGTCAGTGCTCTACAAATTCGAACCTTGACCCACCTCATTCCAATGCTAGGAGTTTATCCTGCAAAAATTACTAAGCGTGGGCACATGGATTTCTGTTCATTTGTTGTGATAATAATGACAGCTGACTTGTGTGAAGTGATTACCATGTGCTGGGTGCTTGGCCTGCATTATCTCATCTACCCCAGTGAGGGAAATGCTATTTTTATACCCATTTTACAGATAAGGAAACAGAGGCATAAAGAGGTGGTATAACTTATCAAAGGCACATAAGACGCAGGAAAGCTCAGATCTTTTTGACACAGAGCCCCTGCTCTCAAATGTAAAAGCAGCATAAATATCAAAAAATACAGGCTTGTATATACTACGACACATCCAACAACCAAAACATCACATTATTGTCTGTCTCTTTCCTTCCCAGAGTTCAGTGCCAAGAGGCCAGGGACCTCCTCTGAGGTGCCTAAAATAGTGCTTGGCACATTGTAGACTTTCAATAAACATTTGTCAAATGAAGGAAATAAACCTATGTAATAGAATATTATAGATTATTAAAATTCATTTTTTAAAAGATTTTATTTATTCATTTGACAGACAGAGATCACAAGTAGGCAGAGAGGCAGGCAGAGAGAGAGGAAGGGAAGCAGACTCCCTGCTGAGCAGAGAGCCCGATGTGGGGCTCGATCCCAGGAGCCTGAGATCATGACCTGAGCCGAAGGCAGAGGCTTTAACCCACTGAGCCACCCAGGCGCCCCTTAAAATTCATTTCTTTCAAGGAATAGTTAATGACATGAGAAACATATTCATGATAAATGAGTATGTTTTAAGTAAAAAAGGGAAAATGTGACACTAAATACATAGTATGGTCCCAACTTTGCTTACGTGCTTATTATACGTTAAAAAAAAAAAAAAGCTTAAGGAAACACACCAAATTATTAGCTGGGTTTGTATTTCCCTGAGTAGTGAAACAATTTCTTTTAAAAAGATTTATTTATTTTAGAGAGAGAGAAAGCATGCACAGGGGAGGCAGCAGAAGGAGAAGGAGAGAGAGCATCCCAGGCTGACTCCCTACTGAACATGGACCCTGACTTGGGGCTTGATCCCAGGGCCCTGAGATCATAACCTGAGCCAAAATCAAGAATGAGTTGCTCAGCAGATGGAGCCACCCCAGGTGCCCCATTAATACTTTTTTCTGTACTTATTAATGGACGTGTCGCACCCAGAGTTAGAAAAAAATTAATGTTCTGTTTGAGGAGCAGGGTTGGGAGAAAGAAGGGCATGGAGCTCGAAGTAGGACAGCAGGGTTAGCAGGAATAGAGTGTGGGAACACAGAGTCAGGCCCCCGCAGTCCCGTAGCAGAAAGGAGGAGAACTGCACAGGAACAGAAAGGGAAGCTGGGTCCGATGAGGCTTTTTCAAGGTCATGGGGATCCTGGGAATCTATTGGAAAATAAGATGGAAAGAAGTCTGAAGAGCCAAGTTTGAAAACCGTGGAGGGGAGTGGAGGTGATTTCAGTTTAAATGTCTCTGTTCGTGGCCAGACACCGTGGAGAACAGCTGAGCAGGACACCCCCATTCCTTCAACCAGTAAACAGGCAGGCCCCACCAGGTGCCTGGGGCAGGGACAGAGTGGGTGAGCAGGAGATGTGGCATCCAAAAGACAGTGTCTGGGCATTATAAACCTTTGTCCCCAGTAATGATCACCTAACTCTTGTGGGGTAAGTGCTCAGAGAGTAGCGTGGGGAGATATGGCCAGGGGTAGAGATCAGATGTGAGGGTCAGGGACAAGAGGTCCTGGGGTGGACGCTATTGTGGGAGAGGAAGATCTTTGCCTCTACCCTCTTAGATTCAGTCAATGGGGACATGCAAATTAAACTGACAAGAGACATATTAACAGGAGGAAAAAAAAGGCTTATTTGTATGCATAACAAAAGGAGCTAACGGAAAGAGAGAGACTTATAACTTGGATATAACATAATATGGATAAAGTTAGAGACTTATATACTTAAGCTTAGTAGAAGAAAGTGGGGTGAGAGGCTTCTATGGGAAGAGCAAATAGGTTTCTTTAGGGAAGACCGATGGATTTTTAGGAAAACAAAAGGGAGATAGAAAGTTTGTGATGATGTTTGTCTATATACAAATGTGTAGCCTTTCCATCTTCTTCAGGACCATGAAAGTCCCCATGAAAGAGGAGATTTACTGTAGGCTTACCTTTGGTCTCTCTCCTGGAAGTAGACTTGTCCCAAAGAGGGCATTCATGGAAGCCTCATTTCCTAGAAGTTGCTGCTGTTAGTTAGAAAAGGGAGGCTCTGAGAAGGCTTCTTTCTGCATCTGTTGACTTTCAAATTTTTTCAGCTTAAAGTAATCTTCACACCAACTCTGGGGTTCTGAGTGGATCCCCAGAGTGTATAAGATGAGATCTGAAAGGAGGGGGAAGAGAGGCAGAGATGTCCCCAAGCAAAGGTCATGGGGTCCCCAGCAGTTAGCAGAGGCACAGAACAAGCTGGATGGGAAGTTGTAGAATGTGAATTTAGGATGCATCCCAGTCTGAGAACTCTCTGGATTTTCTAGAGACAAAAAGGCAAAGAAAATACAGGTGGGGAGCCAGAATGTCTAAGTTAGACCTGACTGCCGATCAGCTGTATGGTCTTTATGTCTCAGAGCGCCAATTTCTCATCTGCAAAGCGGGGGTAATTTACCAAAGACCAAGAGCACCTGGCTCTGGGGCCCCGAATGGACTGGGTTTGGCCACTTGTCCTAGTAAATCCAGAAGCAGAGAGAGAGCAGTGGCGAAATGAGAAAGGGATTCATTTCAGTGAGGCCAGCACAGGGAAGACAGCAGACTAGTATCCCAAAGGCTGTCTCTGAAGTGCTGAAAACACCTGTAGGGCTCTATAGGAAAATGGTGGAACAAAGGTCAGTGGGTGCACGAAGCTGGGCAGCAGAGTTCAGGTCGGTCATCGTCTTGGGGTCAGTCACGCGGGTCCTGCTGGAATCAGGAGAGTCCTGACTGCTGGAGGAGGTAGTTTCAGTTCCCACTACGGGATGCTTTGCCTGCCTGGTCTTCTGCCCAAGTTGAGAGATGAACTGGGGAGAAGAACTTAATCAGTCAGAAAGTACAGACTGGGGTCAACATGGAGGTAGTTCAGGCAACAGTGCGGTCCCATTTACAGCCACACTCATTTTGCTTCCCACCCCCCAAGCTCCAGCAACCATGAATCTGTTCTGATTACCATACTTTTGTCTTTTCAAGCATGCTAAATAAATAGAATCATACAGATTGTAACCTTTGGGATTTTTTTTTCCACTCAGCGTATGCATTAGTTTTCTAGGTCTATTGTCGTAACCAAGTATACCACAAACGGGGTGCCTTAGAATGACAGAAATGTATTGTCTCGGGATTCTGAAGGGGAGAAGTCCAAAATCGAGGCGTTGGAGGGGCCGTGCTCTCTGGAAGGCTTTGGGAGAAGCTGTTCTACGTCCTTCCCTTAACCTCTGACATCCCTTAGCTTGTGGCCACACAGCTTCTGTCTCTGTCTTCCCGAGGCCATCTTGTTAGAAGGACACCAGTTGTAGAGGGGTTGAGGCCCACCCTCGTCCGACATGAGCTCATCTTAACTTAATTATATCTGCAATGATTCTACTTCCAAATAATCCCACATCCTGAGGTATTGGGAGTTAAGACTTAAATACACCTTTTGGGGAAGGGAACACAGTTCAACCTATAACAATGTCACTCCCTAGGGACTCACTATTCACTTTTCTCACAAACACAACTCAACACTATATATGGAATTATCTGTTCACGCACTTCTTTCTCCTCACAGATTGAGAGCTATAGGTCTTTTCTGCCTCTGTGCCCAGCATCACTTCCGACATTCAGGAGGCACACTGAGTGAGGCCTCCCCAGACCCATCATGTCTCAGTCCCGCCCACCAAGCTGGGGAATGCCCCTCACCAGCTGCCGTTCCCAGTGTCGCTGCTGGGGGGCAGCACTGTGGATGTGTGCAGCCCAGAGCTCCTTTGTCCCTCCCTCCTCCTTTCCATTTTCCCTGCAGACTTCTCCCTGGCCTCTGTTTTCTCTCTCCCTCCCCAATCTAACCAGTCTCTGAAAGCAAGGGCTGGAATGGAATAGAAAGTAGAAAGAGAGAAAAAATATGGATGAAGATCAATTTGATATAAAATCAATGCACAGAAATCAGTTACATTCCTATACACCAACAACAAGAGAGAAGAAAGAGAAATTAAGGAGTCAATCCCATTTGCAATTGCACCCAAAACCATAAGATACCTAGGAATAAACCTAACCAAAGGGGCAAAGAGCCTGTACTCAGAAAATTATAAAGTACTCATGAAAGAAATTGAGGAAGACACAAAGAAATGGAAAAATGTTCTATGCTCATGGACTGGAAGAACAAATATTGAAGAAAGAAATATTGTGAAAATGTCTATGCTACCTAGAGCAATCTACACCTTAATGTGAGATAGGAATCCATCAAAGTCCTTGAAGAGAACACAGGCAACAACCTCTTTGACCTCAGCTGCAGCAAATTCTTCCTAGAAACATTGCCAAAGGCAAGGGAAGCAAGGGCAAAAATGAACTACTGGGACTTCATCCAGATAAAAAGCTTTTGCACAGCAAAGGAAACAGTCAACAAAACCAAAAGACAACTGACAGAATGGGAGAAGATATGTGCAAATGGCATATCAGATAAAGAGCTAGTATCCAAAATCTATAAAGAATTTATCAAACTCAACACCCAAAAAACAAATAATCCAATCAAGAAATGGGCAGGAGGCATGAACAGACATTTCTGCAAAGAAGACATCCACATGGTCAACAGACACATGAAAAACTGCTCCACATCACTTGGCATCAGGGAAATACAAATCAAAACCACAGCGAGATACCACCTCACACCAGTCAGAATGGCTAAAATTAATAAGTCAGGAAATGACAGGTGTTGGCAAGGATGTGGAGAAAAGGGAACCCTCCTACACTGTTGGTGGGAATGCAAGCTGGTGCAACCACTCTGGAAAACAGTATGGAGGTTCCTCAAAAAGTTGAAAATAGAGCTACCCTACAACCCAGCAATTGCACTACTGGGTATTTAACCTAAAGATACAAATGTAGTGATCCAAAGGGGCAGATGAACCCGAATGTTTATAGCAGCAATGTCCACAACAGCCAAACGATGGAAAGAACCTAGATGTCCATCAACAGATGAATGGATAAAGAAGTTGTGGTATACACACACGCGCGCGCGCACGCACACACACACACACACACACACACACAGGAATACTATGCAGCCATCAAAATCCCCCAAATCTTGCCATTTGCAACAATGTGGATGGAACTAAAGAGTACTATGTTGAGTAAAACAAGGCAATTAGAGAAAGACAATTATCACATGATCTCTCTGATATGAGGAATTTGAGAGGCAGTATGGGGGGTCATGGGGGAAGGGAGGGGAAAAATGAAACAAGATGGGACTGGGGAGGGGACAAACCATATGAGACTCTTAATCTCAGGAAACAAACTGAGGGTTGCTGGAGTGGAGGGGTTTGGGAGGATTGGGGTGGCTGTGATAGACATTGGGGAGAGTATGTGTTATGGTGAGTGCTGTGAATTGTGTAAGACTGATGATTCACAGACCTGTACCCCTGAAGCAAGTAATACATCATATGTTAATTAAAAAAATAGAAGGAATAAGAGTGCCTGGGTGGCTCAGTTGGTTGATCATCTGACTCTTGATTTTGGCTTGGGTTATGATCTCAGGGTCATGAGATCGAGCCCCTGCACTGGGCTCTGTGCTCAGTGGGGAGTTAGCTTGAGGATTCTCTCCTTCTCTCCCTCTGCCCCTCCTGCTAGTGCTTGCTCTCTCTCTCAATCAATCAATCAATAAAATCTTCATAAAAAATAGAACGAATATGGGGCACCTGGGTGGCTCAGTGGGTTGAGCCTCTGCCTTCGGCTTGGGTCATGATCCCAGGGTCCTGGGATCGAGCCCCGTATCAGGCTCTCTGCTCTGCGGGGAGCCTTCTTCCCACCCCCCTCTGCCTGCCTCTCTGCCTACTTGTGATCTCTGTCAAATAAATAAATAAAATCTTAAAAAAATAGAACAGATAATTATAAAAATAACAAAGAAATTTAGGGTATATGGCATTCTGCATTCACTTTACAAGTGAACAAAGCATGAATCTGATGCAGATTGTAGGGTGATTACTGTGAGTGGCTATATGAGAGTTTGATCCCAAGTTTTTCACTTCCGGGTTGGTTTTCATGGTACCATCAGGTTGTTTTCGTCAAAGCCCTCATCCTGGGGTGTTAGCTGGCCTGCCCTCACCACATCTTCTGGGGCCAGACATTTGCCCAAGGTATGAGCAGCTATCACCACTGTCACGGAGTTCCCGAAGTCCTGCATATTGTTGGCATCATTTGTAGTTCTATTTGTGCTTCTGGATCGCACCTGACAATCACACATCAGCAAGAGACTGAGGAGAGATTTACTGACCTGACCTACTGGGAAGAGGCTACAGAGGGACGGTGACTGGGTGGGGACTGGTTTCATAGGGGCTGAACTCATTGGTAAAATGGTAGCGAGACTTCCCACAGCCTGGGACTGGTGGATGCTGGGTATCAGTCACTGGTATACGAGGACCCCTCTTTGCTCCTCCTCAGGGCTTCATGATCCGGCTGCTGGCAGGATGGATCTGCCAGGAACTTCCTGTCATCAGAGCAGGGGTTCAGAACGTGGCATTCCTGAGATCTCCTTGGTTCACGGCCGAGCTTCTTGACCTCTCAGCCGGGTGACCTTGGGCAAGTCACCTGACCTCTTTGGGCCTCAATATCCTTCCCCATAAAATTCGGTTGTAACTGAGAGGATGCACTGGAAGCCCATCCTGTAGAGCTTAGCGCATAAAAATCACTTACTATATATATTCCAGGATTCTAGCTGACTCATTTGTTCTCATCCACTCCACATACAACATGATTTTTGGGCTCAGAGATTTACTTACAGTTTCCCAAAGAACTGTGTTTATTCATTCATTTGTAAAAGGAAGTGGAAAAAGGCATTGGTGGCTGTTTCAGAAGTTAGGGGAAACCCCAAAATGGAGAACATACACGTTCTTCCACCTTCTGGGAGAGATACACCACACAGTGCTCAAACCTATCAACTCCCACCAGCAGCCATAATGGCCCCTTTCACGGAAGACTAGACACTGGGGACAGTAGGGCACACATGCAAGCAGAAAGCACTCCATACTTTCCCTTCCCCCACTCAAGTCAAGTGAACAAAACCCAAGTAGTTAGAGATGGTCCCGGGTTGGTGGGGGGTGGCGGTTCCCATAACAACAGGGACTGGCGGCTTGCTCCCTGGCTGGAGTGGGCTAAATTGCAGATGTGTCTAGTCACCAGTTTGCAGCCTGGGAGGGAGTAATTTGCTGGGAATTTACATGTGTGCCTGGAGTTGGGGGACCCACTTGGGAGCATGACTGGGGCAGCTCGCGGTGGCAGCTGGCATGAGAGGACAGTCACAGACAACCTGTATGTCTGTTGGGAACAAGTGGACACCACCAAAAGCAGCTGGCTTGAACCTTCGTGCACCCCGACCAAGATGCTGTCCACCAACAGGAGGAAACCCTGGCAGGGAGAGAGTCTTTGTGATAGCCTCCCGGGGGGAAGGAGCTGAGGGTCATGAGAGGTCAGGTGGAGAATGCCAAGCCAAAGTCAGGGGGCAGGGCCCGGGGGGGTATCTGCAGGGAGCCTTGACAGATCCCCGGTGTGCTTCATGAAAGCATGACATGCGTGTGCTGACATGTGGCCCTGCGGATGTCAGCCAAAAGAAAATGACAAATAGCCCCAGCTAAGACTCAAGTCCCAAAATGAGATAATATCACTCCCTAGGGCAGCGTCTGTAAGCGTGAGGGGGTGTATTTTGTTGTCACGATGATGGCAGGGGTGGGGGGCTGTCCTGGCATGCAGTGGGCAGGGATGCTGACAGCTTTGATGCATGAAACAGTCCAGCTTACAGAAGAATGGCCCTTGCAAAATGCAACATACTTGGGGCACCTGGGTGGCTCAGTGGGTTAAGCCTCTGCCTTCGGCTCAGGTCATGATCTCAGGGTCCTGGGATCCAGCCCTGCATCGGGCTCTCTGCTCGGCAGGGAGCCTGCTTCCTCCTCTCTCTCTGCCTGCCTCTCTGCCTACTTATGATCTGTCAAATAATAAATAAAATCTCTAAAAAAAATGCAACATACCCTGGAACCACAAAAGATAACAAGTAGCCAAAGCAATCATGAGAAAGAGGAACAAAGCTGGGGGTATCACTCTTCCTGATTTCAAAATATATTACAAAGCAATAGTACTAAAAAACAGTATGATACCAGGATAAAAGCAGACACACGGATCAACAGAACAGAATAGAAAGCCCAGAAATAAACCCACACATATACGTTCAATTAATTTAGCTCCATCAAAGCAGTCAGGAATACACAATAAGGAAAGGACGGTCTCTTCAATAAATGGTACTGAGAAAACTGGACAGACACATGCAAATAAGGAAACTGGACCACTTATCTTATACCATACACAGCAATTAACTCAAGACAGATTAAAGATTTGAATGCAAAAATAAAGGATTTGAATATAAAACCCCAAACCTAAAACTCCTAGAAGAAACGATAGGTGGTGAGTTCCTTGGCGTTAGTCTTGGTAATGATTACTTGGACTTGACACCAAAAACAAAGGACACAAAAGCAAAACCAAGCAATCAATAGAACTACAGAAAAAGTTTCTGCCCAGTGAGGAAAACCCTCAGCAGAATGAAAAGGCGGTCTACCGAATGGCAGAAAATATTTACAAACAATGTCTGATAAAAGGTTAGTATCTAAAATGTATATAGAACTTATACAACTCAGTATCAAAAAAACAAACCATCAGATGAAGAATGGGCAAATTAGCTGAATAGACATTTTCCCAAAGAAGACATACAGAGGACCGACAGGTGCATGAACAGTTACTCCATGTCACTCATCATCACCAAAACCACAATGAGTTATCATCACGTGTTTGCTAGAAGGGCCAGTATCAAAAAGATGACAGATTACAAATGCTGGGAGAGGATGTGAAAAGGGAAGCCTTGTGCATTGCGGTGGGAACGCAAACTGGTGCAGCCACTGCAGAGAACAGTACAGAGGTTCCTCAAAAATTAAAAAAGAGAACTACCCTATGATCTGGCAATTCCACCTCTGGGTATTTGTCTGAAGGGAATGAAAACACTAACTCAAAAAGATACCAGCACCCCATGTTCATTGCCACATTATTTACAATTGCCAAGACATGGAAGCAACCTAAGTGTCCTCTGACGGTTGAGAGGATACAGAAGATGTGTTTATAGTACAATGCGTATACACACACACACACACACACACACACACACACACACAGAGAAATATTACTCAGCCATAAAAAGAAGGAAATCTTGACATTTGGGATAACATGGATAGGCTTTGAGGGTATTATGCTGAGTGAAATAGACAGAAAAAGATAAATACAATATGATCTCACTTATATGTGGATTATTTTTTTAAAGATTTTTATTTATTTATTTGACAGAGAGAGATCACAAGTAAGCAGAGAGGCAGGCAGAGAGAGAAGGGGAAGCAGGCTCCCCACGGAGCAGAGAGCCTGATGCGGGGTTGGATCCCAGGACCCAGTGATCATGACCTGAGCCAAAGGCAGAGACTTAACCCACTGAACCACCCAGGTGCTCCACACTTGGATTCTTTAAAAAAACAAAAAAACAAAACAACACCTGAACCCAGATATCCAGAGAACAGATTGGGGGTTGCCAGAGGCAGGGGGTGGGGAAAGGGGGCTATGAAATGAGTGAAGGTGGTCACAGGTACAAACTGTGGTTATAGAATAAGAGAGTCCTGAGGAGACAATGCACAGGTGGCGACCACAGTTAATAACACTGCATATTTGAAAGTTGCTAAGAGAGTAGATCCTAAAAGTTCTCATCACAAGAAAATAATTTTGTCCTTATGGTGGCGATCGCTTCACAATACATGCAAATATAGAATCATTACGTTGCATACCTGAAACTAACACAACGTTATATGTGAATTCTATCTCAATAAAAAGAGTAAAATGCAACATCCTTCCTTGAGGAGCTCAGATTCAGTAACTTTTTTTTTTTTAAAGATTTTTTATTTATTTATTTGACAGATAGAGATCACAAGTAGGCAGAGAGGCAGGCAGAGAGAGAGGAAGAGAGCCTGATGCAGGGCTCGATCCCAGGACCCTGAGACCATGACCTGAACCAAAGGCAGAGGCTTAACCCACTGAGCCACCCAGGCGCCCCTCCGTAACAGTTTTTGCAGCATCTCTAATCCATCCTGCCAAGTGGCGTCAGAGCCACAGAGTGGGAAGGGGCAAGGGAGGGAAAGAGAGGCCACACTCCTTACCATTGCTGTGCATGTATGCGGGGGCTGTCTTGCGCTATGAATTGGGTCTGAGTTGGGGACTGAGGGATGTTTTAGACTGGAGTTGACTTATTAATCGGAGTGAGCGTTCTGAAAATGTGACTGTTCTTAATACTAGAAATGACCAGAAATGCTGGGATCTGCCCAAGACATCCAGGAGTGGGACAGAGGATTTTTCAAGGCATGGATGAAACCACAGGTTGGAGGGGCAGAGGAAGAGGAAAGAGACAGAGAAGCAGAGAGGGAGAGACAGAAAGAGAGAAGTTGAGTGTAGAGCCAACAGGGGTTGGGGGGTCAGGGCATAAGGAGTGGGGGATTCCATCCCACAATCCTGAGATCAGGACCTGAGCTGAAATCAAGATTCAGATGCTTAACCAGCTGAGCCACTGAAGTATCCCTAGGTTGGAGAAAATTAAAACTATTTCCTGTTTGAACTCAACCTGAATTGTAATAAACTTGCTGTTCATTCACTCACTCATTCATTCAATATCCACTGAACAATTACCATAGACCATAGGCACTGGGCATATTGCTGGACAGACAAAGCTCCTGTTCTAATGGAACATATATAATCTGGTGAGTTTGCATTTCATCCCTTTGTGCCTTTGCACAGGCTGTTCCCTCTCCCTGGAGTTCCTGGCTCTCTTCATTTTCCCTGCCCTGATGAGGTTCTTCCAGACTCAGGTCAGGCTTCACTGTAGAAGCAGCATCAGGAGCCCTTTCTTCCCATTCCCTCAGTAATCACAAGTACCAGCCTGCTCCAATCACTGCCTCGAGTGCTCCTTCCTCCCCTAAGCTCATTACCTCCAGCACCTCAAGGAAGACACACACCAAATTATGACAAAACTCTGAAATGATTGTCAGGTGATTGGGAAAAATCTGTCTCTCATTAGTTACCACCAGGAGATCCCAAGCATGTCATTCTCCACCTCGAAACCCTGGGCCTCACCTTTCCCATCTGTGAAGTGGGTTTATAATCCTTGCATTCTCGGGAGTCATGGGGATGGAATGGAGCTGGGTGGGTGGAAAACCCTTTCTGGGAGCTCAGCTGCTGGGCAGATGGGTGCAGGTGTGTTCTAGCTATGACCTCGATGGGACCTTGCTAAGCAATTACTATGTCTTCTGAATTATCCCTCACATGTCTGCAAGCTCATCAGAGCAAAATTGGGGCTCTGATGAGCTTGCAGACATTTTCTAGGGTTTGTAGATTTATGGATTTACTCCTCAGAGGGGTGATGGTGATGATGATGGTTTATCACTTCTCAAGTTCCTTCTCTCCTAATTTCCTGCTTTTTAGCCAAATGGGATGAGTTTTTGTTTCTTACACCTGCCACAGGCTTCCTACCTCCCTGCCTTTACTCATACTTCTAACTCTGTCACTAGCTGTTGAACTCCTACTCAACCTTCAAGACCCACCTGAATGCCACCTGTCAATAAAGCTTTTCCTGACATTGTCCCCCTGCCAAAGCTGCACCTGCCCTCCTTTCTTAGAACTTTTTCACTTGTTGACTTCATTAGGGAGGTTGTACCTGTCTCATCTCTTTTCAGAGCCTGGAGGATCCGGGGCTAAGAGCCATAACTCTTTTTTATCTCTCCCCTGCCACCTGTGCCCAACTCAGAAGATTGTGTATGGGGGAAATGCAAGAAACTTCCCAGAGAATGGAACTAAGATCTTGGGGGACACAGTGAGTCCTGGGACAGAAGCGAAGCAACCCAATGTCTGAACTGACCTCCATCTCCATTGGAGTCTGCCTGGGCTTGGCTCTGCCTGAACTTGCCCACATTATGGAAGAAGAACCACCTGATGGTGTGTGCCCATTTCATTCCCCTAGGCTTTCCCTGCTCCCAGGAGAAATCAGCCATGTACCTGGGGGCTAAGCCCTCATGGAGGTAAGATTAGGTACACTTTGTTAACAAGAGCATTCGCTAAACGTCAAAACTTGGCTTTCTCTGTCTCAGCAAAGCCTTCTTGACAGAACAGAGTCCCTGGGAATACGGCAGTCCCAGTGGCATTTGAAGAGCTGAAAAGCCAGCTGCTGGAAAAATTCCAGCTGAACGGCTGCCAGCAGTGGACGGACTAATTCATGGAATCCAAATTGCAATATTAATGGTGAACCTCCTTACTCAGGTGTCTAGAATGAGGAGCTGTAAAGAGATCCGAGAGGCAGGGAGCCAGCTTGCAGGCTGGAGCTGGAGAAAACCCTGACGGGAGTGGGGGCCGGGCTCCAGATCCTCCTTCTCCTTCCAGCCTGGAGTGATCACAGAGCTCCACGGCTTGATATGCCCTTTGGATTTCAGGTCGTTGTCGCGGAGCATTTATGGAGTGTCTATTGTATGCATGGCACACTGGCTCAGGAATTAGAGAACCTGGCTCCGCCATTGACAGGATGGCAGCCAATTATGCCTTTCTGGACCTCGTTACCCTCACTGTAAAGTTGGGATGGTGGTGACAGTGACATGAAAGCTTCTGTTTGATGAGTACTTCTGATGTGCCAGGCTCTATGCCAAGGGCTTTCCTGCCATATCCTAACATAGAACCCACCAACAGCACCATTTTATAGATGGAAAAGAAAAAGCAAGGCTTAGACAGTGTGCTGGGCCGGATAGTGTGCCCTCTGTCCCCCACCTCCACTGCCTCCCCTTCATGTCCTTCCTGGAACTTCAGAACATGACCTTATTTGGTTATTTGGAAATAGGGTCATTGCAGATGTCATTAGTTAAGTTGGGTAGGTGAACACTGGAGATAATATTGGAGTGGGGTTGACCTTTACTTCACTATGACTGGTGTCCTTATAAAGAGGCTTGATGGCCTCACAGTGCTGGAGGCTAGATTTTAGCTATTTTAAGGCACCCAATTTGTGGTAATTTGTTATGGCAGCTCTAGGAAACTAACACAGAGAGGTTAAGTAAGTCGCCCAAGGCCACACAGCTGGGAAACAGGAGCCCCGGGATTCCAAAACAGATTCTGATTCCAGAGCCCCTATGATGAGCCATTAGTCTTCATTAAATGAGTCCGTTGTATGCCTCAGCTCCTGGAATGCAGCAAAAGCTTAAGAAGTGCTGGCTGCTGTTACAGTTGCTGTTGCTATTAATTATCCATGATCATGGGCTCTCTCCCTCCTCTGCACACTTCACAGGGTTGATGGGAAGATCGGAAATTAATGAGTGCTTTGAAATCTTTCAAGATCCAGACAACTGTAAATTATGCTATTGTTCCTATTATCAGAGACAACGAGGTAAAGAGAAAATACAGCTAACATCTTTTCACACCCACTGAAGTGTGTTTAGTCAAAGTGACACCAGTTCATCATAATGAGAAGGTGGGTGACAAACAATTCTGTTATCTTCTGCAGAGAATTTAAGATTTTCCTGCTGCCTCATCTATGTTCCCCGATGCTGCCACCTACGAGGAAAGAGGACAAGGGAACGGATCCCCAAATCCCCACCTTGTGCCATGTAACTTAGCAGTTCTCCTCACTTCCACGGCTGGTGCGTGTTCCCTGCCCTTGGGGTTGGCCAGGTGAGTTTCTGGTCAGTAGAATGAGATGGAAGTGATGATGTGCTTAATCTTTTGCATTTCTACCTGCCCTCTGGGGCCTCTGCTGTCAGCATGAGAAGAGTGTTCCCGGGCAGCTTGCTGATTCCAGGTGGAGGATGACAGGCACATGATGCAGAGCCGCCTCTAGGCGGCTCAGCCAATGCCCAGCTGTGCACACCCGAGGGAAATTGGTGCTCCCCACTGGATGCCAGTGAAATTTTGAGGGTGTTTGTTAGGCAGTATTATGATAACCAAAGCAAACATACACACTTCCAAGGACTTGCTCCTTTACAAATCTAGCTGTGCAAATGATGCTATTGTCACCTGGAGCTTTGGCACACAGTGGGACTCTGGAGCCTTAACAGTATCTGGAATGGAGGTGTAGTCATAGCCCTGCTCTGAGTCCTCCCTGCAATGGGCTTGTGCTTTTCCAAACCAACCAACCATCCATCCACCCACCCACCACATATCTATTTGCCCATCCATCTATCCATCCATCTATCCATCCATCCATCCATCCATCCATCCATCCAACCATCCATCCATCCATCTACCCATCGATCCTATGTATGTTTGTGGAGCATGTCCCATATGTCAGATGCTCTGCTAGATACTAGCCTCATTGCAGTGGACAAGATGAAGAGTCCCCCTTTCCTGGAGCTCACATTCTGGTGGGGAGATACAACAGAGAGATAAACCCACCAATAAATACCATCAGGGTATATGGAGGGCCAGATGTGGTCTGTTATTTCTTAGTTCCACTCCCTCACTTTCTCTTCCCAGTAATGATGGAAAGAAAAGAACAAGGATGATGAAAACAGAAATAATAGCCCCCACTGACTGATGGTTCATGCTGTGCTGAACATTTCACATGCATTAGCTCATTGCACCATCATGACAGCCCTATGAGGCTGTACTGTTATTATCCCCATTTCACAGTTGTAGAGAAGTTGAATAACTAACCCAGGGTCACACTGTTGGCAAGTCAAGGACAGGAAGAAATTCAAACCCAGGTTCTCTGGACCCCAAAAGCATTCCAACAAACGCTCTCCCCAACCTTTGTGTGACTCATCCCTCCAACATGCCTTTATACATACCCTCAACTTCTAATGCACCTTCTCCCCTCATGACTGCTAGCTATGAGAAGCCTACTGGGTGCCAGACAGCACCTAGGTACTGTATGTACATTATTGTTTACAATCCTCCCAAGGACACCTCATATTAGGTATCCTATACGTAGAGGAGCTGAGTCTCAGAGGCTAAATAATTTGTCTCTGGTCACACGAGTAGTCAAGGATGGAGCTGAGATTGTAGCCTTGGTCTGCTCGGCTTCAACACCCATGTTTTTTCACCATCTCACATTGATCCATCATCAGCAAACTCCTACACATCCATCAAGACCCAGTCTAAATGTAACCTCTTTGAGAAGTCAACCCTGACTCTCTGAGACTTGGTGTTTCTACTTCTGTACTCCCACTGTTCCTTTAATATGATAATAGTTCATGGTTATTTGTTTACTTCTGTGTCTTTCTCCCTAGCCAATGGGCTCCCCAAAGGCAGGGCATGCCTGGCTGTGTTCCATTAACAATAATCTCGCCTCTTCCTCCAGAAACTGGGGCTCCATGCATTTCATTCCACTTCTGATTTTAAACTAACTTAACATGTTAGCCTATTTGTCTATTTATTTCTGCCATTCATTACTAATCCAGTTAGTGTGGAATGAGGATTTGGTCCCAGTGGAGCTAATGGAACAAGCATGCTCAAGGTCAAGTCCAACCCTTAGCAATATTGTGGACTCTGCCTTTGACCACTTCTACCTCCGCCCCTGTGGTCACCTCAGCCTCTGTGGCTGTATCTTTCCCCTCTTATTAGGAACACTGACTGATAAGCATTCACCCCCAAGATAAAGTCCCTGGAATCCTGTACCTCAGGGACCTGCATTCAATCCAGAGAAAACTCAGAGTGGAATTTCACTTGCCTGCACTTGGAGCAGGGCTGTGGTGTGACTTTCAGGATCTCCTTCCTCTATAAAACATTTTGGAAATTATACTTTATGACTGCATTGGTATAAAGTAAAATACAATGCAGGGTGATTTATATTCTTTCCTTCCTCCCTCTCTTCTTCCCTCTCTCCCTCCTTTTCTCCCTCCCTTCCTCCCTTCCTTTTTTTGGACAAAAGATACAACTGTATTTTGGAAAATCTGAGTTGGTGAGAGTTTCTAACCAGAATGTTTGGCTCATCTATTTACTACATGTACACAGAGGCTGGGGTTTCCCATGCACAGCTGGCAATGTTCCCCCCTTAGCCTAGGATATATTTATCTCCTTCAACAACTATCATTTCCTTCCTCTAGCCCTGGGACTGCCACTGACCACAAAATAGACACAGCTTTTCAGGGTGACATCCCATCCTATAATTCCTGGACACCATCTCCCTCAGGCTCCCTTCCCAGCCTACGGCTCCTGTACAGCACCCCGGGGGCCCGTCTGCTCCGTGGAGAGGTTACAACCTCAAGTACTGACGCTTTCCCCAAACCCACAACTTCAGTCTAATTGTGAGATAACACCAAAAAGCTCAAACCAAGGGACCTTCTGCAAAATACCAGACCAGTACTCTTCAAAACAGTCAAGGACATGAAAAGCAAGGGAAGACTGAGAAACCATCATAGATCAGAGCAGACGAGAGAGACATGATGACTACATACAGTGTGGTTTCTTGGACTGCATTCTGGAACGGTGAAAGGACACCAGTGGAAAACCTAGTGAAACTAGTGAAACCTGTATAGAACAGTTAACCGTAAAGTACCACTGTTAATTTCTTAGTTTTGATAATTGCACCAGGGTTGGGTAAGACGTTACCACTCAGGGAAGCTGGCTGAGAGGTATATGGGAACTTTGTCCTATCTGGGCAACTTTTCTATAAATCTAAAACTATTCCAAAGTAGAACATTTATTTTTAAAAATTTCAAAGAAATCCACAAGTAGGACATTTTTTTTTTTTTTTTGACGTGTGGTGCTATCCTTTCCAAAGGGAGTGTTGTATACCAAAAGCTAATCTTGTATTTATGGAATGTCAGGTTCTTTTGATGACTCCGGGCAGCTTGTGGTGTTTGGGGACAGGGAGATGCCCCATGACCCCATCCACACGACCCCTACCAGGTGCTTGGTGATAATGAGCACAAGTCTAACTCCGAATTTCGCCAAACATGCAGGCATTTCCTGGTAAACTGTCCAGATCGTCTCAGACAAGGTTGGAATTTCAGGAAAGGTGTTTGCCTGTTTGAGGGACACAAATCTACCCCATGCAAAAAAGCCTCAAGCAACATCATCCTTATGGCAGGGTAGGCAAGCCCTGGGGTCAAACCAGGGGTCCAAAGGTTTCCTGATCATAAGGGCTGGTCAGTATTCATCCTTAATCATGCAGGGGGTCCCAACACTTCACTTATAACTCCACTAACCAAAGTATGCTTCCGTCCTTGCTTATGCAAATTAGATAACCCTAGAGAGTTGTAGAGGCTTCTGGGTATAGCCTTGCCCATGACACTTCTCAGACCGAAGTATTTATGATATTACAGGGAGACAAGATCTGCAAAGAAAGCAGCCCCTACACAGGTTGAAACCTTCTTTGTCTCTTGTTTTCCATGACCAGCAGGACAAGAGAATGATTAGTGGGGCTCTAGGGTGCCACTGAGTGTAGTGAAAGCCAGGTGGGTGCCTGTGAGCAAACCCTGGAGAATGTGGAGTGGTGGATCTTGCAAGATGGAGAAGCAGACTCCCTGCCTAGTGCAGAGCCTGATGAGGGACTTGATCCCATGATCCTGAGAGATCATGACCTAAGCAGAAATCATCAAGAGTCAGAGGCTTAACCGACTGAGCCACCTAGGTGCCCCATGGGGATCTTTAATTTCTGTAACCTTGGACAAGCCATCCCTCTGAGTCACCCCAGCTGAGTTCCTTAGTTGTAAAATAGGAAATGTAACTGTTCCTACATCACATGGTTATTAGGGGGACTGCCTAAAATAATGTACACAATGCACTTAGTACAGTGCCTGACACATAGTAAGGACTCAGTAAGTGTTAGCTATCATCACAGACATCACCAAATGTGCAGGAGAGGAAGGGAAAATGATGGAGCCCCGTGCTTGCCACGCCCCTGGACGGTCTCGTGTCTGACACAGAGGTGCTGACCACCTGCTGCGGACTGTTAGTCTGTTTCCCTTGCTGGATGTTTTGTGTGGAGTGTGGTCAGAGGGTGTGAAGGACAGGAGCTGAGACTTCATCGCACTCGTGGAGCAGGCTGCATGAACTGGTTTGGGACCTGCATGCTAGTAAGTGCTTATTTAGTAAAGGTCGATACATTTGGTCTAAGAGTTGCTTTCATTAGTTCCTGGTGGTGAGGTTCGTGGAGGGAGCTAACTCTCTTTCATGTCAGAGTTTCAGGAGTCACTGTCTTTTTTTCACAGAGAGCCTAACCATCGTCAATGATCAAAGTGGCTCAGGAACAGTCACCAAAGGCACCAGAAAAGGGCTTTTGAAGTGAAGAGATTAAAGGACCAGGAAATTAAGAATGTGAAAGAAATGAGGGTTCATAGGGGCTAAGTTGAGAAAGAAAATGCGTCCGGGGGACCTGGGTGGCTCAGTAGATTGAGCATCTGACTCTTGATTTCAGCTCAGGTCATGATCTCAGGGTTGTGAGGTCAAGGCCCATGTCAGACTCCAACCTGGGCATGGAGCCTGCTTAAGATTCTGTCTCTCTCTCCCTTTCCCTCTGCCCCTCCCTCCTACAAATTTCTTGAAAATGGGAGTCTAGAGGTGGAAAGGTTGTAATATCTGCCAATCGATCTTTTCGTTGACCTCGCAGCGGCGGCCAGAAGATGCTGAGTGGCAGAAATGCACCCCACTGACTGAAGGAAGAGTGACGGTGGGAGCTGCCCTGCGGTGAGCCTGTCACTATGACTTAGGCTAAGACATGGATCAAGGGACTGAACTAGGACTTTCTGGTGAGTGACATCCGCTTCCCACCCCCAGCCCATCCATTACAGCTTCTGTCCATGGAATAACGGAAGGTTCTAACTAAGGATCCTCTTATGTAAAGTTTTGAAATTGGAACCAACTGGGGGAATGTTTCTTAAATTTTTCTTTGGGAGCCTCTGGGTGAGAGGTGATTTCTGTAGAAATGAAGAACAATCATCTCCATAACTTTAGCACAGAGAATGGGTACTTGAAACCTTTAGAAGAAGCTGTCTGTCACTTCACACAAGGGACTGCAAATCATGTGGGTGATTCTATCCCCCAATTCCCCTCATTAGCCGGAAACAAAAGTTACCTAGGAAATGTTTTGAACCAACAGATAGTTGTAACTGGATATTTCCGCCCC
Source organism: Lontra canadensis (assembly GCF_010015895.1). Lineage (NCBI taxonomy): Eukaryota > Metazoa > Chordata > Mammalia > Carnivora > Mustelidae > Lontra > Lontra canadensis. The sequence continues at coordinate 10,144,949 of NW_022631058.1, read as the reverse complement.
CAATAACTCCATATTCGAGAAAGGTCTTTGACTTTTAATATATAATAACATCCTTATGAGTGATAATTTTAAAGAACTCTTCTCCTTTGGGAGGCCAATTAAAGATGTTTATTAGATTCAGCAATATGCCCTTTTCTCATTGAAGGGGTAGAATTTGAAAGGGAAGGGCAATGAAGGAAAGTAACTATTACAATTCACAAAAGTTTAGAAGAATTGGTAGTTCCCCAGAATAACCCAGGAGAGGATGAGAATGTGAAGTGAGAAGGAATATTGGCTAGGGTGTCCAGAGAAATGGAACCAATAGGAGATAGATGAATGCTAGATAAATAGAAGATAGATAGATAGATAGATAGATAGATAGATAGATAGATAGATAATATATAAAACATATAAAGAAATTTAAAGATTTTATGTATTTATTTGAGAGAGAGGGAGCACACGAGTGGGGGGAGGGGGAGGGGGAGAGGAAGAGGCAGACTCCCTGCTGAGCAGGGAGCCCCATGTGGGGTTCGATGCCAGAACCCTGGGATCATGACCTGAGCCAAAAGCAGACACTTAGCTGACTGAGACACCCAAGTGCCCCTAAAGAGATTTATCATGAAGAATTGTCACACGGGTTCATGGAGTCTGAGAAGTCCCACAATCTATCCTTTGCACGCGGGAGACCCAGGAAAACAGCATAGTTTGAAGGTAGGAGAGTCAGAACTCCGAGAGCAGGAGACTGATGTCCCAGCTCAGGTAGCCAGGCAGAAAGCAAATCCAAACTTCCTCCACCTTTTTGTTCTGTTGGGACCTTCAAGGGATAGGATGATGCCCAGCCACACTGGGGAGGCCAGTCTGCTTTACTCAGCCTGTGGACTCAAGTACTAATCTCTTCCAGAAACACCCTCACAGACACACTGAGAAAAAATGCTTAACCAGATATCTGGGCTTTGGGTGGCCCCATCAAGCTGACTCATAAAATTAACCATTTCAGAAGAGAGGAGGGAGAGAGAAACAAGAAAATTACTACATATGTGCTTGTGAGAGGCACATACAACAGCAACTACACTTGTGTTCACACAGGAAGGCATTTACAGATCCATTAAGAAAGAAAACACTGATTTGATTACTGAGAGTCTCAGAGCCAGAGATGACCACTCAAATATTAGCACCTATAGAATTCAGAGTGATCTTGGGGGTAGGGAGAGGAGGGCTTTGAACTGATCTTATCTCGATCTTAAGGAGCCAGAAAAATTCACATTAACATTGATCTGAGGCCAATCTTTTGACAAGCTCCATACTGTAAAATAAAGTCTCAAGCCCATGAATCTCCAAAGAGTAGACTGTGCCTTATTTGCCTTTCTACCTCTAATGCCCAGAGCAGCAGCTGGCAGGCGGTAGATGCTCAATCAATGTCTTCTAAATGAATGAGTGATTGCATGAACAAAGCAGGGCAGAGATTTAGCCCAAAAGTGCTTGGATTAGCTGCCATAAAACCCCAGCAGTAAAGCTAGTCATTCTTGCTTAGACCCTCACTCAGTCTCATTAACTCATATTTAATAAATAATTTAAAATATATTGGGTACACTGGATACTTGGATAGGTTCTATTTTAGGAGCACTAATTAGGGAAGGCACAGTAGAGTGTGGCTGGTCCAGCAGGCTCAGTGATAGCTGAGAAAGAGAGCTGCCAGGATGACCCCAAAGCGAGAGGAAGACAAATGTCCATAAACACAGTGTGGAGCCTTCCAGAACAGAGAACTTTCATCCTTTTATGGAGGGCTTACTCTGAGCCAGGAACTTCTGGTCATTTTATAGTCATTTAATTGGGCAACTCAGCTGTAGGATTAGGGTAATTATTTTGTTTCACTAGAGGGGACACTGAAAGAGAAATTAACACACTTGCCAATATTCAAATCCAAATCTGTCGATTTTTCCACTACTTGGTACTGAACATGTTTTATTTTATGCTTTTATTTTAATTTTTGAATATTTTAAAGCAATAGGTAACTATGAAGAAGCAGTTAAGAGTGAACCATTTTGGGGCACCTGGGTGGCTCAGTTGTTAAGTGTCTGCCTTCGGCTCTGGTCGTGATCACAGGGTCCTGGGATCAAGCCCCACATTGAGCCCCACATCAGGCTCCCTGCTCAGCGGGAAGCCTGCTTCTCCCTCTCCCACTCCCCCTGCTTGTGTTTCCTCTCTCGCTGTGTCTCTCTCTGTTAAATAAATAAAATCTTGAAAAAAAAAAAAGTGAACCATATTGTAACTCAAAATGATTTACTGTTAGCTTCATAGTCTAATTGTTTCTAGGGTTTTTTTGTTTTGTTTTGTTGTCTCTTAAGAAAAATCCCTTTACTGGATTTATAAAAATGGTCTGTTCATATTCACCAATTTTGTATCTAATTTAGCAATCTTACTCTGGCATCCTTCCTTCCCTGGTATGTGTGTGTGTGAGTGTGTGTGTGTGAGTGTGTGTAGAATACATACTCTGTGTATCTGGTCCCTTTGGTCTGGTTTGTTAGGCTCCATTGTCTGTCTCCTCTTGCTCCCTCACCGAGTTAAAGAAATCTTTTATATTTGCTCATAATCTATTTGTATGGGATGTATGATTTTCACATTTTGAAAATTATATTTCAACACATGGACCCCACCAAGAAGAGTTTGTGTGTGAGGGGCTGCTGCAGGGTCAAGGGACTGACGTCTGATCTGAATCTTGTACTCACACGGTTCTTTCTAGGCTATTAGGACAACACCACCTCCCTCCTCAGCCAGGCTAAAATTTTCCAAACAAATCTTGCAACATATAGCTCAGGGAAAATGTAAAAATATATAAAAACAAAGAATATAAAGTAAATTAAGAGCATAAACTTAGAACTTCAGGAAAACCACTCTTGTAACAATTATGGAAGCTGTTAAAAAGTCCTCATGACCACACCAGCCCAGACCAATGGAGCCAGAATCTCTGAGACAGGAATGGAGCATCATGTTTTTTTTTTAAAGTTTCATGTCATTCTAACCTACAAGACTAGGGGATGCCCAGTACAAGGTGAAACACGGAGTAGGGAAGTGTAGATGGAGTTTTCTCCCATCCTTCTCTTCCCTCAGTCTCTGGGCTATCTCAGGGAAGAGAAGGATCAGACGCCATCTCTTTAGGGCTCTCCCTCTGATTTACTTGAGTCCATTTGGAGACAGAAGCCACACTGGCAGTTTGAATATAGAAAATTGAACAGAAACAACTTTTAACCTGATGAGAGGTGGTTAGCTACTCAGTGCAGAGAAAGAGGACTCTTGGGGGGTGAAGAGGAAGCAACAGAAGAAAGCAGCTGTTGCCCCTACAGCTGAGGGTGTGGTCAAAGTCTAAGTTCCTTAGGAATTTAGAGGAGGGCTCATCCCTCCCTCAAAGCTGACATCTGGTCCTCTTGGGTGAGAGTTTGCCTTTTGGTACATTTCCCCTGAAGCCTGACTAGAGAGGGATTTCAGGGCTTAGGATGGTTTCTGATTTTTTTTTTCCTTCAGGCTCTGAGGGGTTTCATGGGTGTGATGCATAATTTTGAGTCAGTGTGCCTAGACCAAGGTACCCAGGTATTTGGTCAAATACCAGTCTAGATGTCACTAGGAAAGTATTTTAAAGATGAGATTAACATTTAAATGGGTGGACTTTGAGTAAAGCAGATTGCTCTCCAGAGAGTGGGTGGGCCTCATCCAATCAGTTGAAGACAGAGAACAAATAATGAGGTCACTGGAGGAAGAGGCAATGCTGCCTCTAGACTCTCTTCGGATAAGAGCTACAATATCACCTCCTCTCTGGGTTTCCAGCCTGCTGGTCTAACCCTGCAGATATGGAGTTGCCGGCTCCCACAAATGCAAGAGCCAAGTCCTCAAAATAAATCTCTGTCTCCATATCTATACATATTATTGGTTCGGTTCCCCTGCAGATCCCTGGCTAACACAATGGGCTGCTGCCTGTCCATCTTCCCCAAGTGGTGCCTCTCAGCTTGGCACTCCTCTGTCCCACTCTTTCTCCTCCAGGAGTCTGAGGCATCATTGCTGGCTGCTGTCTTCCATTCGCACTAGGTAGACCTAAAGCAGCTCAGGGGAAGTTTAAAGAGTCCTTGCAGTTAGTGACCATCCCAGAGCACCCAGAGTGACCAGGAAGCAAAGAACCAGAGATTCCCGTAAAGGGAGGAGAAGAGTCAGCGCAGATACTCCTTAGAGGACCGGGAAACAGAATTCCAAAAAACTAGGAGCAAGCACTTCCCCCCAGTTCTGGACTTGCTTCTCACTCCTGACTTCCCTTGTGCCTGGGAGGTGCCCACTCAGTGCTTAATGGAAGACTCAGTCACTATCTTGGAATCCTGGAACTTCCTTCTTCCTTTCTCACCTACCTATGCCTTCAGCAGAGAGCTTTTTACTTCTCATATCCATCCTCCCAGTCCTAGCTCCCAGCCAAACTATTCCATGAAGACTTCCCTGACTTTCCCAGGCCACATGGACTCCTCCCCCTTCCTGACATCACCCTGGGGATTTTTTAATAGTTTCTTTCAGCCCTCGGTTACATAATATGTTCCTGCAGTGTTCACCATGTCCCTGAAGTCAGGGACTGCGCTGAGATTTGTTTTGTACCTTCAAACAGCTCACCCAGGGCAGGCTTTGATATTTATTGAGTATTGAGCCGATTTACAAGAGCCTTGAGAAAGCAGGGGTGAATGCTTGGACAAATAGGTGGGTTGCGGCCCAGGTTCATGCACAGGTCAGAGAGAGTCAGGAAAAGATGATGGGGACCAGTGCACCATGTGGGGTTTGATTATCTCAGTGACCATCAGCCTAACCAGCCTGGGGCACAGAGCTATGCTGTAATTCTCTCAGGTGTCCATACGTCCTTCTCACCAGATCTGAGGCAGGTCCCGCATCTTCTTTAAGATTATCCCGTTTCTTTGACCCCAACTCATCCCACAAAGCAGCACTTTCCAAATGTGACCAGGCAGAACCACTGACTTTTATGGGAAGGTGGTAGGAATCCATATTAAAAATGCAGATACCCTGATCCATAGAGATTTTGGTAGAGAAGTTCGGGGAAAGGCCTGAAAATCTGCATAAAAAATCTCCCTAGGTGATTATGATGATTTTGAGGAAGGCGGTACATGCCTGACCCTCAGCTCCCACAGACAGGGCAGGTCATTCTGTAATGACTAAAGTCCAAGGGCAGCTTCTGGGAAGACTCAACAAAATTCAATCATCAAATGCCCTAGGAATACACAGAAATCTACCCAAGGACAGCAAGGAGGTGATTGTTTTTAAAAAATCCCTTAGAAAAAGAAAAAGGGTGTACCTGCTGCATAAATCCAGGATGCTAAGTCATTACCTTCATCTAATAACTTACTGGAAGCCTAGTTGTCAGGGAGGTTATTTTGTATCTGGACAATTTAAAATAATTAGAATTGGTTCTGAGATGCAGAAAAGTGATTCATTTCTGGGAGCCATTAGGATCCAGCAATGGTGCCGTAGCCTAATGGCAATGTAGGCTGGACCCCAGGGGAAGGTCTCCTACCTGCCCTTGATAGTTCATGCTCAGGAGAGCATTCTCTACTAGAAAAAAAAAATTGCCCTGGAGGACTTGTTAAAATACAGATTCCCTGGCCCTACCCTCGGAGATTCTGATTCCTGAAGCTGGGCTGAGGCCTGAGAATCTGCATGTCCGACAAATTCCCAGGGGCTCTGGGGACCATGGACTACTTTAGCTCAACAGCCAACGCCTGCTTCCGACATGAGACCCCAATTGGAGTCACAGACGTACGCTGGAGTCACAGCACACGTTGAGGTGTGCTGGGCCGTGTGCAATCTTGAGAAAACTCTTGGCTTTTTCTTCTTAATTTTTTACTTTGCAATAATTTTAGACACACAGTCAAGTTATAAAAAGAGTACGAGAGTTTCCATATATATCTTTTATCCAACTTCTCCTAATGTTAACCTCTTAATCACAGGACAGTTGTCAAAACTAAGAATTTAACCTTGGTAGAATACTAACTAGACTACAAAATTCATTGGGTTTCACTCCAGTTCCTCAGTGAATGTCCTTGTTAGGCTCCAGGATCTATTCCAGGATCCTATACTGTGTTTAGTCACCATGAATCCTTACGCTCCCCATAATCTATAACAATTCATCAGGGGCACTGGGGTAACTCCGTCGGTTAAGTGTCTGATTTCAGCACGAGTCGTGATCTCAGGGTCTTGGGACCCAGCCCTGCATCAGGCTCTCTGCTCAGCGGGGAGTCTGCTTCCCCCTCTCCCTCTAACCCTTCCCCTGCTTTGTTCTCTCTCTCTCTCAAATAAATAAATAAAATCTTAAAAAACAAAACAAAACAAAAACAATTCTTCCATCTTGTCTTCTGTTTTGTGAGCTTGAGACTTTTGAAGATTTCTTGTTTCTTGTTTTTGTAGATGTCCCTCTGTTTGGGTCTGTCTAATGTTTTCTCTTGAGTAGACTGGTGTTAGTGTGAAGGATGCCCCCAGAATGCTGTGCCCTTCTCAGTCTGTCCTTTCAGTGGTACCTGACATTGTTATGTACTGTTGTGGCTGTTAATTTTGCTCCCTTGATTAATCTGGTATCTTCCAGAACTCTCCACTGGAAAGCTACCATTTTTCTCTTTGTAATTACTAAATATTTTGGTGGTGATCCTTTCAGACTATAAATATCCTGATTCTGCTTCAACATTTACATCATTAGTTTTAGCATCAACATTGGATCTTGCCTGGGGTGAGCCTTACTCTTGGGTTCTAAAGGTTAATTCTCTATTTTCCTGATTCCTTCTATGTTTATTAACTGGAATTCTTCCATATGGAAGAGTTGTTGTTTCTCCCCTATTATTTAAAAATGTTAAAGAAAGTTCTTCAACATTTCTTGAAGGCTGGGAATGAATTCTCTCAGTTTTTGTTTGAGAAAGTATTTGTTTCTCCCTCATTTTTGAAAGATATTTTTTTCTTTTTTTTTTTTAAGATCTTATTTATTTGACAGAGAGAGATCAGAAGCAGGCAGAGCAGCAGGCAGAGAGAGAGGGGGAAGCAGGTCCCCCACTGAGCAGAGAGCCTGATGCGGGGCTTGATCCCAGGACCCTGAGTTCGTGACCTGAGCCGAAGGCAGAGGCTTAACCCACTGAGCCACCCAGGTGCCCCTGAAAGATATTTTTGATGAATATAGAACTCTGTATCAAAAGTGTATTTTTTAAAAATTTTAGCATTTTATTTCACTATTTTTATTTATTTAAATTTTTATTGTTATGTTAATCATCATACAATACATCATTAGTTATTGATGGAGTGTTCCAAGATTCATTGTTTGTGTGTAACACCCAATGCTCCATGCAAATACATGCCCTCCTTAATACCCATCACTGGGCTCACCCATTCCCCCAACTCCCTCTTCTCTAAAACCCTCAGTTTGATTCCTGGAGTTCATAGTCTCTCATGGTTCATCTTTCCCTCTTAGTCTCCCCCTTCATTTTTACCTGCCTTCACCTAATGTCCTCCATGCTATTCCTTATATTCCACAAATAAGTGAAAACACATGGTAATTGACTCTCTCTACTTGACTTATTTCACTTAGCATAATCTCCTCCAGTTCCATCCATGTTGATGCAAACATTGGGTGTTCATCCTTTCTGATGGCTGAGTAATATTCCATTGTACATGTGGATCACATCTTCTTCAAAGATGTCACCCTATGGTCTTATGAGTTGCATGGTTTCTGATGATAAGTCTGCTATTTCTTATCTTGTTCTTGTGAATGCAATGTTCTTTTTTTTCTTCAGCTGCTTTTATGATGTTCTTTCCCTTTTGTTTCTGCAATTTAAGTGTGATATGCCTGGGTATATGTGGCATGTGTGTGTGGTGGGGGATATATTATGAATCCCACCTGCTAGGCATCCTGTGAGCTCATTGGACCCTGGTTTCTGTCATTAGCTTTGCAAAATTCTCAGCTATTATTTCTTCCAATATTTCTTCTGTTCTGTTCTCTTTTCTCCTTGGATTCCAGTTACTTGTGTGCTAGTCCATTTGATATTGTCCCAAAGCTCTTGGATATCATGTTTTGTTAACTTTCCACTCTTTCATCTCTTTGTTTTAGTTTGGTAATTTCTATGGACCTATCTTCAAGTTCCTGGATTCTCTTCTTGGCTAGGTCAGTCGACTGATGTGCCAATGGAAGGCATTACTCATTTCTCTTACTAAGTTTTATATTTCTAGCATTTCCACTTGATTCTGTCTTAGTCATTTCCATCCACTGAAATCACCCTTCAGTTCTTGCATGATGCCCACTTTTTCTTTTTGCACCTTTAACAAACCAATCGTGGTTATTATAATCGTGGAAACACCTACCAGGGTGTTTCCAACATCTGTTTCAAGTCTGAGTCTGGATCCAATGACTGCTTTGTTTCTGGAGCATGTTTTTAATTGCATGCCTCATAATTTTTTATTGTTGTTGTTGAAAGCTGACATCTTGTGTATGTCAGCAAAGACTAGCATGAAGAGTTTGTGTGCCCAGGTATGAGCATGCCTTTCCTACTAATAAACACTTAGTGTGGATATTCGAATTCGTCTGTTTGTGAGTTGGGCTGGATGTGAGGTCCATTAGTTACTCTCCGTGCATCTTGGGCATGTTCCCACAGCAATATCTTATGCGTAGGATGTAACTGGATTTGCCAGAGCACTGTCTATTGGAGGGAGCTTTTGCCCTTGCACTGTGCCTCAGAGAGGGGTTCTTGGTACACTCTTATCCTCTCAGCAGTGTTCTGCTGTTACTTGTTATCTGCAGTTTGTTAGCTTGGTAGGGAGGATGTTGGGAGTGTTTCTGTTGTTCCGACTCAGCCTTAGTTTTAGGTAGGCACTGTGTTCGTGGGTGTTGGGACATGGTCTTCTCCCTTCTCCTGCCTGTCCCTTGAGCTTAGCTATTGGTGCCGCACGTACTCCTGCCTTTCCCCCAGGAGTAGGGACTTTCCCCCCATTCTCCACTCCTAGCTGCAATAAATTTTCACCAGTGCCCAAAGGAAGCAGATTTTGTTGCCCATCCCTCCTCTCCCTAAAGTTTTTGCTCCTTAGAAAAAACAGGAGAACAAGGTCCTGGTAGAGTCTCTTTTCCCACATGGTGGCCATTCCGTTCCTCAGGTCTGCACCATCATGGACACTTTCTGGATTTTCTCATTCTGGATGAGCTCATTCTGGATTTTTTTTTCTGAGTGCCCAGTGAGGTTTATGAAGAAAAGACCTACAAGAAGGTGTAGGTTCCCAATTACTATGGCTCTCCGAGGTCTCACACTGTCCCATGAGGCTGCACTCATCAATTCGTAATTACCCATAATTCATTCTTACTCTAAACTCTTCTGCCCCACATAAGTGAGTCTTGTGATTCCTCCCTCTCTGCAGATGCCTGTTTCTCCTCATATTTTGGGCCAGTTGGTTGCTCTACAACCTCAGCTCACCAACGGTTTCCTCAAAAATGGTGAATTTGTAATTAATCCAGCTTTTTCATTGTTTGTCCAGGAGTGATGCTCCTTCCATCTCTACATCTAGGAACAGAGTCATTAAATGTCACCACACATGTCACCAAGTCATTAAATTTCCCTAAGCCTCACTTTCCTCATCAGCAAAGTGGAAATGGGGATGCCTTCCTCACAGGACTATTGTCAGAATTAATGGACTCATGGAACACATGGAAATTCTTCATAAAGTATGAAAGATTATGCCAAGTATTGTTCTCATTAGATCATCATTATCAATAAGATATAATACTTTCTGGAACTCCAGATAATAAGCTGCCAAGCAGATCTCAACTTGTCTGTATCAAAATCACCAGTGAGAACGGTTTTTGTTTTTTTAATTTTCAAAGATTTTATTTATTTACTTATTTACTTATTCTAGTTCTACTAGGGTGTGTGTGTGTGTGTGTGTGTAGTCTTAGGTTTTCTACATATAAGATCATATCACCTATAGAGACAATGTTACATTTTCCTTTCTGATTTGGATGCATTATTTTCCTTGCCTAATCATTCTGGCTAGAACTTCCAGTACTATGTTAAACAGGAATAGTGAGAGTGGGAAACCTTGTCTTGTTCCTGATCTTAGAGGATTAGCTTTCAACCTTTTGTTATTGAGTATGATGGTAGGCTGCGGGTTTCTCATATATGGCCTTTGTTATGCTGAGGTATATTTCTTCGATATCCAGTTTATTGAGTGTTTTTATAATGAAAGGATGATTTGTTTTGTCAAGTTTTTTTTTTTGCGTCTATCAAGATAATCTTTTGATTTTTACTTTCTATTCATGTGGTGTTTCATATTCATTGATTTGTAAATGTTGAACCATCCTTACATTTCAGGAGTAAATCCCACTTGATCATAAAAGACTGTATTAAATTAATTAAAACAAAGGAAACTTCTTTTTCTTCCCAAATCTTGGAATAAACTGGGCTCTTCTAGAAGTCAATCTTGCTTATTCTTTGGCTTCTGGAATGTTGTAACATATCCTCTTCACCCTCAAGGGGCTTAGGTACCACATAATGAGAGCCTAGACCTAGATCATTCCATTTATCTGCTGTGGTGATGTTGTGATGCAGATTCAACTATTCCCACATTGCAGATGAAACTAGGCTTTCAAACATAAAATAATTTTCAAGGTCTTACAGCCGGAAAATGAAAAGGCTAAAACTCAAATCCAGTCTGTGTAATTTTAAAACTTATTCTCCTGTCTGTTAATCTGAAGCCCAGCTAATTTTTATGTAAATTTTTCTTATTTCAGAAAAGATTAAAAGCCATTTGAAGACAAGTGCTCTGCCTATGTAACATTATGGTTATGGAGGTAAAACTATTACAATTGTGCATGAATAAGCCTTGACAACCATAAAGTTCTAGCAATATACAAGATACTAGTATTACAGCTTTCCCCAAACATTTTACTCTTTCAAATCATACAATTAACTCAGTGAATTCTGAAATGAAAGGGCTCAGTGGAACAGAAATAAAATTGGTAGGGTCTTTTGGTTTAGTATAAAACCATCACCAAGAGTGATGTCATTTAATACTCAAGAGCCATGAGTAAAGTACGGTGTGGTAAGCTGAGGATGTCAGCACAAGAACAAAACAAAATCCTTCATTGTGGGATTTAATATCCTCCCCATCCCTGTCCCCAGTCCCCCCAGCATGTGGACAGCCAGTGCCCACTGCCTTGGTAGCTCCTGATGGGCCACAATGCCCTACCCTGAGAATCACTTCATTTGATCCAATGTTCCTACCATTTCCACATCACAGGTGCAAAGGGACTGGGACACAGGGAGACTCACCCACCCTCTCTCACACTGGAACTGGTGTCCATGGGCAGGTGTTCAAACCCAAGAATTCTCCTTCCCTATGAGGTTAGCCTCACCTCAGAAACTACTGTACTTTGTGACTTCTATGTAACCCCCAATGTGGGATGTGCACCAATGATTTGGGTGAACATGAATGATTTTAGGGGCCCTCAGGCTTGGAACGAATTCACATCAAAGCACATAGTGAGGAAGTTATCCCCTTTCTCATACTCTTCCAGTCCTTGTGGTTGCACTACAAATTCTATTTGGTGCTAGCGTCTTTTACACCTCCCCACCAGTCTGCATTTGTAACCAAGAGAAAAGGTCTCCAGTTTAGAGTTTTCTCTAGGATACAGGATCTGGCTAGAATTTAATAACATAGTTTTGTCTTCATTTTATTGATTTTTACAGTGGCTGTATTTTCTATTTATAGCAAGTGATAAAAGCCCCCCCATTTAGTTAGTGAGACGAATTTCTTTTTAAGATAAAATTAATTAAAAACTGATTAAAACATTAAGAAGATAATATTTCAGGCAGTATGGAAATACCCCCAAACTTGTGCCAATGATATGGGGTGAGGGTCCCATGAGACACTCCATGTCTTGGCTCTAAGGCATCCTCATGAAAGGCCAGTTCATGATCATAGCATCAAAGAGAACTCAAGACAGGCTAGCTGTGAGCCCAGCCATGGACAAAGCCCAAAAGCTTCCTGGATGTCGAGTCAGTGGGTCCCTTCATCACTCAGGGGAGACTTTGGGTTCCCAAACGGAAGGACTCAGGCCAATTTCAATGCCTTCTGCAAACAGTCACTCTCCTCTTGGCCAGTAAGCTGTAAAGGCAGAAGAACGTGATCTCTGATGGGAAGGCCATGTGACACAGTCCAGAAAAGGGGACAGAGAGAATTGGTAAGGAAGGTTAGGGACAGGCAGTACGGGGACAAAGGTGACAAAAGGAAATAGCAATAAACATTCTAACTCTAGGGAAGATGGAAGGACTCCTTGGAAACATGGAGAAAACAGTAGAGTATGCAGGAAAATGTACATGTATGTACATGCATGTGCTCCCGATGATGTCCGTGTGTATAGGACACATCATTGTACCACACCTCACTTTCTTACCTTTGCAGATATCATGGTGCTTTTTAAAAAAGATGTATTTATTTTTTATTTTTAGTGAGAGAGAGAGAGAGAGAGAGAGCACGTGGTGGGGAGGAGCAGAGGTAGAGGGAGAGAATCTTGAGCAGACTCCCTGCTGAGCGTGGAGCCTGACACGGAACTCAGCCTCACAACCCTGAGATCATGACCTGAGCCGAAACTGAGAGTCAGACGCCTAACTGAGCCACCCAGGGGCTCCAGATATCACATTTTTTTTTTTTAATCAGTTGAAGGTTTGTGGCAACCCTGCATAGAGCAAGTCTATTGGTGCCATTTTTCCAACAGCATTTGTTCATTTAGTGTCTTTGTGTCAGATTTTGGTAATCTTTGCACTATTTCAAAACTTTTTATTATTATTTTTGTGAGGGTGATCTGTGATCAGTGATCTTTGATGTTACTATTGTAATTGTCTAAGGGTGCCGCAAACGGTGCCCATAGAAGATGGCGAACTTAATCGATAGATGTTGGGTGTGTTCTGAGTACAGCAGTGGAATTGGCAAGAGAACCAGAATTAGAAGGGGAGCCTGAAGATGTGACTGCATTGTTGCAATCTCATGGTAAAAATTTAATGGATGAAGGGTACTTGGGTGGTTCAGTTGGTATAGCAGGGGACTCTTGATCTCAGCATCATGACTTCAAGCCCCACACTGGGTGTAGAGCTTACTTAAAACTACATAAAGTCTGTAAAAAAAAAAAAAAATAACAAAAGACCCTTAGTGGATGAAGAGTTGCTTCTCATGGATGAACAAAGAAAGTTGCTTCTGGAGATGGAATCTATTCCTGGTGAAGACACCAAAAGCTTGTTCAAATAACAACAAAGTATTCAGAAACAGCTGAGAAGGCAGCAGCAGGGTTTGAGAGGACCGACTCCAGTTTTGGAAGAAGCTCTACTGTGGGTAAAATGCTATCCAACAACATCACGCGCCATTGAGAAATCGTTTGTGGAAAAAAGAGTCAATCAATGCAGCACACTATATTGCTGTCTTTTTAAGAAATTGTCACAGGACCCCCCACCCGCACCCCAGCCTTTAGCAACCACCACCCTGATCAGCCGCTAGCCATCGACATCAAGGCAAGAACTTCCACCAGCAAAAAGATTATAACTCGCTGAAAGCTCAGATGACAGTCAACATTTTTTAGCAATAAAGTATTTTTAAATTAGGGTATGTACTTTTGAAAATGACAAATGCCATTGCATTATTTAATGTATGATAGTATGTAGTAAACACAACTTTCATCTGCACGGGGAAACCAAAAAGTTCATTTGACTGGCTTTATTTCAGTATTTACTGTATTGTGGTGTTCTGGAACCTAACCCCCAGTACCTCCGAGGGGTGCCTGTACATAGGCAACAATGTTAAAGGATTTGTGGGCTCTGGATTTTGAACTCCAGCTTTATATTACTACCTAGAAATTCCCTTGTTAACTGTTCATGCCTAAGAATAACTACAGAGACGCTTAAATACATAAATTCCTAGTTTGCCATTTTGGGAGGCAAATGTTATTCCCATCATCCATTGTAAATGTACCACACTTCACTCCTTACACTGGTTCTCAAATGTTTCCACCAGGGAACCTCAACCCAGAGCAAAAACAAACTCATTCTCCAAGACCTTGAGAAGACTCCCCGAGAAAACTTGAAAGTTCAAAAAACTTTTTCAGGGCTAACTCAGAAGTTTATTCCAGTTTTGGATCCTATTTAAATAGAGGCACGTGTTTTGATACTACATCTCTCTGCCAAAATCATTTAGTACACTGACCTTCTAGGAAGATGACACTCACTTACACCCATGCTCCTTGGCTCCCAGGCACACCTCTGAGGTCTAGGGACATGGGTCGGAGAAGCAAGGACCTTTGTGCCTGTCCCTGTACCAGGAATGTGGAGATCAAGAAATCTCCCAGGACAGGGACCCGGATCCTCTCCCTATCCCCATGATGCTTCAAGCAGGGCAGCCTCTGGGGAGCTTGGTTTGCAATCTGAAGTTCTTACTGAGGGCTTTGCAATAGCTCCAGAATGCCTCCCTTTAATAGAAATACAAGGTAAGTCATGCAGATCTCTGACTTTTGAGCTGCACCGCCCTTCGTTCAAAGCCCGGGGCTGCTGCTTATTGGACCCCTGTTCTTGCATACTTTTGGCATTGTAAAGAAAATACTTGGCTTTGCCAGCTGGAAGAAAAGGCAACTCAGCTGAAGACAGAGCAAAGGAGGGCTCTGAAGTTGTGTGGAACATGGGTGACGAGGCTGGACGTTCCCATCAGGACACCTGGGTTCCTCTAGGCGTTCACTGTCAGCCTGAAGAGTTCAGACAAGGAGCAGTCCCTTCATGCCTCTGTTTCCTCCTTGTCTAAAACACAAGAAAGTTGTATAGGATGGTTCCCAAGGTCCTCCCAGCTCTGATGCTTTCTGCTTATCTCGGTTTCATTAGACATAGTTCTCTGCTTTCTTTTCTTCCTGAGGCCCGACCTTCTTCGTTTCTAAAATAGCTGCGTGTACCATCCTTATCTTATAAAATCAACAACTATCTCTTATTAATGTTGCTCCCAAACCTCAAAAGGTTCTCTCCTGAATATATGAAGATCAACAGCCTTTGTTCCCAGCATGGACGTTTGACTGGCTCCGGAGGTTATGTAACTAGACTTGTTACAATCCCAGAAGGCAGAATCAAAACAAAGGACAGGAGAAGCCAAATTTTCTTATCTGACCTAGAATGTTTCTCCAACCGAGAAGCCAAGATGATGCTCGTATCCCTAAGCATTAATTTCTTGGTGTTTCCTTTTTCTCTGAGCACAATAAATGCCCATTTAATTAGGTACTCCCCGCCCCTAAGCCCCACCGTCCATAATGAGCACTCATGTCATCTTAGTTAATAAAGCGAGGATTTATTCAACTTTCAGTTCTAATAAATAGTCAGCCATTGTCTCTGCAATGGGCCCCAAGCCCTGGTTAAAAAAAAAAAAATGACAGGGTCTCTGTGACCATTTGGAGGGAGAACAGTAAGCTACATTCTTTGATTACAATAGTGCGTCTCTCCACTACTTGGCTACAGTTTCAAGGCCTGAAGCTGAATTCAGTTTTCTTACCACATGGAGGTCCCACAGACACCTTAGGCCAGCATTAAGATCTTAACAATAAAAGAAAGGAAAAGCAAAAAGCAGAGAAGCAGACAGAATAGAACAGGTGACTTCCCTATCTGTGCCACTGAGGACAAATCCGTTCTGAAGGAAGCCCAGGGCCCAGATGCCAGGTGAGACATTCCCCCCGCTGGTTCGAAGGGGCTGGGAAGGGTGGAGAATCTGGCTTCACAGAATCAGGGCTCCATGGGAATGGGATAACCTTCGTTTGGGATTTTTATTTCCAAATGAAGAACAGAGCAGCAGGAAAGAGAGGCTTACTTAAACCCTCCCTCCCTTCGGCGGTTCAAACACTGGAGGCAGATGGATAAAGGAACAAGGCCAAGGTCTTGGGCTGCTTTGGTGACTCATTCTTAGGACTGATTTAGACCTTAGAAGAGAAGAGCTTTCTACAGCTGGGCCTTCAGAGGGTGCTGAGACAGCTCCAGAGTCAAGCCGGCCCCTCATGGTCCACTCTCTCTATCCCCACGCCCAGCGTCCGCTCCTCGCTCCTACCTGTCCCCACTGGTCTCTGCCAGCCTGTTGTTCATGATCGCAAAGGCCCCCACCCCGCCTGAGAACTCATTGTCCCGGGACAGCACGCTGGCCTGGGGCAGGCAGCCGTTGGCCGTCTCCGACAGCTGCTTCTGGAGGATGGCCAGCGAGACCTTGTTGGCGGCCAAGAAATCCTTCATGGAGATCATCTCCCCTGAGAGCCGCCGCCCGTCCGTGTCGCTGTCCATCACCCCGTCCGTGTCTATGGAGATGTTGCACCTGTTCTGGACATTGCCTGGCATGACCGCGTTCCTCCGTGATGGCAGGAGTTTCCTCTGGCATTGTTGGCAGCACCCCCCATCCATTTTCCTCAGGATCCAGTTCACGGACTGTTTGATGAGGATGGAGATGACATTGAACAAAGAGTAGATGCAGCAGACGCCCATGAGGATGAACACGAAGTTGGCGAAGCGGTAGAGACCTTGGCTGTCATACTGGGCGTTCTGGCTGCTGACAAGGTCCCCGAAGCCAATGGTGCTGAAGGCCACAAAGCAAAAGTAGAGTGAGTCGAAGTAGCTCCAGCCTTCAATGGAGGTGTACATGGCCGAGGCACAGCAGGAGATGAGGAGCGAGGCCACGCAGAGGATCAGCATCACATAGTATACAGAGGGCTTCCAGCCGGCCAAGCTATCCGCCTTGCTTCTGCCGGGGTTCGTCAGGCTCTCCTGGGGCAGGGCCCCTCGCCTCTGGAGCTGCCGCTGGTGGCACGACTTCATGATGTAGGCGATGACGGTGATGAGGCGCTCCAGGAAGAGGTTGAAGAACAAGATGGTGCTTGCACACCCAATGAGACCATAAAAGATCAGAAAGATTTTTCCTCCTACTGTTACTGGAGTTGTCATCCCAAACCCTGTAGGAGACAAAAACCAGAGGAGAGAAGAGTGAGGGAACGCGGTCAGGGTCTTAGCTGTCATGGTCGGCAAAGGACTGGAAGAAACAGCTTCATAAAAGTACTCACTCCTAGCTTTTCTAGGAACAAAGGGGAAAGCTCTCATTTCCTTTTGAAGACATTCCGTGTTGTTCAGAGCTGTGCTGTTGAAAGCTTGTATGGGGCCACTGTGTAAATCAGAAAAAGGCACGTCTTCCTCCAGGTGGATACAGGCAGTAAAAAAATGTCTGGGTGATGAGAATGTGAGCTGGATTTCAGGCCTCCCCTCTGGACTCGGCTAGATGTCCTATACAGTACACAACCCGAACAACCATACTCAGCAGACACCGTTCAAACAAAGGTTCATACAGAAAATCGGCTTACACAGACTCATCATAATTCATTTATTGCATAAATACTTATTCAGTGCCATTCCAGGAACCAGGGATTGAACTGTAAAAAAGCCAGATCTGGTCCCTGCCCTCATGGAGCTCTAGCCTAGTGAGATGATTACTACACTGTGTAGGTGTTGTGCTGGAGGAAGTAGTGTCCTATGGCAGCGGCCAAGAGTGGAACCCTTCTCAGACTTGAGGTTCTAGAAAGACAAAGCAGGGATACTTGAAAGCTACAGAGGAGTTAGGCAGGCAAGGAGAGAGGGGTGTGTGTGTGTGTGTGTGTGTGTGTGTGTGTGTAGTGGTGGTGGTGGTGGTGATAGTAGTGTTCAGGGTGGAGAAACAGCCAATCCTAGCATCTATAGAAATTAGAAATTTGTTCAAGATGTTCTCATCTTTTGAACAAAATTCTTCAAACATATACCTTCTATTTTGGGAGTGAACACTGAGGTGTTGATTTTTATGGTTTGATCAAATAGAAAACATCTCTCTTGCCTTTACCTCTTACTGCTCACAATTTCTACCTTCTTGACCTTTCTACCCATGCACACAGACATGTTGCTAAGAATACCACCTCCAGGACAATAGGCATCACTAAGAACACCAAGAAAAAGAGAAGAGCAGTGATTCACTCGGTGTTTCTCACTGAGTGGTGTTTGGGGTCAGCTCACCCCGAGGAACATGGAATCCTTCTAGGCAAATGATTCTGTAACCACGAGAAGTCTGATCTGTTTGAGGGGACGGGCATCAAAGACTCAATACAAATGCCATTCAAAAAAATAAGTACTGAGCTTGCCTCCCTGGGTTCAGCCTTTCATTCAAACCAAACCTCCTTGTTTCCATTTTTTCTTTATTATCAAGTTTAGGTTCCTAACTTGGGCCCCATCACTGGGATCTTGTGGACTTAACCTTATCCTCTTTCCTGATGACAACCTGCTTGTCCCCAAGCCAAAACTTTACTTCATTGCCACAGCTGCCCATGGCTGCTTCCCAGTGCATGCTGGGAAGTGGTCACATCAGACCTTGCTGTGTGTGGGCTTTCTGGGGTCATGACCTCCTGCTGTCCTTGGGCAGAGAGCCAGGGGGTCACCCTTCCCAAACACCTAGCTACAAATACTGTGTTACCATCTGGTTTTTCAATTCAGTTTGATCTTCCTTCCACAACCCAGAAGGGTCTACACGAGTAGACCCTGTTAACAGCCTATAACCAGAAGACTGGAGGAAGATGGTGAATCTAGCTTTTTAGCTGGATGGGACAGGATGATGTGGTAAGGAAGGAGCGAGGGGCTAGAGATACTTCCATTGGAAGTTACGGTTATGGACCCTAATGGTAGAGAGAAAAGTAGAGCCTCACCTCTTCCCTGGGAACTCGCTCAGCAACTTTTGGCACTGCAGGTTTCACTTATTAGGTATCTTCATTAAGGAAAGAAATATTTTGTCTTGGGGCACCTGGGGGGCTCTGTCGGTTGAACATCTGACTCTTGGTTTCAGCTCAGGTTGTGATCTCAGGGTGGTGAGATCAAGCTCTGTGTCGGGCTGCATGCTCAGTGTAGAGCCGGCTTGAGATTCTCTCTCTCCCTCTCCCTCTGCTCCCACCACACTCCCTTGCCTCTCTCAAATAAATAAATAAATCTTTAAAAAAAAGAAATACTTCTGTCTTTGCTGTGTTCTCTCTTGTTAGTATCTTTCATTCTTATCCTCAAGCTCAAGCTGTAACAAGGTGGTTGTAAGAGTGGAGAATTTAGAAAAAACTGACTGAGTTTAATGACTGAGCTGAGAACAATGTCTTTCTCTCCCAGGCCAAAGAACACTGAAGAGAACCAAGGTGTTGAGTAATTACTTCCTGGTTATCCTTGGATGTTGGGACACCTCCTCTGGCTCAGTGAAGCAGTGAAACTTGCAAATCTTTCTGCACTAAGAAATGAACAATGAAGGCCGGAGCCCTTGCTCCAAAGCCGTAAGGCCAGATGGGTCTCACAACTTTCTTCAGTGGAGGCAGAACAGAGGCAACAAGCAGGAAAAAAAGAGAAACATTTATCTAGGGCCTTTTATTGACCCAACAATATTCCAGAAACTGGATAAAGGCATTGAAAATGGGGAAAGCCAGAAATAGCAAGGGAGGGGGAGGTTCTTGCCAACAATCAGAGGAGAGCTTTCTCATGTGGCACAAGATTTAAATGGGCAAATGTTTGCTTCTCCAAAATATTCCTTTCTGATCCTAGAGGGGACTTAATAATTTTAGTCTGAGAGAATAGGGAAGTTAGGTATAGCTCTCAGCCAAAGTTGACAACAGTAATTTATTAAGCACCTGTGAAGTTCAAGGGCCAGCACTAAGTATTTTGGGCCACACAATGATTAGCCGGACAAGGTCCTTGACCTCAAGGAACCTCACATCCAGGCTAGGACAAACAAACTGCTATCTACAAAGCAAGGCATAGAAAGTCAAGGGCCAAAATAAAGGCATGACAGAGTTATCTGGCTTCAGCGGCCCGAATGTCACCTCACTTGGAATGAGTGACATACCGGTGCGTGACCAAAGCCAGCTGACAAGCTTGATCAATGGACTTCCATGAATGACACATCTAGGTGATGTGGGGACATGTTCCAGGGATTTAAAATTTCTAGATTCTGTCTTGTTTATTTGGTTTTAAAGCATTCAATTTGATTAAAGAACAGAGAGGCCACAAGTTTTGATCACCTACCATATTGAACTGGGAGCTGCCATCTTTTCAATCAGCAAAATGACAGCAAATGGTCTATGTGGGAGTGCGGGGGAAGCACTGGGAGGCAGCCTCCTATGGTCTCCAGGGAGAAGGGTTTCCACAGCTTCTACTGCTCTCAAAGCTTAAAAGTGTGGAAGCTCATAACACAGGTTTTTTTCATAGAAAGTCTTCCCTTTTTTGAGCACCATAACACTGAACATTAGGGATGCCTGGAACAGGAAATAAGAACTGTCCAGGTCCCTCTTGGGGGAAAAAGACACAAGCATCACCAAAGATCTGCTCTCAGCCAAGTATCACTGTCTCCTTGCTCCCTTGCTGGGGAGCTGGGTGTTTAGTATTAGTCTAGGAGTCCCATTTGACAGATGAGAAGAAGAAGACTACAGAAGCTAAGTAACTTGGCTAAAGGTGTAAAGCCAGAATTAGAACCTAGGTTTGTCTCTCACTCTTGTGCTCTTTCCACCTGATTGTGCTGAGTGAGTGCCAGCCACTGTCAGGTGTAGCATCAAGAGGATCGAGGGAGGGAAATTAACCAAGCGTCTATATTCCATGCTTTACATAGACACCCAGACCAGAGCGGCTGCCAAATCCAGTACCCAAATCAGGCGATTGGCTTGCATCAGATACTGAAACCCTACAATTTTCATTTACTAAAACACATGTTTCTGAATGTATGTGTGCCTCTCCCAACAAGTGATGTAATTAAGTCAGTTTTAAAAATGTGCTACACCCCATGCATTTTGGTCTCCGTGTGTTTCACAGGCACACAAATGAAACTGATTGTCACAGGTGGTGCTTTTCAGTATATAATTTATTCTTTGCACTTCAAGCCTGAGGTCATCTGATTTGTGTCCAACCCCTGAGTCTAGGAGCGCCTGAGCTAGCTGACTGAGGACCAAGGGCTCATGAGTTTGGTTTGGAGTCCAAGGACTCCAAGGAAGCTTGCCTGGCAGTCCACTTCATTCTGGCTCCCTTGAACCATTTCAGATCCGTTTCAGTGTGACCCCTAGGGGAGCTCCTGGGACCAAACCAGGCTCCGTGGTGTCTTTGGGGCTAGGAAGGAAGCAGCCAGAGACTGCCATGGTCCTAGTCAACCCCAATAGAGCTTTTCATTTAAACCACAAAGAGAGAAGAGCAGACCTGTAGTCTCCCAGCATGTTATGTCTATTCTGTTGACCACCATTAAAAAAAAAAATTAACCAAGGTAAAACACTGAAAAGCTCTGCATGATGTTATTTTCAAACATACAACAGGTAGAGAGAATACTATAATAAACCCTCATTTCCTACTTCCAACAAATGTTAACATTTTGCCAATCCTGGTTCTCTTATCCCACCCCATCTTCTTGATTTGCTGGAGTATTTGAAAGTAAATCCCAGACATCACACCATTTCATCCATTAAGAAGGATGCACTGGGGTATCTGGGTAGCTCACTTAGTTGAGCATCTGACTCTTGATCTCAGCTCAGGTCTTGATCTCAGGGTTGTGAGTTCAAGTCCCATGCTGGGGCTTGAAAAATAAATGTAAAAAATAAGGATGGGTCTGTAACAGATAAGAACTTTATTTTCCCAACATAACCACACTACTACACCTAATAAAATTAACACTGATTCCTTATAACCCAATAATACCTAGGCCATATTCAAATTTCTCAAAAATATCTTTTTACAGATCTTTATGAATCAGGACACCAGCAAGGTCCAAGCTTCATATCTTTTAAGTCTCCTTTATTCATTGATAGCCTTCCCTCCCATTTTTTTATGCCATTGATTTGTTGGGTAAAAGCGTCCTGTAGACTTCAATCACAATTCTTTCTAGAAACATTTTAAAAATTATTATTTTTTTTTTATTTGGGAGAGGGAGAAGCAGAGTCCCCACTGAGCAGGGAGCCTAACATGGGGCTTGATCCCAGGACCCTGAGATCATGACCGGACTGAGCCACCTGGGCAACCCCAGAAACATGTTTTTAAAAATGTCTATTATGAGTGCCCTCAGATGCAGCAGAAAATCTCAAAAGTTGTACAGAGACATATAAATTGGCATAAACTGTCTTGAAAGCAATTTAGGAATGTCTCAGTCATCTTAAAAACATTTGTATCTTTTTTTTGTTTGTTTTTAGGAATATGTCCCCCCAAAATATCAGAAATATGACTCATTATGTACACTGATGTTCACTATATCTTTGTTATTAATAATGAAAATCCTCAGCAACTGAAATGTCAGATAATAAGGAAATGACTAAATAAAGTAGCCATTAAAATGAAGTCATTAAAATGACATATTCAGAGAGTGTTTAATGACTAGAGAAAATGTAAAGTGGAGAAATGCAGAGCCAAAGTGTGTGTGCGGAGTGACTCAAGCCTAGTGCGTGGGGCATCCCTGTAAACTATTTGTTGGGTGAAGAAATAACCTTTCTCAAATGCATTTATGCAACTCTATATACCTGGTAGCAGTGAAGATATTGTTTTTGGTTGCCAGTAATAGCAAATCATAAATAGAGGTGACTTAAACAGGAAGAGGATATAAATGATTTCTTAGAACATGAAACTTGGAGTTAGGGAGGCTCCAGGGATTAATTGGGTGGCTAGTCTGATGGCTTTCCAAATGATCTATGAACCCAAACCATTTCACTTTTCTGGCTCCAGCCCTGTCAACAGGTTGGACTAGTTCCTCCCCATGTCAACAACTTTGGGCATTAACTCCTCACACACTAATGTCCAAAGCCAGAAAATGTGTTCCTGCCTTGTGTAGGTCTTTCTAAGAGCAGAGAATCCTTCCCAGAAAGTTCCTGGCAAAATTCCCATTATACATCACTAATTAGTATAAGCCCCCTTCTCAAACCAATTACCTATAAGAGGAAAGAATTTCCTCATAGACTGGCCAGGGTTTACTAGAGTTTCTTGGGAAAGAGACAGACCCAAGAACCAACAAGTTCTGCCACAAACATATACAGAAAAAACAACATAAAGGGAAAGAGACAAAATTTTTAATCAGGTTGTTTCTGTGTGGTGATAATTTGGGTGATTTTATTTTTTTGTAATGCTTTATATCTTTCATTACTTTTATTTATTTTTCTTTCTTTCATTACTTTTAAGTGAGAAAAATGCGTTAACATATTCTGGAAGGTTTCCTCAAATGACAAACACCTGCCCAAAACAATCATCCCTCTTGATTCATTCTTCTTAACACACTGAGAAATTGAAATTTGACTTGCATAAACTTCTCATCATCTTCTGATTTGGAAGTTTTAAACCTCTTTTTTAAAAAAAAAAAGATTTATTTATTTATTTGAGAGAGAAAGATCACAAGTAGGCAGAGAGGCAGACAGAGAGAGAGAGGGGGAAGCAGGCTCCCTGCCAAGCCCAGTGTGGGGCTCGTTCCCAGGACCCTGGGATCATGATCTGAGCTGAAGGCAGAAGCTTAACCCATTGAGCCACTCAGGTGCCCCTAAACCTCTTTTTGTGAGATGAAACTATAGAGGGGTCTGTGGGTGTTTTTGTTTTTTTAAAGATTTTATTTATTCATTTGACAGACGGAGATCACAAGTAGGCAGAGAGGCAGGCAGAGAGAGAGAAAGGGAAGCCAGGGTCCCTGCCGAGCAGAGAGCCAGACACGAGGCTCTATCCCAGGACCCTGAGATCATGACCTGAACCGAAGGCAGAGGCTTTAACCCACTGAGCCATCCAGGCGCCCCTCTGTGGGTGTTTTTAAACAAGACCTTCAAGTTTTAATTGGGATGGAAAATGGGCAAAAACAGACCCCACAGTGGGCCACCTGTGTGGCTCAGTCAGTTTGGGTTCAGGTAATGATCTCAGGATCCCTGCTCAGTGGGGAGTCTGCTTCTCTGCTCTTTCTCCCGCTTCCCCTCCCTCTCCCCCCACTCACAGTGCTCTCCTGCCCTAAAATAAATAAATAAATCTTAAAAAAAAAAAACCCAAAAAACAAAAAAGAGACTCTATGGATTATTTTTATGGGGGGCCTTGGGGCAGGGTTTGGGGCGCCAATGATGGAAGACTTGAGGGTCTTACCAGGCACAGTCTTTATGTGGATTGTGGAACCACAACTTGTAGAGCTGAGAGGAATGTCACAGCTTTCTAGTCCAAGCTGTCTATGTTATCAGGGGAGTAGGGGAACTGAGGCACTGAAAAGCCAGGTAATCTTGAGGGGTGGAGGCTTGGCTTGATCCAGGTTCCCCAAACAGATTGCCCTCCCTTACTCTTGTTGCCTGTGGTAAATTGTTTTCAAAGATGATTCTGAGCAAACTGCTCCCATCCCTGTAAGAGGTAAAGCCTATTTCCCTTCCTCTTGAATCCTGGATGACCTTGAGAGTTGCTCTGACCAATCATATGTTGCAGAAGTCATGCTGCATTAGTTCTAGGCTTAGACAGTAAGGAGCCTAGGAACTTTATCTTTCTCTCTCTGGACCCCTGAGTCACTGTATAAAAAGTGTGACTATTTAGCTGGAGAAAGAGTTCCAGCCCCCTTCCAGCCTCCTCAAATACTGCGTAAATCTATCTTGGGCATTCTAGCCCTGGTCAAATGTGAGATATACCAGCTGGTACCTCAAGGAGCCAGAGAACTACCAGCTGAACCCAGTAGATCCACAGAATTGTGAGATATGTCCATGAGTCTTGTTTAAGCCACTCATTTGGGGCAGTTGACTACATAGCAATGAATAATGAAACATCTTCTCTCTTGGGCTTGCAATTTTTTCACCAGGCATGTTCTCCCCACCATTTCTGGGTTGTTCCAGCTCATCCCTTCATGCTTCGTTAATAATTGAGTATAAGGGATTTTAAAGAGTGTCAAGAGGTCTGCAAGGAGCTTGGAATTTAATGGAAATTCCACTTGTAAATCAAGCAAATTCTTGAGCCTGTGTGATATTAAGAAACAGACACCAGCCGACGGACTGGAAAGGTAGGATGAAGAAGGCATTCTACTGTTGATACATATTTAGGTCATTTCCATCTTGGGGCTATTAGGATCATGTTTCTATGAATACTCTGGTACATGTCTTCTGGTGAACACACATACATATTTTCTCTTGGATACCCATACCTAGCAGTGGAAGTGAGGACTCACACGATATTATATGTTCAGCAAAGTGGATGCTCTGATTTACCCCACCCCCATCAAGGTATGAGAGCCCCAGCTCCCTCATATTCTTGCCAGTATTCATCTTAACATTCTGGTGGGTACACAGTGGTCTTAAATAGCATTTCTTTGATGCCTATTAAGTTAAGGATCTTCTCATAGATTTTGTGGTCATGTGGGCATCCTCTGTAGCGTGCCTGTTCAATTGCTTTGCCCATTTCCTTTTTCTGTTGTTGAATTCTAGGTGACACAGGAACAGTGAATCTCTAGGCCCCGGGTGGGTTTCCAATTTGCTCAGTGAATTTACTGCCCCCATCTAAGCAAGGCATTTGTTCACATGACCTTTGGCCAACCTTATCTTGCACAGCACTCATTCCTCCAACAAATTATTTCTAACATTTCTTTTTTTAAGATCTTATTTATTTATTTTGACAGAGAGAGAGATCACAAGTAGTCAGAGAGGCAGGCAGAGGGGGCGGGGAAGCAGGCTCCCTGCTGAGCCGAGAGCCCAACGTGGGTCTTGATCCCAGGACCCTGAGACCATGACCTGAGCTGAAGGTAGAGGCTTTAACCCACTGAGCCACCCAGGTGCCCCTATTTCTAACATTTCTTATGCCTGCCACTATCCTCTACAGAGTAGATTTTGGCAACAACATTTATAGTGCTTAACAGTGACCTCTTGAAAGTAGATTACAGAGTAGACACCGTCATTGATGGTTAACTGCCTCTAGGGTATAAGTTGAAGTTAGTTTACACAAAAGTACACTTACCTGCTTATAATGAAGTGTATTACGGTAAGTGACCACTCAAACAATGTAACACCAGAAAGTGCTCGTGGTAACACCATGTGAAAATCTTCATTTGACAAACCAGGGTTTGAACCCTAAACTGCAAGCTCTGGCCATGCACCAGATACTGACATGTTCGTTCTGTGCAAATTAAGCAATTTCCATTCACCTCACCCTTGAATAACCCCTCTACCCTGGTAAATCGAAGGAAAAGGTACAAGCTAATCACTCAAAATCCTACTTCAAGACCTTCCACAACTTTTAAAAGTCACTGCCCTCCCATCCCAAACACTGTTGAGTTCCGTAAGACAGAATTTTGCCAACAAACAGAATTTCATTTTGGCTTGATGGGATTTCACACCATACCATGTTTGTGTTCACCATAATTTCCCTGATACAAACTTAAAAAAAAAAAAGCAGTTCCTACCAATAATTAAAATCAAGCTAAGAATGTCCCTCCTTGGACCTGGTTCTTTCTTCATAAACCACCACTGGAAAACTCCCAGTTTAGCAACTTAGCTAAAATGGGGAGAAGACTGGACTCTGTCCCTTTAGAGAAAGAAAGTACTGCATGCTAGGAATTAAAACAAACAAACAAATAAAAACGAAAACACTTCATGGAGTGCCAGAGTGGTGTTGGGGGTGGCCCTTAATAGAAAGTTGGGGTAACAAGAAACTGGGACAAATCGGTCCCTTTGGATGCATGTACAGGAAGTATGGAGGGAGAGGTGTGTGTGCTGCTGGAAGACATAGGGCAGCCATCTGTATTTCATAGGCTGTGAGAAGCGTGGATGAAGTTTTATGAGTCTTCTCAAGAAAATGCTTGAAGACAAGGGCTTATGAGGGTCAAGCGTTGACCATCAGAACTTACTTCCTCTTGGATCATTTGTAGATGTTGAGGAGAGAGCTGTTGGAGGCAAGTGTTGACGTGACATTCAAATCAGGCAATATACTTATGAGGTTGCAGGCATTGCGCCCAGAACGTAGGCAGGGTGGGGCGGGGGTGGGTGTTTAGAAGATAGCTTCTGCCCTCCAGGAGCATCAACCCTGGTCTAGGAGAGAAAGTACTATAATAACACACAAGAAGGAAACCTGCACTAGGTTGTTTGTCAAGTCAAGTAAACTCCTTTTCTTTCTTTCTTTTTTTTTTTTTTAGATTTATTTACTAGAGAGAGAGTGCATGCACAAGCGTGTGAGTTGGGGGAGGGGCAAAGGGAGAAGGAGAGAGAATCTCAAGGGGAGTCCCCACTGAGCTTGGAGCCTGAGGCAGGGCTCGATTCCAAGACCCTAAGTTCAGGGCTGCAGCCAAAATCAAGAGTCGGACGCCTAATGGACTGAGCCACCCAGGCACCCCAAATAAACTCCTTTTCTTTCTTACCTTCTTTTTTTCTTAAGATTTTATTTATTTATTTGAGGGAAGAGAGAGGGAGCATGAGTGGGAGGATAGGCAGAGGGAGAGGGAGAAGCAGACTCCCTGCTGAGCAAGGAGCCTGACATGGGGCTCAACCCCAGGACCCTGAGATCACGAACCCAGCCAAAAACAGATGCCCAACAACTGAGCCACCCAGGTGTCCCATAAACTCCCTTTTTGAGTCACCTGCAAAAACACAAGAGAGAGATGGAAGGCTGCTGCCAAGCTTCAGGGAAGATGGATGATCTGATCATACCTTTATTTACAGTGCGAGAATTCCCTGCGAGGTGAGTGAATAAGGTAGAAGCAAACCATGGTCACTTATGACAAAATTCTTGAACTTTAATACACATGAATATTCCCAAAGAAGCTTTTTTAAAACTACAGATTTTCAGACCTTGCCATTCAGGAGGTAGAATGGGACCAGAAATCCAGCATCTTAAATTAGTTCCCATAGTGATTCTGGTACACGGACCACAGACCCCACTC
Organism: Lontra canadensis; assembly: GCF_010015895.1. Classification (NCBI taxonomy): domain Eukaryota; kingdom Metazoa; phylum Chordata; class Mammalia; order Carnivora; family Mustelidae; genus Lontra; species Lontra canadensis. The sequence continues at coordinate 10,117,055 of NW_022631058.1, read as the reverse complement.
AGGGAAATACCACCAACTGGCATTACAGCATAGGCGTGGGAGGGGGAAACAAAGATCATGTCTGCTTGGGTAAGATTCTAAAGTAGGGCCCCACCAAAACCAGTGAAGGGTATGATGCTTCCAGGATCCTAGAGGCAAAGGCAACCTTCATTCCTTTGGGGTATGAATATATGATGCCAAAAACATTCAGATGATACATTATATTTGAATAAGCTGTCTTCAGAAGTTCTGGGATAGCTATGGGGCCAGGACAGCAGCAGACATGAAGACAGCTGCTCCCCTTCCTTTGGCCTGGTGGACTTCCAAAGCAGTCAAGGACTTCCTACTTCTCCATTACCTACGGTGACAGAGGCAATGAAGAGAAGAAAGTGGAACTTCCTTCCCAGCCAATCCATTTTCTGGGATGGAACCAGGTGGGTGCTGTTCATGGTTTATTTTTGTAATATGAGGTTTTGGATTATTTGGGTTGTGGGGGAGGAGGGAGATGCAGGAGCACAACTGAGGGCTGAGGGGGGCATTGGTTCTAACTCAGCTTTCTGCATGGGCATTTGTTTATTAGCACCTGCTGCCATGGGAGCTCACTTTGGTAAAGAAAGAGACCCAGATTCCATGTTCCAGGCAGTGCTTTCAGACTGTAGTACCCAAATCACTGGTTCCAGAAATACCCAAGGAGCTTGTTAGATACGGACCCCTGAGCCTTCCCTACTGGATCTGCATCTCTGGGGTGGGACAGTTCCCTGCCTGCATATCAATGATTACCGTAGAGCTGAAGAATCGCTGTTCTGGAGTTTTCCATTCAAGACAGGAGTGCTCAGTGATGTAGTAGACCAAAGGAGGGCTGGCAATAATTTCCTGCTTTTAAGAATTTGATACCTGCACCCTATTTGCAGTTACACAGTTCCTACCTTCACATCTGGTGGTGAGAAAAGCAATGGAAATGCTGATTTGGGGAATTTCCTCCTTTGTTCTATGACCTGCCGGTTCACGAGTCCTCTGGGTCCTTAAGAACAAGGCCATTGGACTGTTTATTCTAGCTCCTCAAGATGGCAGATCAGTGACGAAAGCAGATGAGGGCGATGGTGGTGGTTTAGCATGGAGCACTCGTTCCCGAGCCAGACGCCATGCTTAGCACTTTGCAGACTCACTTCTTCAATCCTCATGCTGACCTTGCAAAGTACGAATATTATGTCTCCTCTTGTATGCAAGAAGCTGAAGCACACAGAGATGACAGAACTTGGCTTGGAGTCCCAGAGCTAGCTAGTTAGAGGCCTGGGTTCTAGTCCAGACTCGTATATAACGTAAGTGTGTGATGGTCACCACTTATTCTGGGTGTCCCTTTGGTAAAATGAGGATAGGGTGGCCCAGATGAACTCCAGGGACAGTTGGATTCCAGTATTCTGTGACTCGGGTGTGCAGAGCATGAACTCGATCATCTCAGGATTCTGGGGAGAGCTCATCTTGCGTCTCCGAGGCTCTCCTTCTACAGGCCATGCAGGTGACATGCTAGATTATGTGAAAAACATTTCGATCTGTAACATTTCTCAAAGACAAAGACGTTACAGGCTGATTTAAAGCACTTCTCAAAGCAGCCCAGCAGTGGAAGAGAAATGATATCTTTGCTGTATGTAGTGGTATTTTTCTGCGACAGTTACTGTCATGGACACACATGTTCAGGGTTCTTAAGAGTCCCGGATTTCTCTGGAATTTGCTATTTTTGGATTATCATTCTTCTCTCATTTTGTTAACAGCAAAGCCTCTTTGACAAAAGATGGTATTGTAGGTAGTAAAGATTAAACAATTTTTCAGTAATTTCTGAGCTGGGAGACGTTTCTAGACTCCTCAGCAATGAGTCACTTACAGGTCAAAAGTGAATTACTGCTCTCCTGTCCATAAAAGCCAAAAACTGGGGTGTGAGACATAAGGATTCTGGAAATAATTTGCATTATGACAAGTCACAATAATTTCTGTGCTCAGAAGGTAACAGAAATTAGCCTTGCGGAAATCAGAAGAACGTCAACGCCTGCAGAGGAATCTGACAAATTTTGTTTTTCTGGGAGAGAACGTGGAGTCATGGGGGGCAATCAGCTCTGGGTTTGATGCCTTCTCCAGCCCTTTTCCTCCCCTGAACACTGAGCTAGTACAATGGCTGGAATTAATGCTGTCATTAGTTCTGACTTTGCCCTCATTTGAAAGGGGGAAATCATCTGATTTACTTCTCTTGGGGAGGTGTCCCCGTTCCTAAGTTTCTTAACTTGTACAGCAGGACACTTCTCCTTCAAAGCAAAGCACCTATAATTACGTTCTCTTTGGAGCAAAACTGCCCTGCCCCAGAGTCTGAAGAAATGGTTCAGTTAAGTAGAATGTCACTACGAGACGGGGCACGTAACTGATTACAGGTGCTTCTCCTTCAACATGAACGAGAAGGTCTGGCTCCGGGACCTGTTGAGGAGCTGTGAAAAAAAAAATCTTCATTTTGATGGGCATCTGGGTGAAGTACAAGTCAGTCAGACTGCCTTTTCAAATTTCTTGCTGCCGGTGAGAGGGATGTCAGGCTCCTGTGGGTGAGTGGCAGATGGTACCCACCTCGGACAAGGCTCCCCTCTTCTGCTTGACCTGGAAGGTTCCCAACCCGCCTTCTCAACACCCTCTCTCTCCCCTCCCCACAGGAGCTCTATAGCCCCCTGGTGGGATCCTAGTGCTTCCAGAAATCCAGTTTGAAAGCCAAAGACCTAGAGAATATTGGTGGCTCTCTCATCCATTATGGTTTCACTAAGATGTATGAAGCGGCAAGAATGGAGCATGGTCTGGGGATAGGAAATCATAGATGACTCAAGAAATAAATTGTTATTTGTAATACAGTAACATACTCTCCCCAGCCTATAAATCTGCCCTACAAACTCGTGGATAACTTCAGAGTTATCCTACTCGTGGATGACTTCAGAGTCAGTCCTATGTGTTATGGACTGACCGTTTAGAACTCGCCAACTCATATGTTGAAACCCTGTTCCCCAGGGAGATGTATTAGGAGGTGGGGCTTTAGGGAGGTCGACAGATCAGGAGAAGTCAGCAGTCTGGAAACCGGAAGGGAGCTCCAGAGCCCAGCCTGACCTCAGACGTCCCACCTTTAAAACTGCGCAAAACAAATTTCTATTGGTTGTCAGTTACCCAGTCTATGGTGCTTGTTACAGCAGCCTAAGTCAGTATGTTACTATGGTACCATTATGCACTTTGCATGACCTAGAATCTCCTAGAAACATCTGGCAAACATCCTCATATTTGCTATGAACATAAACTCTAGCCTTAGAGAACCAAAGCTCCCTATAGAATATGAAGCTTTTCTTCCCTCTTCTTCCTTCTTTCCTTCTCGTCTGGCCTCCTTCTTCCCTCCCTTCTTCCATTTCTTTAAAAGATTCTTTGGAGACATACGACTCATACCTCGTTCTTTTTTTAGAGGCACCTTCTTGGGTGTATCTAGAAGAATCAGTGCTCTGTAATAAGCTATTCTTTGAGGGGGCTCCATTGAGCCCTTTTCTTAAAAATATTTAATTTTGATATTATTATTAGTTCTAAAAAGTAGTCATAAGTTTCATTTGCCCAGAGCCAGTAGGGAATCCATTTCAGAAAGCACTGTGGTGCTCGGGGCACAAATAGAATTGGTATAATAATTTAACCGCCAGAGGAAATGTTAGAAAATACTGTCTGTCGCACAATGGTATTTTAGCTAGGCATGGGGAGAGAGAGGGCTGATTCGTTAGGATTTATTTTTCCATTGAGGGAACAAATCCTGAAGACAAATACCACCCATGAGCTCAGGCTGTCAGCCCAAACACGGGGGCTTCTTAGTAAGTTAAGAAATGGAAGTGTGGGGCGCCTGGGTGGCTCAGTGGGTTAAGCCTCTGCCTTCAGCTCAGGTCATGATCCCAAGGTCCTGGGATCAAGGCCTGCATCAGGCTCTCTGCTCAGTGGGGAGCCTGCTTCCCCCTCTCTCTCTGCCTGCCTCTCTGCCTACTTGTGATCTCTGTCTGTCAAATAAATAAATAAAATCTTAAAAAAAAAAGAAAGAAAGAAATGGAAGTGTGTTGGGTCACCTGGGTGGCTCAGTGGGTTAAAGCCTCTGGCTTCGGCTCAGGTCATGATACCAGGGTCCTGGGATCGAGTCCCGCATCGGGCTCTCTGCTCAGCAGAGAGCCTGCTTCTCCCTCTCTCTCTGCCTGCCTCTCTGCCTACTTGTGGTCTCTGTCAAATAAAATTAAAAAAAAAAAAAAAGAAATGGAAGTGTGAAGAGTCAGATGGCAAGTCTGAGATGCCCAGTGCAGACCAGAATTCGGGTTCACCCAGAATCTGCTGGCCTTCTTGTCAACTGCACTGTTAATGCTGATCAGGACCAGATCTGGTGGCAACAACCAAAGGCTGGAAAAGGACCACGTCATCATTGTCCCTGGGGTGATGACAAGAGGAATGAACAGGGGCACGTTCAGACAGAAGGTACCAAAGAGAGCCTGAACTTGATCTCAGTGACTCTCCTATCTGAGTGTACGCTCACTGGAGGCTTTTGGGAGGTAACACCAAAGGATGTTCTTCTGATGACATCATTTCTAGTTTTAGGCAAAACCGGCTCTATAAGGAACATTGACCTAAGTGGTCCCCCTGCCCCTTAAAATTATTTTTTTTCCTCTACTTTTCCTCAGTGTTCCTTCTCCTTGACAGGTCATCCTGTTTTCATCTCTGCCTCTTCAACAAACTTTTACTGAGCGTGTTTACCTCACGCCAGACGCTCAGCTACTAGTTATCCGTGAATAAGACATGAGCTCCCAGTTTCCAGCAACTGTGTTTCTTCCACAAGCTATGCTTGCTTTCTTCACCATCTCCTCCTTTGTTGCCCTTTTTCACATGCTCATCTGCCTTTTCTATTTCTTCGTTTGTAAATTCCTACTCACATCGAGTCTGTTTTCCTACTAGGATACTTGTTCTTTTTCCTACTGATTTGAGAGAGCTCTTCATATATTTTTAGAAAATTAACGTGCCACCTTTTATGTATGTTGAAATATTTTCCCCAATGTATGTCTGCCTTTTATTTTTACATAAATGCTTTGTGCTTTGCCGAAGTTTAATTTTTATGTAGGAAAAGCCATCGGGTTCCATTAATTTTCCTTTGTGGCCTTTGTCTTTAGGAGTCATGGAGGGAAAATTCCTCCAGGAAAATACTAGTATTCACTTATGATTCTAATTTTTGAAAGCCTTTTAATAAATAATTCCTCTCCATGTGTGGTAACCTAACTAAAAATTTTAAAATAGTTTTTCTCAGCACATTTTTCTTTAAATTTTTTTAAAGATTTTTTTTTTTTAATTTCTTTACTTGACAGACAGAGATCACAAGTAGGCAGAGAAGCCAGCAGAGAGAGAAGGAGAAGTAGGCTCCCCGCTGAGCAGAGAGCCCGATGTGGGGCTCCATTCCAGGATCCTGGGATCATGACCTGAGCTAAAGGCAGACGCTTAACTGATCCACTCAGGTGCCCCCTGTGTGTTCTATAAAATTTTGTCCCATGTGTAGGCTGCCCAGCACCAGTTTTAGTCTATACTTTTCAAACTCTCTTGAAATGCCACTTTTATCAGAAGCAAATTTCCTACATTTGGTAAGAAATAACATTCTGTATTTTGTCCCATCAATCTGTCTGTCCGTGCTGGGACTGGAACTCAAAATCTCAACAGTTCTCTTTCAACACCCGTGACGACTCCTCTGTCTGTCTGCTCCCCTCTTGTCTTCCTGCTCCTTTCTCCTTTTTCTTTTCAAAACTGCCCCGCTTATTTTTATGTTCCAATTTTTCTGATGAGCTGTAGAATCATTTGGTTAAGTTCCAGAAAAGATTTTTGGATTCTGATTGGAGTCGCCTTATATTTAGAGACTCATTTGTGGAGAAATGACATCCTTACCAAATTGAGTTTTTTCCACCAGGAACACAGTGTATCTCTCTCTGTTTATAGAAATCTTTTTAAAATGAGCCTTAGTAGAATTTTGTCCTTGTTTCATATGAATCCTGTCCAAATCTTGTCACACAGATTCCTGTTTCACAGTTTTCTGTCGACATGAATGAGCCTTTCCCTCTACCACATATATTTTTTGGTTGTTTTCTTTTCCCTCCCCCCCCGCCACATTTTAATTATTTATTTGAGAAAGAGTGTGAGTGAGGGATAGCACAAGCCAGGAGAGGGGCAGAGGGAGAGGGAGGAGCAAACTCCTCGATGGGCAGGAGCCCAACATGGGACTCCATCCCAGGACCCTGGGATCATGACCTGAGCTGAAGGCAGAGGCTTAAACCCCTGAGCCACCCAGACACCCTGGTTGTTTTCTTACTGATTTTTAAACTATGATCAAACATATGTAACATATATTTTGCCATTTTAACTAATTTTTTTAAAGAGTTTATTTATTTATTTGACAGAGAGAGATCACAAGTAGGCAGAGAGGCAGGCAGAGAGAGAGAGAGGGGGAAGCAGGCTCCCGCTGAGCAGAAAGTCCAATGCGGGGTTTGATCCCAGGACCCTGAGATCATGACCTGAGCTGAAGGCAGAGGTTTTAACCCACTGAGCCACCCAGGCGCCCCACCATCTTAACTATTTTAAAGATATAAATCGGTAGTACTAAATCCATTCACAGTTTCTACAACCATCACCACTACTGATTTCCAGGACTTGGGCATCATCCCAAAGAGAAACTCTGTACCCATGGAACAGTAACACCCTGGTCTCCCTTCCTCCCAAGCCCCCAGCAACCTCTATTTTACTGTCTCTATGACTTTGAAATCAGATGGTATTTGTCCTTTTGTGTTTGGTTTCTTTCACTTAGTACCACGTCTCAAGGTTCATCTGTGCGGTACCGTGTGCCAGCGCTTTGTTCCTTTTTATGGCTGCATCATAGTTCTTGTGTACTTGTAAGTCACATGTTGTTCATCTGTTCATCATTAGCGGACATTTGGGTTTTTTTTATCTTTCGGCTATGGTGAGTGATGCTGTGCACACCGGGGAATGAGTATCTGTTTCAGTCTTTGCTTTCAATTCTTTTGGATATAAAGAAATGGATATAAAGGATATAAAGAAAACAGAGTTCACAACTTCCTATTAGTGGCATACAGTAGGACAAAGGTGTTACATGTGTTTTAAAGAGAGAGCATGGAGGGCAGGGGCAGAGGGAGACAGAGAATCCCAAGCAGGTTCTACAACCAGCACAGGACCCGACGTGGGACTTAATTTCATGACCCTGTGATCATGTCACGAGCCAAAATCAAGAGTTGGACACTTGGCCAATGAGCCACCCAGGCACCCCTTATGTTTCTAACTAGGAAAAAATATTACCAACCCCCGTCCCAGTAAAAACTCCCAAACAAAACAAAAATATATGCACTCCACTCATCCTTCAAGGCCCTCACCAAAGGCCTTTCCTGCTTCTGGCAGGCCCTGACCTCCCTGAGCTCACGGTGACAATTCTTGATGAGCTGTCCATTCCTAGACCATGAGCTCAGCATGCCCCAGATAGGCAAAACTTTAAAATTTAATTATTAAAAACCAAACAAAACAGTTCTCTCTTTGTGCTTTTGAACGTTCTGGATGTTTCTTTGCAAAGGCAAAGGGGCTGCTCAGAGTAGATGCAATAGAGAGATTCTTCCAACCTTGCCCAAGTGCTTTAAGGCTCAGAAGGCAGGATGATTTATCTGAAGGGACAGGTTGTCCATCAATGTCTAGGTACTTGCTGTAGCGGGCTAGCTGACTTAGAACATGCTGTATATCTCGCCTGCTCTCCTCACAGATAATTTCTCTTTCTAAGGTGGGCGTTCTTGTTGCACCATGGCCTGAAGGCCTGGGTTGGGTTCCTGATCAGCAGTTCTTGTATCCTGTTAGGTGTTAAGCTCCTTAAAAGCAATTTCCTCCTGGAATCCCCTATGCACACATGTTCATGTACGTGTGCAGGTACACACACACCAGCTAAGAGGACCAAATCTGGGATCAGACTGTCTGGGTCCGATCCGAGCCCCAGCACCTTCCCAAGGACACTCAGCGAGAAAGGTGTGCAGGGAGGATGCGGGCCCCAGCAGGGTCTGATCATGGCCTTAACCTGGACCAGATTACTCCACCTATACTTCAAGTTTCTTCATCTGTGACCCAGGATAATAGCAATACCTTTCTCATAGGATTTTGTGAAGACTGAATGATCTAACATGGGGAGGTGCTAGAACAAGGCCTTAGAGTTGGAAGAGTTAATCCTCGACGGCGGGCAGCTGTTCCTGATGTGTGGTGGTGCTGGGCACTGGGCCTCGCACATGGTGTTGGCTAAGTAATACCTTCTGTGAACTTGCATTTTCATTGTGCACCTTGGGAAAATTTATGTCATCATAATGGCCTAATCCCATGGAGCACAGGCCACCCTGCCCTTCTGCCCTCACTGTGGCACCTAGAATAGCATTTCCCTTTGTATTTGCCAAGGAACAGCTGCTGGCCACAGACAGCGTGCAGTGATCCCACGTGTCCGCTGACTGGCTGGGCATGGGCTCCGGGAACAGCAGGTGCCTGGAAGGAGAGGAGGACCAGGCACGGAGGCCTCGGATTCCACTTCCGATCTCTAATCTGAGCAGGGAGGCCCTGGCTCTGCTTGGCTGAGGGGTCCAGAACCTCCCACATAGGCACTCCTCCAATGAGGGGGGCCCCCCCCGACTCCCATGGGCACCACTGGAACAGCTCCAATGTTAAGGGCTCAGAGAGGCCTGTCCCAGTCTGTGGTTATTTTGCATATCTGGCCATTTCCACATCTCCCGCAATAGAACATAAGCTTCTTGAGGGCAAGGGCCTTGTCTCTTATGTTCATGGCTCTATCCTCAGCACCTAGGCCAGGGCAGGCATGCAATAGATGTTTGCTGAATACTTGGAAAGAAAGGAAGGCAGGCAGGCAGGAAAACCACCTTCTTCCTTTTCCACACTGTCTATGCACCCACTTCTGCCTCAAACACTGCCTCCAAGAAGACTTCCCTGATTCTCCAGCCCTCCAGAGAAGTGCTACCACAGCATAGGGCTCTGGTCCAACTCTCAATTCCTACAGAACAAACAGCCTGAATTTCTCCATGTAACCCACCCTTCCCTTACAGCCTTACTGTCCTTTTCTCTCGTTGCTGAGAGCCAAGAAAACAAGACTATAAACCATTCAAGGGTGGAACTGTGCCCACGTTGGAGTCACATCCTTGCCCCTTTTGCCCCCAGAGGCCAGCCCAGCTGTGTCCACATTTACAGGTCAAGGCATGGGTCAAATCATGAATGCTTCCTTTTAAGAACCTGGACTTAGCCTGCCCCGCCCCACATCAGTGACAGATAATAAACAAATAATCTTTGTTCTCCCATCTCTTTCCCTGATAAACACCAGCTGGGAAGGCATGTTGGCGGGGGCAGACGGAACACTTTTAGCCCGGGTATCTTAGCACAGCCCCTAAAGGGAGACCCCTGGTGCTCTGGGCCACTTTCTCTCTGGGCCACTTACAGGTCTGCTCTGGCTGTGGTCAGTTATATCCCTTCTGCCCTGCGGTCAATCTGAAGTCTTATGCATCTCAGACCAGGCCACGGGACCAAACCTCATTAGAGGATTTCCCGGGAAGGGGGGTGGCTTATCTCTATTCCCATCTGATGCGTAGCAAAAATAAATGACATTTTTCTTGGTTTTGGTAAAACTGGATGCTAAGACAGGGTAAGTCTAATGGGATTAAAAGATCCAGCACAAACCTAGCAGCCTGTTTATTGACTCTAGTTCAATTAATATTGTGGCTAACTGGGAATTACAACAGATAGCAGACACATGTGCAAATATCGAAGATCAACAAAATGGGTTTATGACACAGATTCTGCCAGAATTATCTTTGATGGTATTTCAGATTCTCACAGCACATCATCAGAATCACCAAAATGAGCACACAGTCTTTTGAAACAGCACCGACGGGAGTGTCTAATTATGTGAGAGTTTTACTGCTTGATATCCAATAAATGTGTTTCTCTGGATTTATTCGAGAATAAGCTCTAGTTTCTCCAGAATCCAAACATACCCATTATGCAATGTGCAAATGCTCCACCGCTGGCCTGGAGTCATATAGAACCGACTGGAAAGGTGCCCCTGGGACACATGTGCAGGGCTGCAAGGATCCCACAGGGGGATCAAGAGGAGGGGGAAAGTCCTGGACTGTGAGGCAGTGGACCTCCTGCTTCAGCTACTCATGCATGGACGACCCTGGATGTGATATTGAACCCGTCCGTGCCTCAGTCTCCTCATCTGTAGGATGGGATGATGACAACAATAATACTTACCCCACAAGATTGCTGGTCAGATTTCATGAAATGAAGTGGACAAGGCACCTGTCAGCCTCCCATAGGTTTCTCCCCGAAAATATTCCCTGAATATTTTCATCCCTTGCCCACAGTCACCAATCTCATCAACACTATGTCACAATTCGAGGTGGTTTCAGTATTCATAGAGAATAGAAGCTCCCTAAAACACCCTGGTGTGGACTCTCCTGCGCAGCCTCCCCCTGTGGCCTATTAAATCACTCTCTTCATTTCGTTTCCAAGACATGAGTCTTCTGGTTGTCTTCCTTACTCAGTGGTTTCTCCTTCTCAGTCTCCTTTTCTGGCTCTGCTTCACCTCCCCCGCCCCTTTAAAGATTTTATTTATTTTTTTGAGAAAGAGAGAAAGCGTGCACAGGCCAGGCAGGGTGGGGAGAGACAGAGGGAGAGGGAGAAGCACACTCCCCGCTGAGCTGGGAGCCCAACATGGGGCTCAAGGCCGGGACCCTGGGATCATGACCTGAGCCGAAGGCAGACACTTAACTGACTGAGCCACCCAGGCACCCCTCATCTTTCTCGTTTAAGTGTCAGAGTGCCCCAGCCCTTAGTCCTCCGGCCTCTTCTTCACTCCGTGTTCATTCTTTTAATGATTTCATCCAGTGCCACAATTTTAAGTTCCATCCAAATAGTGATGTCTTCTAAGTGACATCTCTAGTTTGAAACTTTCTCCAGAACTCTAGACTCATATATCCTGCTGCCTAGTTTACTTTTCCACTTGGATATGCAATAGTGATCTCCCAAACTGACAAGTTCAAAATGGAGTTCCTGACCTTCCCCTGAACATGGCCCACCCACAGTCTTCCCTATTTCAATAAGGAGTAACCATATCCTTCCGGTTGTTCAGGACCAAAACAGTCACCCTGGACTCCTTTCTTCCTCTGATACCTCCCATCCAATCTGTCAAGAAATCTTGTTGACTCTGCCTTCCAAAATAGAGTCAGAACCCAACACTTCTCATCCCCCTCCCTGCCACCACCCTGGTCCAAGACATTATGTCTTCCCAGATTCTTGTAGTACCCTCTGGACTGGTCTCCCTATTGTTATCCTTGTCCATCCTGCAGCTCCAGAGCCATCCTTCTGGAACATGCCACATCCTCTAAGGCCCTAAACACTCCAGTGGCCACCCATTCACCTGGGATGAAAGCCAGAGTCCATACAAGAACCCACAAAGCAGATGCAATCTGCCCCCTCCCCAATCCCACCTCTGACTTCTCCAAACCCCCCACAACCCCCCGTCCAGCCATAATGGCTTCCTACGGGAACTTCTACATCCTAAATCCACTCCTACACCTATTACCCCCTTTGTTTTTCTCCTAGATTCCTGCAAGTTTCACCCCTTCACCTCTTGCAGATCTTTGCTCAAATGTCAACCACTGTATTCAGACAACCCCTTCCCAGAACTCCCATCCCTCCTTCCTGCTTGTTACCATAGCATTTATCGCCATGTAATATACTGTGTGTTTTACATTTTTCTTTGTTGTTAACCTCTCTCCCCATTAGAATGCTAGTTCCATGAAGACAGGATTTTTATTTTAATTATTCTGGTGAAAAACACATAACATGAAATCTACCATCTTAATAAACCTTTAAGTATACAGTGCAGTGTTAACTATGTGCCCATCATCGTACAGCAGATCCCTAGAGCTTTTCATCTTGCATGACCAATGCTATACCCACTGAATAGCCGCTGCCCATTTCCCCTCTTCCCCGACTAGTCCCTGACAGCTGCTATTCCACTTTCTGCTTATAGGAATTTGACTACTTTAGATATCTCCTACAAGTAGAGTCACACAGTATTTGTCTTCTTATAAATGGCTTCTTTCACTTAGCATAATGTCCTCGAGGTTCATCCATGTAGCAAATGGCAAGATATTCTTCTTTTTTAGGGCTGAGTAATATTCCACTATATGGATAGACCATATTTTCTTTATCCATTCCTCTACCAGTGGTCATTTAGGTTGATATTGTGACTAATATTTCTTTAAACAGGGGAGTGCAAACATCTCTCTGGGATCCTGACTTCAATTTTTTTGCATAAATTCCCAGAAGCGGGATCGCCGAATCTTATGGTAGTCCTAGAGGACAGGGATTTTTGCCTATCTTGTTCATTGCTGTGTCCCCAGGCCCTAGGATGATGTCTGAAATACAGCAGGTACTCAATAAATGTAGTCATCTTATCTGCAACACTGTACATAGCCTGATTACCTCCATTACAGCTTTCGCAATCATTCCCACAGTAAGATTTCAGATGCAACCTCTTGCAGTGGAAGGGTTTGCTAAGTGGTTTAATAGGGTAAGCAAGTGTGCAAAGGAAAACAATGAAATTAACTAAGAGAATAAGTGATTTTCAAATACCCTCAAACTAAAAACCACTATTTATGCAAAGGGTTAAAAATTCTTTGTAAGCCATCCTTATTGGTGACTCTGGTAGTTCTGAACATTTGTATGGTCCTATTAACCCTTCCAGTTCTTATGGCCATCAGTACAACAGCTGAACTGGGATGAACTAAGGATGACTGGGATTAACTGAGATGACCAAGAACCAGACTATAGGCTGGGCTAGGTTAGTGGAGCCTTGTGAGCAGAGAGCATGGCATTGTGGGTAGGAGAGCATGGCATTGTGGGTAAGGGAACAAGCACAGTGGGTAGGGAAGCAGGTATTGTGGGTAGAAAAGAGAGCATTGTGGGTAGGCAAGTGGCATTGTGGGTAGGAGAGCACGGCATTATGGGCAGAACATGGCCATTGTGGTAGGAAAGCCCAGCTGCAGTGTTGGTAGAGATCATTCCGTACTATTGGCAGACTCAGAAAATGCTCATGGTTTCAGGCCAAACCAAAGAAAACATGAGCTACCTAATTATATAGCCAGGCAGACATGAAGTACAGGAGTCCTGACAGAAGGCAGAGTGCAGGGTCAAATCAGAGATGAGGGACCTGCAGAGGCCAGAATCCAAATGGAATCCAAATGGATCTCTCTCTGTCAAATAAATAAATAAAAATCATAAAAAAAAAGATTTTATTTATTTGACAGAGAGAGAGAGAGATATCACAAGTAGGCAGAGCAGCAAGCAGAGAGAGAGGGGGAAGCAGGTTCCCTGCTGAGCAGAGAGCCCAATGTGGGGCTCGATCCCAGGACCCTGAGATCATGACCTGAGCCGAAGGCAGAGGCTTAACCCACTGAGCCACCCTGGTGCCCCTATTTTATTTAATTTTAGGAGCCTGTGAGGTAGGTCCTACTGGGGTTTTTATTCCCATTTTCCATAGGGGATTTACAGAAGTAAAGTAAATGCCCAGAGTCACACGGGCTGACAAGAGACAGAGCCAGTCTGAGACACACAGCCTTTCTGACTCCAAAGTTAGTGCACGAATCACTCAGCCCTGTGGACTCGTTGGGTGTTAGGGGTACAGTGGAGGGGGACATCTAGCTCTGACTGGGCTCAGGGAAGGCCAGGGGAGGCCGGTCAGGCGCATCAGAGTAGATGTCCCCTGGGAGGCAGCCGATGCCGGAGCTGAGCTGTCCAGGTAAGGAGGGAGAGGTGGGATAGGCCAGGTAACTTCCAGAACAAAGGAAGGAGCAAGTGAACAACACTGTGCTCCTCGCTCAGCCGGACTCCTCAGGTTCAAAACCTGGTTCTGTCACTTGTTAGCTGTGGAAACTCGGGCAAACCACCTAACCTCTTTCTTCCTCCATGTCTCCATGCAAGAGCCACGCAAACTCCAGCTTGCCTTCTTGTTCTCCATAGCGCTCTCTTCTTCTTCTACATGTGTCTATGTCAGTTTTCCTCAGGATTCTCTGTATTCTGTCCTTTTCTCATTTTTTTTAAACTTTGGTTTTTAAAAATTTGGAGGGGGAGGGGGAAGAGAGAGGGTAGAGGGAGAGAAAAGGGAGAGAATCTTAAGCGGGCTCCACACCCAGCATGGATCCTGACGCAGTGCTCGATCTCACAACCCTGAGATCATGGCCTGAGCCAAAACCAAGAGTCAGATGCTTAACCGACGGGGTCATCCAGGAGCCCCTGTCCTTTTCCCATTTTCAACATAATCGGACAGAGCTAACACATTCTCTAAGCTTTCATTACCGTTGGTATCCTGATGTCATTAAAGTTACATCTCAACGCAGATTTTTCCAAACCTGCCAGACGTCTCCATGTTCAGACATGCCACAGATACCTCCAACTAAACCTGCTCCAAACTGAAGTCATCCCCTTCAAACCCCAAATCTGTCCCTCCCACGTGGGTGAAGAGTATCACCATTAATCCAAACCAGAACCCATGAGGTTAGCCTGACCCTGCATGCTTCATCGGGTCACACTTCAGGTCTCATTGATCCCAGCACTAGAATATTGCTCCCGTCCCTTCATGTCCCCAGTCCACGAGGTCGCCTCTCTTGCCTGGGTGGCGCCGGTCTTGCCCCGCCCCCACCATCCTCCATGCCGCAACCATCAACCCAGCCAGTTTTCTTTTTCTTTCCCTTTCTTATTTTTTTTTTTTTTAAAGATTTTACTTATTTGGCAGAGAGAGACTCAGAGAGAGAGGGAACACAAGTAGGGAGAGTGGGAGAGGGAGAAGCAGATTTCCCGCTGAGCAGGGAGCCCAAGGAAGGGCTCGATCCCAGGAACCCAGGACCATTACCTGAGCTGAAGGCAGATGCCCAACGACTGAGCTGCCCAGGCGCCCCAGCAACTTTCTAAAATGTGACTCTGCCACCAGCCAGAGCCGCTTCAAGCCCAGCAGTAGTTCCCGGCGCCCGCAGGATGAAGTCCCAGCTCCTCACCTCATCTGGGCCCCTCTGGCTTCCCAATCTCATCTCTTGCTCAGCCTTCTTGTACTCTCTACCCTGCCACACTGCTCCCCAAGCAAGCTGTGTTCTCATCAACTTCTGGACTTTGGCCTGGGACTCTCTTTTACTTACCCACTTACTCCTCTGGCTAGATAATTTCTACAGGGTATCTCAAGCCTCAGTTTAGACACCACGATTCTATGACATCTCTGATAAGTGGGTTGCGCGTCCCTCCCAGGAGCTCCTGCATCTGGCCCAGTGAGCGACCCGTGCCCATCCCTGCGCTAGTCCTCCCTCCGCAGTGTGACTGCTGCTGCTGTGTCTCTTCCTCGCCTGAGTCCCCAACACCTTGAGAGCTGGGGCTGCTTGACCACGGTTACGTCACTGGTGCCCAGTGCAAACCTGAAACCCAGCAGGTGCTCTGTGCACAGTTGTGAATATAGCTAGAAACCTCGGTCACCCTCTGTCCTCTCCCATTTCCTAGCATCCATGGGGACCTAAGTTCTTTCTCACAAAGGCCTCTTCAGTTCTTCTTTCTGTCACCGTCACTCAGTTCAGGCCTTCCTTGAGCCTCACCACACCTGCTCCCATCACCTCATTGCCTCTCCTCCCGCTGAGCACTAGATAGACCCGCCAAAGCCTTTCCCTACCTCATCCCTCGGGGAGGCCTGACTAGCACATGACCCTCGCTGCACGAATATTTGCAATTCCAGGCAAAATGCCTGTCTTCTGTGCTTGATCTTGAACTCGAGAGAGCAAGGACTGTGGCTATCCATTCATCTGTGCATCTTACAAGATGAGTGATGACTACTAAGGCAAATATGATTTCTGGATTATTCTTTTTTGTCAAAACCTCTATGAGGGGGCACCTGGGTAGCTCAGTGGGTTAAAGCCTCTGTCTTTGGCTTGGGTCATGATTCCAGGGTCCTGGGATTGAGCCCCACATCTGGCTCTCTGCTCGGCAGGGAGCCTGCTTCCCTTCCTCTCTCTTTGCCTGCCTCTCTGCCTACTTGTGATCTTTCTCTGTCAAATAAATAAATAAAATCTTTAAAAAAACAAAAACAAAAACAAAACCTTTATGAGCTCCTTGTTGTTTGTAGGATAAAATACACATTTCTTCGCAGGGCCCCACAGGCTTGCCAGAATCCAGCTTCTCCAAGTGTTCCCGTCCCTTCCCACTCCTCCCCACACTGTGCATCACGGTGTGGCCTCTCCCAAAGGCGCTCTGTTACTCGGCATCCCTAGTCTGCTGTGCCCTTCTTCTTGGTGTTCAAGGCCACCTTCTCTGTGAAGCTTGGCTCAGCATCTCCTGACAGAGCTACTTGTCCTTTCCTGTCCCTAGCGGCATCCGGTATTCATGTGGAATGATCTGTTTACAGGCCCTTCTCCCCTCCCTGGACATGATGGGCCTAAAGGCCCTTGAATTCAGGGAGAGGATCTCACTCACAGCCTCACAGCTCCCGTGAGGAAGAGGGTGTCCTGGAAAGGGCTCCGGACTGAAGGATTTGTGTTTTATGGACTAACAGTGTAGTACAAGGACAGAACGTGAGGCACACCCATAAAAGAATAAGAGCTCCAAAAGAGACCCCTAGAAGCTAAGATTTATGTGTGGCCAAGGTGGCATTGCAAACCAGGGGAGGAAGGAAGGCTTACTCAGTCAGTGAGGCTAGGAAAATTAGAATTTTTTTTTAAAGAATCAAGTTACAACTTAGCCGTGTGGCATGTAATTAAATCATGGCTATGCCAAATTGTTAAATGTTAAAATATCAAGCTCTAAAAATACTAGAGATAAACAAACATAAATATCTTATTGACATATGGATAGAGAGGTCTCTCTGACCCATAAATCTAAAAAAATCTCAGAAGAAATATTGTAATAGCGGTGACTACATATCAATTTAAAAATATCATTTACATTAAAAAATAAAAGGCAAGCAACAATCAAAGAAAAGTTACTGATCACAAATGTTGCAAAGGGCTAATACCTCTCAAATATTAAGTGAATAAAAACTGATAAGGAAAACATGACTGCTCTAGGATATAAGAAAGGATGTGCAAAAATACTTTTTGGAAAAAAAGGAAATAGAGGGGGCTCCTGGGTGGCTCAGTGGGTTAAGCCTCCGCCTTCAGCTCAGGTCATCATCTCAGGATCCTGGGATCGAGCTCCGCATCAGGCTCTCTGCTCGGCTGGGATCCTGCTTCCCCCCCGACCCCCTGCTTGCCTCTCTGCCTACTTGTGATCTTTCTCTGTCAAATAAATAAATAAAATCTTAAAAAAAAAAGAAATAGAAATGCTTACAAACTTGGGAAATAATTACCTTTCCCTTAGTCACTGAAGAAATGTGAACTGAAGCAATGTATCATCTTTATCTACCAAATTAATGTATTTTTAAATGCCAAGAGTCAGTCACCCTTCCACACTGCTAAGTGTTAATTAGAGCCACGTTTCTAGAAAGCAATCAGACAACATGTGTATATCAAGAGCCTCAAAATAGCCATTCCCATGGACCTTCAGGATCTGATCCAGGGAAATGAGAAAATCAGACAGTGATTGTAAAAATGTTCAATGCAACCTTATTCATAATGATAATGTCAACAGAAGTACCCAGATTGGGATAATAGTAAAATAAGTAAACAGGCAAGGAGAGGCAGCCAATACTTGATGTTGATGAAGAGCTTTTTATTTTTTTTTTAAGATTTTATTTATTTGTCAGAGAGAGAGAGAGAGAGAGTACGCACAAGCAAGCAGAGGCAGAGAGAGAAGCAGGCTCCCTGATGAGCGAGGAGCCTGATATGGGACTCGATCCCAGGAGCCTGGGATCATGACCTGAGCCAAAGGCATTGGTTTAACCGACTGAGCCACCCAGGTGTCCCAGAGTTTTTAATGTTTTAAGAAAACGTCCCTCCTCTCCATCGTTATAAGACTATATATTGGCTCAATCATATGAAAATGTTTTTAAAAATGATGTAAGGGAAATATGGTAAAATATGGATAGTAAGATGTGCCTGGAAAACTTTGAGGACTTCTGCTTTTGAGGATGATGGATAACAGGGCCTAAATCCACCCTCCTATGTTGAACAACTAAAAATAATGGACAAAATACATGAAACAAGAGTTTTCAGACATTGGACAGCAGGCAGCACATATGTAGAAGCAAAATGAATGACAGCCTTAGGATGGAACCAAGTTTGGGAGAGGAGAAATGGAAATACACTATTTTAAGGTAATGATACCATATGTGAAGTGGAATAATACTTACAGACTGTGATAGGTTAAACATGTATATTGTAAACTCTAAGTAACCATTAAAATAACACATCTAAGAATTCTGGCTAACAAGCCAACAGAGAAGACACAGTGAAATCATGAAAAACACTCCATTCAAAAGAAGGCAGAAAAAGAGGAAAAAGACAATAATAGATGGAACAGAGAGGCAAACAAATAGCCAAGTGATAGATTTAAATTCAATCATACCAACAATCACATTACATGTTTAAACTCCTAATTAGATAGCACCAGGTGTCACTGCAAAAAAAGAAAAACAAGATCCAACTATATGCTTTCTATGAAAGACCCACTTTAAAGACACAAAGAGGTCAGAAGCAAAAGAGTGGAAAAAGATATTCTACGTTTATACTAACCAAAAGAAGGGGGAGATAAAGTATAGGCTAGAGCTGAGAATATTGCCAGGGGAAAAGAGAATCCCTTTGAAGGGGAAGAAGTATAATGGATAAAGGTACAAATTCATCAAGAGGACATAAAACCCCTAAATGTTTATGCATCTGATAAAAGAGATTCAAAATACAGGAAGCAAACATTGCTAGACCTGTAAGTAGAAATACACAAACCTGTGATTATGCTTGAAGACCTGAACATACATTTCTCCCTAACTGACAGAGCAGGATATAGGAGACTTGAACAATACCTACGGACCAGTGAGACCTGATTGATATTTATAGAAAGCTCCTCCTAGCAGGAGCAGGATAGGCATTCATTCCAAAGGCAACAGAATCTTTACCAAAATAGAGAGTATTCTTGGCCATAAAACAAAACTCAACAAATTTAAAAAATGAAAAACAAATTTAAAACCAGGTGATGGAAGGAACTGTTGAATCACTATATTCCACACCTGAAGCAAATGTAACTCTCTGTGTTATCTCTCCTGGAGTTAAGATAAAATTTTAAAAAGCAAATCCTTGAAGACCACAATGGGCTTAAATAAGGCAAAAATAAGAGAAAGAGAGGCACAAAATCTCTGGTTATTTGAAAACTAAACAGCAACTTCAAAATAATCCATGGATCAAAGAAGAAATACAAATTAGAAAGCATTTCAAATGGAATGAATATCAAAATATGGAAAATTCAAAGTTGGATACATCTGAAACAGTTCTGAAAAGGAAACTTACAGCACTCAATGCTTACATGAGAAAAGGGGAAGGGTCTCAAATCAACATTAGCTTATACTTTAAGAAATGGGGGAAATAAGTACAAATTAAACTCAAGGTATGGAGAAGAGAGAAGAAAGAGAGACCAGGTATATGAAATAATTAAAGAGGGAAAATAATAGAGAGAAGTCAATGATACCAAAAGCTGATTCTTGGAGCAGATCACTAAAGTTGATAAACTTCTAGACAAACTGACAGGAAAATAAGAAAATAGACACAAATCACCAATTTCAGGAATAAGAGAGGGACATCACTGCTGATCCTAAGGACACTGAAACAATAGTAAGAGAGGGGCCCCTGGCTGGTGCAGTTGGTGGTTAAGCCTGTCCCCCTGACTTCTACACAAGTCATGACCTCAGGGTCAAGAGACTGAGCCCCACATTAGGCTCCTCCCTGGGAGGGATTCTCTCTCCCTCTCCCTCTGCTCCCAAATTGATCTATACATTCAGTGCAGCCCTAATCAAAATCCCAGCAGCATTGTTTTGTGTAGCAATTAACAAGTAAGACTTAAAAATTTGTATAGACATGCAAAAGACCTGGAAAAGCCAAGGTTACTTTGAAAAACAACATTAGAGACTTGTACTACCTGATTTCAAGATTATATAGTTACAATAATCTAGTCAATGTATTAATTTAAGATAGACACGGATCTATGAAACTCAATAGAGTCAAGAAATAGACCCACACGTGTCCAACTGATTTTTTAAAAAGATTTTATTTATTTGAGAGAGCGAGACATACAGTGACAGACATAGTGAGAGAGAGCATAAGCAAGAAGAGAGGCAAAGGGAGAGGGGGAAGCAGGCTCCCCACTGAGCAGGGAGACACACACAGGACTCGATCCCCAGGACTCTGAGATCATGACCTGAGCCAAAGGCAAATGCTTAACCAACTGAGCCACCCAGGTGTCCCAGTTCAACTAGTTTTTTACAAAGGTGCCTAGGAAATTCATTTGACAATTGGGAATGTTTTTAACAAATGATGCTAGGAAAATTGGACAGCCAATAAAAAGGAACACATTATTGATACGTGCAACAATATAGATAAATCTCAAAATGACCGTCCAAGTGAAAAAGGCCAGTCAAAAAAAGAGAGCACAAACTATTATATACAATTCTAGAAAATGCAAACTAGTTCATTGTGACAGAGAGCAGACGTGGTCACCCAGCGAAGGGAGAGAGGGATAAATTACAAAGAGTTCTAAGGAAACTTTTGATGGGTGTGTTCATTATCTTAATTGTGTAGACAATTTCACAGATGCTTAAATACATCAAAACCCATCAAACTGTACATCTTAACTACATGCAGATTACCATGTGTCAATTACATGTCAATAAAGCTGCAAAACACAAAATCTATTAGTTAAATCAAATACCCCTCTCATTATGCGATCGCTCCTTGACATGCACGGACACATTCCTGTATGTGTTTGCCTTGTAGAAACACTTTCTGAGAATGTAGCCCATTTTGGAGTCACCTCCTGGACAAGAGGCAAGGGATGAGGGGGATGGTCACTAGCAGGGGCCAGGCCTCTTGGTTTTGGCCTGGAAAAACTGCTAAGATGTCCAGGAGCATCCCATGTCTGGGAGAGGGGGTGCTGAGTTGGCAGGGTTACCTCTTCCCCCTCATTCAGCCCAGGTCTAGGAGCTTATACTGGTCCTAGAAAACACACAGCTTTCCCCTACAGTGAGCGCTGGTGGCTGACAAGACCCACCCTTCCACCCGCCCTGCTCCACTCTTAAGTTGCCATTATTTACTTGTTCCCCAGGAAATGTCAGCACGCTGCCAAAAGTGGCCAGGGGAATGATCGTAAAATATTCACTTCCCCCCTTGCTGATTTTTCTCATTACAGAACCTAAAACCTACAGAAGTCATTGGCAAATCTATCTTCAGTTCTGTTCCAATATCCGCAACCCTCAATCGCGACTGGATGTAATTAATCTTCCTCAGATAATTCAGAGGATCATCAGGATCTTAAGGGGAGTCCCGTAGGATTTCCAGGGGAACAACATGAAAATGAAATGGGTTTCAGTTGATCCCCGTGCTTGTCCAGGTTTAGTACTGGACAGACCTCTTCAGCGGGATGGGCATGGATGGGATGATGACTCATGACCCCAGCCCCTCCAACAACGTGTACCCCTTAATAATACCATTTCCTGACTCTACTTCCCCAGGGTCTAAATGACTGCTTTGTAGTATGGTATGTTAGAATGTTTAAGTTCATTGTTTCTTAATGGGCTTTCAAGAACCAGAATGGTTTTTTTTTTTAAGATTTTAAAAATTTATTTGAGAGAAAGACAAAGAGAGAAAAAGAGAGAGAATAAGCAGGGGGAGGAGCAGAGGGACAAGCAGGCTCCCTGCTGAGCAGAGAGCCTGATGCGGGACTCAGTCCCAAGACCCTGAGATCATGACCTGAGCCGAAGGCAGACGGTTAACAGACTGAGCCACCCAGGCACCCCCAGAATGTTCTTAATAAGGATTAGTTCTTTTAAAAACCAGAAGAAATGAACAAGTCTCTCAAGTCTTATACTCTATAGGTAAGACCAGGCACGGGGAGAATCCAAGTCTTGTGTAGGAGCTCAGAGGTTCTGGGGTGTGGGTTCTGCTTACCCTCATAACTATCCTCTAACCTGACACCCCCAAGTCAGGGAGCTGTCTTGACATTTACTGCCACAGTGTCTCTCATGATGGCCTCCAAGCCTCCCCTGAGACTGTGGGTCCTGCATTCCTGACATCTCAACTCTGACAGCTCCCCACTTGGGCCACCACCCCACAGGTGAAGATCTCCTTGTGCGCTTGGACCATTGAAGATGCTCCTAACGGACCCCCTGCTCTTCCCTGGCCCACCTCTAGCACCATTTC
The DNA here is from genome assembly GCF_010015895.1 of Lontra canadensis. Classification (NCBI taxonomy): domain Eukaryota; kingdom Metazoa; phylum Chordata; class Mammalia; order Carnivora; family Mustelidae; genus Lontra; species Lontra canadensis. Next base: position 10,094,601 of record NW_022631058.1, on the reverse strand, counting down.
CTTCTAGCACCTAGAGTTCATTGCCAAGTTTTCGGTATGAGGGAGATTATTTAAAAATACAAATTGGATCTTGTCGCACCCTTACTTAAAATCCTTCAGTGGCGTCCCACTGCACCAGAGGAAGCTCTAGCTCTTCACCATGCCTTCCAGGGCCAGGCATGCTCTAAATCTTGCCTGGTCTCCTCCCCTGTCCTGTTACTCTGTCTCCTTTGCTCCCTGTATTCTGGCTACACTCACTGGCCACAGGACCTTGGTATCTGCTATTCTCTCTGCTTGGAAGGATCTTCCCTAGACCTTCATTCACACTGCTGATTTCAGGTCTCTGCTTCCAAATCACCTCCCCAGGCCCTTGGCCACCTACATAATAGCCCTGTGCCCACTTGCAGACTATCATTTCAGTCTGTTTTTGTTTTGTTTTGTAAGGGCCTACTTAGCCAGAGGAAGCCATTTTGTGTTCATGCAGTGAATTTAGATTGACCCTGCCCCTCCCAGAGAAACTTACTTGCAAAGCCCAGATACAAGGGCGGGTCAGGCCAGGTGGAGACATCCAATCAGTGGGGTGCGCATATATCTACTAGGGTAAGTTGAAATTCCATTGGCCACCCGGGTGTGACCTAGCATGACTGTGCAGTTTTCTCTGTGTATTGCTGACCTAGCATGACTGTGCAGTTTTCTCTGTGTATTGCAATCTCATTGGCCACCTGTGTATAGCCAGGCTCAACCACCTCTATAAAATTTAGTCTGTGAGGCTGGAAAGTGTCTCCTCTTTGTAAGAGACGGCCCCGACCGGTTGGTTTGATGCTTGGCTCAAAATAAAGCTTTGCTTGACCTTCGCTTTGTATCAGTCTCGTTCCTTTGATCATGGACCCAATAGTTTTAGTTTTTTTTTTTTTTACAGAATTTTCCCCTATCTCAAATTCTCTCTTTATGTACTTGTCATAGTAGAATGAAAGCTCTATGAGACCATGGACCTCCTCGTCTTATTCTTTGCTATCTCTCTGGGACTAAGCAGATGCCTGGACTATCCTGGCTCCCATGTGATCTAATCCTTCTAGAGTCCTCTGAACTACACTCTGTATGATTAATGGAACAAATCCTTTATGACCTGCTGAACCTTGCCAACCTCCCCGGAGCCATACTACTGCCTTTTAAACACGGCTTCCTAGAATGTGTTTCTTTTGCCCCCCTCTTCTTTCCCCAGCTTGTCTAGAATACAGGAACCCCAAGTTCTACAAGTGTAATACCCAGCTGCCTGGGCAAGTTCATCAGGTAAATGTTACCAAGCTATATGCTGGGAGGGCTGCTGGAGTTAGCAGCATCCCATTTAGGGGAGCTCAAAATTCCAGAGCAACTTCTTCAGGGTGATAACTGCTGGGCCAAAGCATATAACAGAAACATAACTTCATAAGAAGCAACCACTTACTATTAGTCAAGGGATGCCGCTAGCTGGTATGGGAATTTATGTACAGATCCTAAAAAGGCTCCCATCTGAGCGGATGATGCTCCTTGGGTGCAGGGTGTGGAGGCATGCAGGCTGGGTTTAGCTCTCTACTCAACTCCTCTGCTGGGGGTCTTTGTGCAGTGCACACATCACACAGCTATCCTTAGCAACTTCGAATGGTCATCTTAGAGATCCCATGTCAAACCCCATAGGGTGAATTATCAGCTTCCTTTTTGTGAGCCTCTGTTCTTTGATATTTTATATCAACTCCCAACTAGCCATGGTAAACAGGAAATGGAGCTATGATAGCCAAAGATTCCCCAAATATTACTTTAATAAACTTCACTATACTTACCAGGCCCTAAACAGCCAGGTGCTGGGGTAGACCCTAAGCACAGTGTCACATTTTGTCAACCATAGGACATTGGCACTTTGTGAAAAGAAAAAGTAAGTTACAGAAATCAAAAGATACCAATTCAATAGATAATTTTCCCATTAGAAAATCAAAATAAATTACGTATGGGCAGATAAATAGAAACTTTTAATAGCAGCGCACCTGGTTGGCTTGGTTGGTTAAGCATCCAACTCCTGATTTCAGCTCAGGTCATGTTCTCAGTGTCCTGGGATCAAGTCCCTTGTCAGGCTTTCTGCTCAGCGCAGAGTCTGCCTGGAAGTCTCTCTTTCCCTCCCCTTCTAATCCCTGCCCTCATGTGTGCTTTCTCGCTCGCTCTCTCTCTCTCAAATAAAATAAATAAAAATAAAAGGAACACTTTTAATAGTAGATACTCTGGGGGAGTAGGACAATGGGACTCACAGTTGATGTATTTCTGCATTGTCTAACTTATTTTTGTTTACAATAAGCATACAATTGCAGTTTTTTTTTGGAGGGGAGAAGGGGCGGAGGGGGAAGCAGAATCTTCATCAGGCTTCACACCCACTGCAGGTGGCCTGAGACCTGCCTCTGCACTTCTAGCACCTGCGGGCTGGTTCCACTCCTGCCAGGTGAGTTAACACAGCAGGATGCGTGTTCTTCCCTCTCCTAGGGGAAGACGAATGACTTAGCAGCAGCCCTGGCCATCACAGTGAATGTGGACCCTTCTGATGAGTCATTACAGGTACTTTGGGAAACTTCTTTAATGTTGCATGAACAATGCCATGGCCCCAAACTCAATCAGAAGTGGAAATTTCAACACAGAATGAAAAGCCTCCTTTTCTCGAAGAGGCCATCAGCACAATCTCCTGCTGAAAAGCCAGCCAAGTGCCCTCGAACCTTCCCCACAAGGCCAGACGTTTCTCACGCCCACCCGTGACGCACAAGCCACATCCGATGACATTACAGGCCACCTTCTGTCTCATGCCTGTGGGTTGGTGAAAGTCCCCCACCACATGTCAATGAAGGGGACAAAGGTCTTCTCATACCTGACACTGGGTGGTCATCATCACACAGAAAACAATGGAACCCCAACATCTTTATGTTTTGTGAATCTGAAAAAGCACTTACGTGGCACCGTTTATCAGCCTCGAAACAGTCTGAGATATGGGTGACCCTCCGCACCTCCCTTCCCTTGGTTCTCAGCGAGATTAATGTGGGGCACACACCATCGCTGGCGAGGCAAGCCCTGAGGCGGCCCAAGGAGAGGCAGGCCAGCAACTCACTTCCCGTCTTTCCTTTGCCAAGAAGTCATCAAGCACACGGAGGGTTTTCTTTCATGAAACCCACTTTATCCTTATCTTTGTTTTCCTTCTGAACGAGTCCCAGTTGGAGGATTAGGCACAGATTCGTGTGTTTTTATTGGAAGCCCCGGGTCAGCAGCATGGAGGTGAGTGTCCCCCAAATGAGCCACGAGGCCCAATTCCTCTCCGATTTAACAATGTGAAGACTTGAAAGTAAGTCACAGATGACTTGCAAAGGAAGCTGTGAGGCTTTCAGAAGTCTGGCAGCCAGGGGACACATCAAATCAGCCCTGGGCATAACGGACAGGCTGTCTGGAGCTCCTGGATTCCCACTGCAAAAAGTGTCTTCTCTCAGCAGCTGGCTTGTTTTAATCACGTATTGTTTATAATAAACAAACTAAGTGTTATTCCTTTTTTTTTTTTTTTTTACAATTTTATTTATTCATTTGTCAGAAAGAGAGAGCACAAGTAGGGGGAGCAGCAGGCAGAGGGAGAAGCAGGTTCACTGCTGAGCAGGAAGCCCAATGCGGGGCTTGATCCTAAGACCCTGGGGTCACCACCTGAGCCAAAGGCAGATTCTTAACTGACTGAGCCACCCAGGCAGGTATACCCCAAGTGTTATTCCTAACTAGACATATTCACTGTAGAAAATTCAGAACATGCAGAAAAGCAGAGAAATGAAAAACCGCGCACGATCCTGCCATCCCGGAAAAGGGAGGTAACACATCTCTCTGCAGAACTCCGAGGCAGTAGAGCAAGGCACAAACAGCCCCACAGAAGGATGAGGGTTAAATGAGTTTATTGAGAATTTAGCACAGGCTAAGAACGAAAAAATGAGTTGCTAATTGTGGCTAATACCTTGATGTATTTCCTTTCAGTTTCCATACATGTGTGTCTACACACATCAATATTTCATAAACTTTTCATCTTTCCTATGAAGAAATTAAATTTTTCTTAAACTTCCTACCTGTGTTCAATTTCAGTGGGGCTCTCATTAATCTGGCGTTATGGCCCCTCGACTATAATGGGAAGAAGGACGAGCAAACACAAGACCGTGTTGTCTCTGTATAGAGGGAATAATGTGTATTCCTACCATCTGGACATAAGCTTGGACATGATATTTTTCCAGAGGCAGTACTGTGTTTTTCCCAAATCATACACATCCTTACCTCATCGCCTATCTTATCAACAGCACAGGCTTTACAAGAAGGCTGTCTGGGGTGAGGGTTCATTTTGCAATCACAGAAAAGAAAACAATGCTTTGTGACCTGCCTGGAGATTAGACTGGCCACCTTGGCCTCATTAGTGTGAGGAGCTCATCTGTCGGGCTCACCAAACCCAACTGTGTACATAAAAGTGTCCCAAGTGCGGTCACTGCACTCTGGAGTCTTCTTTGATGCTGGTGCCAAAGGGTGCTTTGAGGAAGGGACTGGCCAGGGAGCCATGATTCCAACCAGAATTAGGACCTGACAGATGTAATCAGTGCCATACCTAAGCTAGGTCCTGGGGCTACGTGGTAGAAAGGACCTAATCTCTCTTTTCTAGAAGCATGCATAGCTCTACATGCTTTTAGGAGAGAGAGGGCCCAGGAGCAGGAGTGGGGAGGCTGTGTGGAAATCATCAGTGCTATGAGGAGGGAGTGAGGGAGCAGAGTGGAGCTGAGTCTTTAAGCAGCTGCTAGAGTGTGTTAGACAGACAGAGGGGGAGAGAGGCACCCAGAAGCATCCAGGGTGGGCTCAGAACGCCACCTGCCTGGTTCAAATTCCAGCTCTGCTGCTTGCTAGCTCTGTAACTGTGGGCAAGCTCCTTGACTGCTCTGGGCTTCTTTTATGCTTGTTTTAAATAAGATTTTTAAACCACACACACACACACACACACACACACACACACACAATATAACAGTTTTTAGGGGTACCTGGGTGGCTCAGTGGGTTAAGCCTCTGCCTTCCGCTCAGGTCATGATCTCAGGATCCTGGACTCGAGCCCCGCATCGGGCTCTCTGCTCATTGGGGAGCCTGCTTCTCCCTCTTTCTCGCTCTGCCTACCTCTCTGCCTACTTGTGATCTCTCTCTCTCTCTCTCTCTGTCAAATAAATAAATAAATAATCTTTAAAACCAGTTTTATTGAGATATGAGGTACAATTCACAAGCTAAGATACTCACCCATTTAAAGTGCACAATTTAAATTGTAGGATCTTAAATAATAAAATGCAGGATATTTAAATCCTACCTTAAAATGGAGGATGAATTATGCAATCTCATATTCGTTTTGGAACATTATCATCATCCTATAAAGAAGCCTCATACCCAGGGGCCGCCTTTCCCCTCTTCCCTCTAATCCCAACTCCTGGCAACCCCAAGTCTACTTTCTGCTTCTCCAGATCTGCCTTTTCTGGACCTTTCCTCTAGACACAACATGCGATCTTTGGCGCTGGGCTTCTTGCGCTCAGCAGGAGGCTTTCCAGGTCTGGGGTGATCCCGTCCCTTGTCCAACGAGCACAGTCCCGGAATCCGCCTCCAGTGCGGATTTTTTTTTGGGGGGGGGGCGGTTCTGGAAGAGGGCAGGGCTCTCAGGTACCTGGCACAGAGTGAGTTCTCAGAAACATCAGGCCTCCTCATGCTAAAGCTCCTGTGCGGAGCCAGGCAAGGGACCAGTGGAACAGGAGTGCTGTGGGTAAGGGGCCCGACATCTGCACCCTCAAGCGGCCCAGCGACCGGCCGTGGCTCATGTGCACCCGTTTCCCGGGTGAAGGAGCCCGGCCAAAGGCAGAGTATAACTGCAGGGGTGGAGGCCTGCTAGGTGAGGCAGGTGAGGCGGGCGAGCCCTGAGTGAGGATCGTGGAACACCATCCCTCCAGGGCGCCAGGAGGAGCAGATGTGGGGAGGGGCTTTGCACCAGGGAACCCCTGCAGAAAGGGCCACAGCCACTGTCCTCCCCAAGCCTGTCAGAGAAGCAGACAGCGGGGGCTCTCACCCAGGGTCCATCATAAGCTGCCAGGCACTTTACCACCACCCCCCCGCCAGAGAGCTTCGCAGCCCTTCAAGGCAGCCAGAGTGATTCCAATCCCATGGAGGAGGAAACTGAGGCACAGGAGGGACTAAGACATCCTGGGCGGTTTTCACCTCAGGGCTTTGCTGGAGGCGCTGGGCTTCAAACTCAGGCCTGGCTGATGGAAGCGATACTCTCTCTACCATGCCGGGCTCTGGCACCGCATGATTGTAACTATGTGTCCCACACGGAGCTGTCCCCTCCCTCGCTTTCCTTATTCTATTATTTTCTTTAAAGATTGATTCATTTATTTTAGAGCAGAGGGAAGGGGCAGATGGAGAGGGAGAGAGAGAGAATCCTGAAGCAGGAGCGTGGAGCTCCACACAGGGCTCAATCCCAGGACCCTGGGATCAGGACTTGAACCGACATCAAGAATTGATGCTTAACCAACTGAGCCACCCCGGCGCCCCTCCCCTTACTTATTTTAAATGTCCTTCCCTATCTTCTTCCAGTTCTAACACGCTATAAACCAAACCCTCATCACCTTATCTGTCACAATATCATAAAAGTTCAATCACATCTCTCCTGAGCCCTCTTCTCAAAATGAAGTGCCTTTTGATGAAACAACCATACTTGAACGGGAGAACAGACAAAAATGACTGTTGATGGTTTCCGCTCTTACGCAAGGACCCCCTCCAGGTTTGTTTCAGCTGGCCCAAGTGAACCCAAGTGAGCAAAGAACCCAGCTCTCTGACTCTGGTAAAAGACGTTCTCCTCCAGTCCTAGGAGTCATTCGCCATTTGCTTTCCTTGACAAACCTGTCCAAGCCCATTCCTTTTCTGGTTCAGCCCCGGGAAACATACCCAAACTGCATATAGAGCTCTGTCTTCTTTTTAGCACACCGTCTCAGGGTATACATCCTTTTTGGCCGTTTGTCATGTTGCAGAGAGAGAAAGAACACGAATAAAACCAAGGACAGTGAAAACGTGGCTCAATGGAACTTCTCCATACTGTCATGAAAAAATGAAATGCATAATCACATCAGAAAACAACTGCGTATCCTCTTGCCATGGGTGCCCACCCTGCAGCCTAGCCCTGCCACTCCAGGTAGTCACCCTAGGATAGTGGTGCCCAAAAGGGGGGCCCCAGAGCAGCAGCAGCAGCATCGCCTGGAATCTGATTAGAAATACGAACTCTCCGGCCCTTCCTCAAACCTGCTGAGCCAGCAGTTCTGGGAATGGGGTCTGGCAATCTGTGTTTTTACAAGCTTCCAGGGGATTCTCATGCAGGCTCGGGTGTGAGGTCAGAGACACTAGTAAATAGTCACACGTACGCACCAGGAAATATCCCCCAAGATATTCATGGTGCCTCTGATCGTAATGGCAAAAATCTGGGGAAAACCCTCAAAGAACCCAAGTCAGGAGAATGGAGAAGTAACCCGAGGAAGCACATACGACAGCACAGTGTACGGAACCCAAAGTAAATGAACGAGTTACAGGTCTGGCGTGTTACAGATGAATTCTAGAAACAGGATCCCGAGGTGACAGGGAAAGTTAACTCTATTCAGTTTGATGCTTCTTTTGTAACACTCCAAGTCAAAATATGAAACAACATACTGCTTAGGGTTACATACTTAGGTGATGAAAATATAAATGTGAAAACCCAGGGGAATGACAACCACAGAGTGGTCACCTCTGCAGATAGGAGGTGGGGGGACAGGTAGGGAGATGAGACAGTGTAGGTGACGCTCCTTTTCTTAGCACAGGTAGTGGGTTCACGGGTGTCCGTGTTATTGGGAAGATTCATAAGCTCTAAAAGAGCAGGCAGTTAGACAGGAGCTGGAGGCAAAGGCAGTGATAAGTAGGTGACAACTAGAAGCCTGAGAGCACAACATCCTGACTTTGAGCTTTTAACATTCCTGACCTTAAGGCTTCCATCGCCCAGGGGCTGACGGACCAACAGCCACAGGCACAGAACCCCCCCCCCCCCCGAGTTCTCCTCTTTAACCTCTACCCCAGGGTAGCCTAGAGCTTCCTTAGAACGGATTTACACTGTGGTTTCGATGCCCTCTCCTGACCCCCTTCCCAAGAGGGTCAGGATCCTTCTGGCAAGAATACTATAGAGCCCCAAACGTCCCCTCCCGCCTGGAAGGAGGAGTCCCTTAGATGACTAACAACCTCAGTGAGAGAGGGCCCCAGCCATGACCCAGAACTTGTGCAAACATGAAAGGACAAGACACCCCTAAGCCCAGAGCCATTACCACTCGCCCTCCTTCTTGAGAGCAGAGGTCCTTACAAGACGGCTTTGTGCCTGTGACCTGCCTTCTGGCTGTCTTTACCAGAGCCTGGATCCTCATGTTAATCTTTTGTGGGGAATCCCAGAACTGAGACGTCCACGCACACAGCGGCCGACTTTCCCGCTGGCACCCCATGGACGCTACGCATATCTTCCCATCCGTGTCAAATACTAAGCGAGAAAGGGCAGGGGAAGGGGATGAATTCTGCCCCATACCACACCATCTCTTGCTCAGTTGGGAGAATGATGCTCAGTGAAGCCATTCTGCCAGAGAAAACATGAGAAAGTTCTCCAGAGGGAAGCATTACTGCCCTCTGAGGAACCCGTGGAGTGATGGAGGCTGACCCACGCAGAGCATTTCCTTCTATCTCCTCCTCTTCAACCTCTGTCTTGAGAAGGGTAGATAATAGGCTCTTAGGGGCCCCTTTGCTGCTGTCGTGCTTTGTCTGGGTTATGCCATCCACGGGTCACTTGAGGGCCCACGACGTGCCGGGCAGTGACAGGGAATTTGGTGACAAGGAAGGAATGAGCCGACAGGCAGCTGAGGGAGTCAAGGGGGGGCAGCTGGTCTAGGAGCCCCAGGCCCCCTGAAACAGCAGGAACTGAATACGTAGAGGAGCTTTCAGTACCCAAAAATATATGTGTGCGTGAATATATATGTGTATGTATATTTATTTTATTTTATTTTTTACCACCAATTGAATCCTCCCTGGGACTGGAAATAAACTGCTGCTTGGAAAATCGCCAATCTTCCCGTGAATGAAAGAACAAGTTTCATTTGAAGGCAGAACCTAACCACCTCGCAAAGTACTTAAATATTTGTGCCACGAAGTCCACAGTTAAGAAGTGGATGCACCATGCCCGTTCTCCCTCTGACCGACTGGAAGCAAGACCCCATTTTCATTTCCCTGTGCAGACTGACTTCAAACTGTGGCAGGCTCTTCGAAATGAGAGGGGCTGCAGCGGGGTCCCCGCTGGCCCAGGGTCGGGCCAGCCTTCCACGCAGGCAGCTAGCCAAGCTCCCTCTGTCTTCTGCCATATGTATTCTCCTTAGTTTCCAAAAGTGTCCTCAAATGGTCACAGGATGTACCTTGTTAAATGAAACATACTCTTGAAACACCAAACAGCTTTAATACACTGTGATGAGGGAGTCGCATGCGAGGCTGGGAAAACATGTACAAAAAAATCAAGTGTGAGGAACGTTTCACTTTGAGACTAGCAGAGACACAGCTACAGAACTGCTCTGGGGGCCGTGACCCCCCATCCACCCATCCACATGGCTCCTTTTGTCCCTTCGGAAAATGCAGAAAGATTCTTCTTATTCAACAGAACATACACGGTACCATGGAAGAAACGTTTGGGAGGTACAGGAGATTTTTTTTTTCCATTTAAAAAATGAGCTTTTAATTTTAGGTTAGTTCTGGATTCACAGAAATATTGTGAGATTTCAGAGTTCCCACATACCCTGCACTTCATCTCCCCTATTCCTAACAGCTTCTGTGAGCACGGTATATTGGTTAGCACTAATGAACCAATATCAGCACATTATTATTAATTAAAGTCCCATATTTTATTCAGGTCTCCTGTTTTTTTGTTTTTTGTTTTTTAAGATTTTTTTTTTTATTTGACAGATAACAAGTAGGCAGAGAGGCAGGAGGAGGAGGCAGGCTCCCTGCTGAGCAGAGAGCCCGATGTGGGACTCAATCCCAGGACCCTGAGATCATGACCCGAGCCGAAGGCAGAGGCTTTAACCACTGAGCCACCCAGACGCCCAGGTCTCCTGTTTTTATCGACTGTCCTGTCACTGCTGCTGGATTCCCACCAGGACACCAGCTTGCCCTTAGTCACCACGTCTCCACAGGCACCCTGGGTCTATAATACCTCCTCACACTGACCTTGTTTCTGGTGACCTTGGGAGGTATAAGGAGTACTCGTTAGGTACTATGTAGAATGTTCCTCAGGTGAGATTTGTCTGATGCCTTCTCATGAGGAGACAGGGAGGATAGTTCTAATAACATATCATTGAGGACGAAGACCAGGAGTGGAAGGGCTCTTCTTATAGGACACCCAAGCAACTCACACTGTCCATGTGACTCATCACTGATGATTCTGGAACCCTGATCACCCACCTGGCTGAGGGACCGTTTACTAGGTTCCTTCACTACAAAGTTGCCCCCAGCCTCCCACCCACCTCTTCGTCCCTGGGGGATGTCACTGTACACCCACATGTAAGGGGGACAAGTTGGTTCATTCATCTTTTTCGAGGGCAGAGCTTCTACATAAATTATTTGGAATTCTTCTTGCCTTCCCCATTTATTTATTGAATCATTTACTTAAATTAATTTGGACTTGTGCATATTTACTTTATATCTGGGTTACTATCCAAATATTAATTTTTACTTAATTTTATTGCTCAAATTGTTCCAGCTTTGGGCACTAGAATCTCTTTTGGTTGGCTCCTGTGCTCATTTCACATACCTCCGTCATTGTGAAGGTTTTTCTTTTCTTGAGAATTTCCTTAATGGTGCATATGATTGTACTATAAGCTTTCATCCTAAAATTAAGCAGGTTTGGGGGCTGACAGTGGGAGAGAATAGGATTTTGCTTGAAATCTGAGCTATTTTTATGACATTTTCTTTCTCTTTTAAGGTTTTATTTATTTATTTATTTATTTAAGAGAGCAAGAATGAGATAGCACAAGGAGGGTAGGGGGAGTAGCAGAGGGAGAAGGAGGAGTGGACTCCCTGTTGAACAGAAAGCCCAACATAGGGCACGATCCCAGGACCCTGAGATCATGACCTGAGCCAAAAACAAACACTTAACCCACTGAGCCACCCAGGCACCCCATGGCTTTTTCTTTATAAAAAGCCAACCCTTTCTAAATGTTCCATCCTTTCTATTGTATCTACAAAAATTCCCTTTTCCTTCAATTGACAGTAAGAGACTCTTCCTTCTCCTTTTAGCTGAAATTTCCACTAAGAAGTACAGAATCTGGGCCTCACACATCACCTACAACCCAGGGCCCTTGCATCAAACAAACAAAAAAACCCTACAATTTCTTGAGCCAAAGACTTGGTTCCTCACCGGTTGAATTGTTCCTCTCCTTATCAATTCTGCAAACAGAGCTGCTGAGCTCCGTGGCCACAGGGAGAAATGTGTTGCGTGGTTTTTTTAGAGTTCAGCTATATTTATTTTTCTATCGCTTCTGGAACAAGTTGCCACAAATTTAGTGGCTTAAAGCAACACAGATTCATCAGCTCCTAGTTGTAGAGGTCAGAAGTCCAACGCGGGTCTCACGGAGCTAAAACCAAGGTGTCTGCAAGGCCACGTTCCTTTCTGAAGAAGCTGCGAGGAGAGACAGTTTTCCTTGCTCACTCGGGTTAATGACTGAATTCAATTCCTCGTGGCTACAGAAGCAAGGGTCCGTTTCCTTGCTGGTTCAAAGCCGAAGGCTCTTTCTAGCTGCCCAGTGTCCCAGCTCATTGTGGCTGTCTGCGTTCCCTGGCTCGTGTCCCCTGGCTCGTGGCCCCCTCTTCCATCTTCAAGGGTAGCTTTGGTGGGTGGAGTCCCTCTTGTGGTTTGCCTCTCTCCTGGTCTTATGTCATATTTCTCTGACTTCTGCTAGGAGAGATTCTCTGCTTTTAAGAGCTCCTAGGACAAAATTGAGCCCATGTGGATAATCCAGAATGATCTCCCTATTTAAAGTTCTGGGGACTAAGGTATGGACATCTTTGGGGGGCACTCCTCAGTTTATCAGATCAGCACAGTGTCTGGTGTATCAGAGGCCTTCACTGAATGACCTTGTACTTTAATGAATGAAAGAGGCAAAGAATGCCTCTCCCTGAGTGTGTGTGAGCCGGAGGCGGGAAACCCAGCTGCTGTCTGCCGTATTGCTGATGGGAAGTATTCTATGGAAGATGCTAAGTATTTGCTGGGCAGACAGGCTGATGGTTTAGAATAATGAAAGCAACTCAGGTCTTGCTTAATATTTCAGTGAAACAGGGTTCTCAGTTCTGGGTGCATCTGAATCACTGAGGACCTTTTTTAAGGTCTTATTTTTGAGAGAGAGAGAGAGAGAGTGTGAGCGTGTGCTCATGCAAGCCAAAAAGCACAAGCAGTGGGAGCAGCAGAGGGAGAGAGAGAGAAGCAGACTCCCCCCTGAGCAGGGAGCAGGATGTGGGACTCTATCCCAGGACCCTGAGATTATGACCTGAGCCGAAGGCAGTCCCTTCACCAAATGAGCCACCTAGGTGCCCCACTGAGACTTTTAATTATTTTTATTTCTTTTTTAATTTTTATTTTTTAAATTTCTTTTCAGTGTTCCAGAATTCATTGTTTATGCACCACACCCAGTGCTCCATGCAATATGTGCCCTCCTTAATACCCACCACCTGGCTCACCCAACCTCCCACGCTCTCTCCCCTCCACAACCCTGTTTGTCTCTCAGAGTCTACAGTCTCTCATGGTTCGTCTCCCCCCTTCAATTTCCCCCAACTCACTTCTCTCTCCATTTTCCCATGTCCTCCATGCTCTACAAATAATCAAAACCATATAATAACTGACCCTCTCTGCCTGACTTATTTCACTCAGCATAATCTCTTCCAGTCCCGTCCATGTTGCTACAAAAGTTGGGTATTCATCCTTTCTGATGGAGGCATAATACTCCATTGTATATATGGACCATATCTTCTTTATCCATTTGTCCGTTGAAACGCATCTTGGTTCTTTCCACAGTTTGGTGACTATGGCCATTGCTGTTATGAACATTGCGGTACAGATGGCCCTTCTTTTCACTACATCTGTATCTTTGGGGTAAATACCCAGTAGTGCAATTGCAGGGTCATAGGGAAGCTCTATTTTTAATTTCTTAAGGAATCTCCACACTGTTTTCCAAAGTGGCTGCACCAACTTCCATTCCCCCAAACAGTGTAAGAGGGCTCCCCTTTCTCCACATCCTCTCCAACACATGTTGTTTACTGTCTTGTTAATTTTGGCCATTCTAACTGGTGTAAGGCGGTATCTCAATGTGGTTTTGATTAAAAAACACCTTTGCCAGGAGCCTCCACAGAACAGTCAAGTGAGATTCTGGCTGCATCGCTATTTGTTAAAAACAAAAAGAAAAACAAAAACAAAACCCCAAAACTCCTCAGGTGATTCTAAGTACAGCTGAGGTTGAGACAAAGCCACTGGCTTAGAATTAGCCATATTTTGTAACTGAACACTTAAAATCTTTCAGATTCTACTACCTTTGGTCATGGGCTGAATTGTGTCCCTCAAATCCATATGTTGAGGCCAGTACCTCAGAATGTGACTGTGTTTTGAGATAAGGCCTTTAGTAAGGTAATTATGTTAAAATGAGTTCCTATGTGTGGGCCCTAATCCAATATGAGTAGTGTCCCCATAAGAAGACATCAGGTCACACACATGCACAGAGAACACAGCCATCTACAAGCCACGAGCAGAGGTCTCAGAAGAAACTAACCCTGCCGACACCTCGATCTTAGACCTTAAGTCTCTAGAGCTGTAAGAAAATGAATTTGTTGTTTAAAACTCCTAGTGTGTGGTGCTTTGTTGGGACAGCCTAGCAAATGAATACAACTTTTAAACATCTGGTGCCTCTGGTCTTTCTTATTAAGTGCAGGCTCCTGAGGTGTGTGTGTGGGGGGCTTGTCTTTCTGCCTTTGTTTCCTAATGTTCGTCTTGCAGTAGCGAATAGAGCAGTCCTTCAGTAAATACAATCAAACAACCACACCCAGGGTTTGTCCCTGAGTTCATCCCAGGTCTGCAGCTCATGGACTGTGTGATTGTTGGCTAAGGCACCAAGCTTTACAGCCTTCACCAGTAAAATGCCATTACTTCATGTGACTGCAGAGATAACGTGTGATGGAAAAACCTGTATGGTGGGAAATCTACCAAGATCTTTCCGAGGGTCTGTGTGACTTTGATTTCAGTGGAAGGGCTTACTGGGTAAATACTGAAAGAATGAACAGAGTGTTATGGTAAGTTCGTGCAAACTGTTTCTTCTATCAGCCCAGCTGCCCTTTTTATTTTTATTTTTAAAGATTCTATTTATTTATTTGACAGAGATCACAAGTAGGCAGAGAGGCAGGCAGAGAGAGAGGAGGAAGCAGGCTCCCTCATGAGCACAGAGCCCGATGCGGGGCTCGATCCCAGGACCCTGAGATCATGACCCAAGTTGAAGGCAGAGGCTTTAACACACTGAGCCACCTAGGCACCCGCCAGCTGCCCTTTTTAAAAAAGATTTATGTATTTGAGTGAGAAAGAGAGAGAGAGAGCATGTGCACATGAGCACATAGGGGGAGGAGCAGAGGGAGAGAATCTTCAAGCAGACTCCCTGCTGAGCACTGAGTCCGATTCAGGGCTCAATTTCATGATCCTGAGATCGTGATCTGATCCCAAACCAAGAGTTGGTCCCTTAATGACTGAGCCAGCCTCTGGCAGCCATTTTTAAAATTAGTTCTGACACTGATCTCCTCCAAGTTACAGTTTCCCTTTTTTTTTTTTTTTTTCCACGTTTACCGAATGCCTTGGGCCAGTTTGTGCATATCACATTCCAAATAAGACCCAACAATTTCATACACGACCCTTAAAATTTAAACGGCCACAGACCTTTTGGAAAGCAATATCAAATTAAAGGTAAAAAGCTATTAAAATATTCATATCCCATTTTCTAGAAATTTCACTTCTGTTGCTCAATTTGAGGGAAAGATGTTAACTAGAGAAATAAGTTTATTCATAAGCATATTCATAGCATTATATATAATACTGAGAAATCAGCAACCATCTAAATTCCCGGTAAGAGATGTTAAATAGAATATAGAACATGCTCAACACAGACCGTTATGAAACTCAAAAGTGCAAGAAACACTTATGTTTTGGTGTTTACTTAAGAAAAAGATGCAGAATACATACATTAAAAATGCATAGAGATAAGGCGGAAAGAAAATCCAGCAAGGTGCTAATGATGGGGGAACAGAAGTCTAGCTGAGGACAAAGCAGAAGCTGGCACCCTATAGCACACTCACCCCCCCACCCCCTCACCCCTATGTCATGTATGACATTCCTCAGGCACTCCTGGCTGCCCTAAAGGAAGAACAAATAGTTAACTTATAGAGACCACAATCCTGCAGGACCTGAGTCTCCCTCCATTTACAAATGTCCTAGTGATTTACAAGGAATAGGCTTTCTTATCAATAGCCCAACTTCCAAAGACCCATAACTCAGTTCCTGAAGCCCTAATATCATCCTCCCCTCCATAAAATTGAGAGAGGCTGAGGCAGAGGTAAATGTAAATAAAGTTAAATTTCTTCTAAACCTAAAGCTCATTGATAAAGGATGTGTGATATAGTAGGAGTCTGACATTCCTCCAGAAAGCTCTCAACTGTCTTCCTTTTAATGCCTTACTAAAGGAAAAATAACCTCAACTAGACAAATAGCAAAGCCTCCAGTATCCTGTGTGTCTTCTTTAATACACGAAAGTTCTTTCAAACCCCCCCTTTTCTTTACCTCCTCCAACCCCATAGTGTATAATCAGCCACCCCTCACAACCCCAGGGCGGCAGCTCTTTCTGCCCAGGGGTCCTGTCCGGATGCCTTAATAAACCACCATTTTATACAAAAGATTTCTCGAGAATTCTTTCTTGGTCTTTGGCTCTAGACCACCCCACCAAATCTCACTTATATTCTAAAACTTCATCACTAATAACGTGGGTGCCTTAGCTGGTGGGATTGTGTGTGATCTCCTGCTTTCCTTCTACCTCTCTGGACTTTCTGACTTTTTTTCCTACAGCGTACAGGTATTCCATTTATCGTGCCAAAAAAAAGAAAATAGAGTTAATATAAAACAACCAACAACAAAAACAGAAACAGGACCCAGGAGATCCAAGTCACCTGGGGATTCTGCTATCCCATTACAGGGCACACAAATGGTCGCATGCCATTTAGCGGATGATGGGGTTCTGGCATGGTGACATCCCTCCCAGAACGTTTTCCTGGTGTGGGTGTAAAACACATCCTAAGGAAGTCCCAGTGCTTACAGGGAGGCAAAGGGCAGACGCTGCCAAAGTGCTGTTTCAGCAACTTCTCATCCATCCCTTTAACAAAACATTCTCCTTAATTAATTTAACAGAAACCTGTCGATGAAAGTCAATATTTACACAAACCTGCAACTCTGATAAGGCATGTATGTTATTCTTAAATTTTGCAGCATACTCTGCAGAGTGGTCCCTACCTCTGGAGTGAGCAACACAGCCATCGTGCTGGCCCACGAGCCAGGAGTCTGGGGGTTGACTCATTGCCTCTCTTGCCTCTCTTGGCGCAATGCTGGTCCTTCAAGTCCTGCTTATGAAGGACTCTGAGTCTCTCTCCCTCCATCCACTTCTCTCTGTGGCTAATGCCACCACCATCTCTTCCTCAGCAAGTATAATCACCTCCAAGCTGGAGACCGGTCTTCCTGCTAAATTAATCCTTCTCAACATCCAAAGACCAAATAATCCAGTCAAGAAATGGGCAGAAGATATGAATAGACATTTCTCCAAAGAAGACATCCAATGGCCAACAGACACATGAAAAAGTGCTCCACATCACTCAGCATCATGGAAATACAAACCAAAACCACAGTGAGATATCACCGCACACCAGTCAGAATGGCTAAAATGAACGAGTCAAGAAACGACAGGTGTTGGCAAGGATGTGGAGAAAGGAGAACCCTCCTACACTGTTGGTGGGACAGTCACTCTGGAAAACAACATGGAGGTTCCTCAAAAAGTTGAAAATAGAGGTACCCTATGACCCAGCAATTGCACTACTGGGTATTTACCCTAAAGATACAAATGTAGTGATCTGAAGGAACCCATGCACCCGAATGTTTATAACAGCAATGTCCACAATAGACAAACTATGGAAAGAGCCTAGATGTCCATCAACAGATTAATGGATAAAGAAGATGTGGTATAAATATACAATGGAATACTATGCAGCCATCAAAAAATGAAATCTTGCCATTTGCAATAACGTGGATGGAACTAGAGGGTAATATGCTAAGTGAAATAAGTCAATCAGAGAAAGATAATTATCATATGATCTCACTGATATGAGGAATTTGTGAAACAAGATAGAGGATCATAGGGAAAGGGAGGGAAAAATGAAACAAGATGAAATTGGAAAGGGAGACAAACCATAAGAGACTCAATCTCAGGAAACAAACTGAGGGTTGCTGGAGTGGAGGGGGGTGGGAGGATTGGGGTGGCTGGGTGATGGACATTGGGGAGGGTATGTGCTATGGTGAGTACTATGAACTGTGTAAGACTGATGAATCACAGATCCATACCCCTGAAAACAAATAATACATTATATGTTAATAAAAATAAATAAATAAATTCATCCTTCTCTCTTTCTATGGCAACAGACCCTCCTAAAAGATCTGGCGCATAGCACTTGGAAAAAAAAAATGACACATCCTCGTCTGCTTGCAATCAGGCGAGTTTATGTGGCTACAAGAAGTGACTGGCAACCTCAGTATCGTGTGTGTTCTCGTCTTCCCCTGGCCCCTTCCCATCGGCAGGAATGAGGGCATGGTATTCATGGTGTCAAATTCTTTCCTTACTAAGAGGACATCACTGAGCAGCCAGCTGATAGGCTGCTGTATGAGACTCCATCAGCTGCAGTAACAAAACATCACAGACTTAGCAGCTTAAAACAACACAAATTTGTTGCCTTAGTGTTCTGGAGGTCAGAAGTCTGAAAACACTTTCACTGAGCTAAGGTCAAAGTATGGGTTGAGTTTTTCCCTTTCTGGAGGATCTGAGGGGAGAAAGCTTTCCCTTGTCTTCTTCACCTTCTAGATCTGTGTTCCTTGTATCCCTCGGCCCACAGCCCCGGCCCACTGCGGCATCTTCAAAACCTTCTGCTTCATTGTCATGTCACCTTCTCCTGCTCACGGGACTCCTCTGTGTCCTTCTTGCGTGGATTCTTATGATTACAACAGGCCCACTCAGACGACCCAAGTTATCTCCCTATTTCAAGATCCTTAATGTGATCACATCTATCTAGTCCCTATTCTGATAAAAGATAATCTTCACAGGTTCCAGGGGTTAGGACGTGGAGCTACGCTGGGGGGTAGGGAGAGAGATTATTCTGCCTACCACAGACATTAAATACAATCTCTCATGAAAATGCACATGTGATTTTGGGCATATGACCCAGAAGGCATTCAAAGAATTGAGTGGCAATGCTTAACAAAATTTTCTTCCATTCTCATTTGCCTATTCATAAATAAGGCTTCTTGGATGCTGATATTCAAATGAGAAATAGGGATAGAATTTATTCTAAACCCATCTCTTTCTAGCTATAAGTAACATTCATTCATTGATACATCAATTGGAAAAAATTATAAAGCCCCATTCATCTCATTAGAAATGTATTTCCAGTAAAATCTCACTTTTCAAGTCTAAGAGTTATTTTTCCAAGGATGTTACATATTCATGGGAGCTTGATCAATTGTGTACTGCTAATACTTGGGAGAGTAGATCAGAAAGAAATTTAAAAATATTTTTAAGCCTGATAATCACTGGTAATGAGAAAAATTAAATTTCAGTTTGTGTATATACTTTTATTGTAGGAAAAGGATGATGAAGACAGACTTAGGTATAAAATGTATTTACCTGTATAAATTTCTGTGGGGAAAAGGAACAGATGGATACCCAGGTTCCAAGAGAAAATGAAATATTATAAAATTCCTGACAGCTAAAGAAGAGCTTGTTCATGTATTATTAAAATAAGTGGTGGCTGGTGGGTATAAAATTGACTATCATAGTGAGACCACTGGGTCCATTTATAAGAAAGACAGGTTAGTTTTGTTTTTAAGTATCAATATTTATAATGTACCAAAAATCCATTTTTACTATTTATAGTTATGAAGAAATTCTAGATGCCAACTTAAACATGTGTTAGTTTTCCAAAATTCTTGTGGAACGTTTATGAATAAAGAGTTTGAAGACAACTGCTTATGAGTGTCAGCTTGTCAGGAGAACGGCCCCCACTCTGGCCGTGGTAGGGCTGTCTTGCTTGAACCACAGTGTCACAAAGTGTCCTTGTGCCCTCAGGAAGGAGAGTGTCTCAGTGGCCATGGCAGCTTGATCAACAGAACAAGGCAAAACACCCAGACTCCGCTACCCATCAGCTCACTCATTCCCTTCCCTACCCTGCTCAGTGCGACACATTTGTTTGTGGTCCCTCAGCCTCAAGGACTTACACCCTGGTTGCCGGCACTGTGCCCGGTTGTAAGAAGAAAACTTTCGTGGCTCCAGATAATTAAGTTCTGACCACAAGCTGCTGCCCCAGAGCTAAATACAGAATTGCCTGCTTCACCGTCAGAAAATCAAAGCAAGATACCAGTGACACTTATTCACAGCCTGTTACGAGACTATTTTATGAGTGGAATCTATATAAGATGATCCTTTTGGGTGAACAGAAATGAGATAAAACTCGAAGTGAACTCTTGGAGGGGACCGATGATCTTTGCTGGAATGGTGCAAGCACACACACAGCGCGACACGCACGTACCCACTTGAGGAATGAACAGAAAAAGAACCAAGACTCAAAGCGTGCCCAGCCGTGGGTGCTCTGGGTGCAGAGTGGGAACAGGATACAGAATTGGTTGATGCAAGTATCATATATCAAAAATTTATAAAAGAAAATGGATAGTCAGCAGAAGTCAAAAGGAATAAAGAAAGAGGTTGGGAAATTTCTAAGCAAAGGTAAACTTCCCGAATCAAAGCAGACTCCAGGGGTGCATGGGTGGCTCAGTGGGCTAGGCCTCTGCCTTCAGCTTGGGTCGTGATCTCGGGGTCCTGGGATCGAGCCCACGTCGGGCTCCCTGCTCAGTGGGGAGCCTGCTTCCTCCTCCCCCTCTGCCTGCCTCTTTGCCTGAGCAAAGTGATCACTCTGTCCTGTCAAATACATATAAAATCTTAAAAAAAAAAAAAAAAAAAGCAGACTCCATCATGGTTTGGGCAGGAGTGGGAAGGACAGTGGGGCTCTAAGCCATCCCGTTTAGGCCTGTATCTTGGCTCTGTCATTTGCAACCTTTGTGATCTTGGACCAGAAACCCAATTTCCATGTGCCTCAGTTTCTTCAAATGTAAAACAGGAATTCTATCTCATGAGGCTACTGTGAGGGTTGAAAGAGCACTTCAGACAATGCTAATGATTGTGAGTTAGTATTCTTAAAAATGAATGCTTCTTCAACACTGAATTCTCATCACTGACTAGACCTTGGGATAGAGCTGCCAGCCCAGATGGGTGTGTTCTAAAGGGCTTTCCTGGGGAAGCCTCAGATGCCAGTGTGCACATGCAAGGGGAGGGGGTTGGGGGGCAAGGGGCAAAGGGAGAGAGTGAATCTTAAACAGGTTCTACGCTCAGCATGGAGCCCTACACAGGGCTCAATTTCACAACTCTGAGATCATGACTTGAGCCAACATCATGAGTTGAAAGCTTAACCCACTGTGCCACCCAGAAGCCCCAGCCCTGCAAGGAATCTTAACCAAAGACGGAAATTGAAATTTAGCATTAAGCAGCTAACTGAGTTTGTTGGGGGCCTCTCTGACACCAGTTATGAACTCACTGTTGTTACTGAATTTATAAAACCTTAGGAGAAGAGAAGACCACAGTGGTGCATCACCGCATTTCCCAGGACTCAATCACTTGCAAGAAATTGACTCTCAGGGCTCCTGGGTGGCTCTGTTGAATGAGCCTCTGACTCTTGATTTCGGCTCAGGGCATGATCTCAGGGTTGTGAGATTGAGCCCTGTGTTGCGCTCCCCACTTGGTGGGGAGCCTGCTTGAGATTCTCACCCTCTGCGCGCCCCCCATAAAGAAGTGAAATCTTAAAAAAAAAAAAAAAAAAAAAAAAAGGAATGGACTCCCAATTCAGCTCAGTTTAAGCTGGAAAAGAGAGAATGACTTATATGACCAGACCATAAGGAGTAGTCCTTCTTTGGGGAAGGTGGATCCAGGAGGAAGACTAGTCTCATCTTTCTCATCTCTGTCTTTTTTACATGTTAGCTTGTTGGGAGAAAATTCTAGTGTTTCTGCATATCTTCTGCGCTTTGTCCAAGGATGTTTCCAAAACTGCTCTGCGGCAGGGAGCAGCTAGGATTTGGCAATGCCATCTTAGATTATGATACAGTAACCACAAACAAAAAAGAAAGAATAGACAAAACTGAACTTCATCAGAATTTAAAACTTTGGTGCATCAAAGGACATTGTCAAGAAAGGGAAAGGACAGCCTGTAAAGTCAGAGAAAGTATTTGGAAATCATATATCTGAAAAGGATTAGAGATCTAGTGATTTATTTATTTATTTATTTGACAGACAGAGACCATAAGTAGGCAGAGAGGCAGGCAGAGAGAGAGGGGAAGCAGGCTCCCTGCCAAGCAGAGTCTGATGCTGGGCTCAATCCCAGAACCCTGGGATCATGACCTGAGCCAAAGGCAGAGGCTTTAACCCACTGAGCCACTGAGGCACCTCTCTAATAATTTTTTAAAAGATTTTATTTATTTATTTGACAAAGACACAGCAAGACAGGAAACATAAGCAGGGGGAGTGGGAGAGGGAGAAGCAGGCTTCCTACTGTGCAGGGAGCCCTACGTGAGACTCAACCACGGGACCCTGAGATTATGACCTGAGCTGACAGCTGTTGCTTAATGACTGAGCCACCCAGGCACCCCAGTGATCCAGTGATTTTGTATCCATAACATATGAGGAACCCTTAGAACTCAACAACTAAAAGACAAACAACCCAATTAAAAAATGGGCAATGGAATTGAATAAACATTTCTACAAAGAAGATATACAAGTGACCAATATATACATGAAAAGATGTTCTACATCATCAGTTAACAGGAAAATACAAACTAAAACCACAGCAAGACACCAGTTCACACCCACTAGGATGGCTATAATAATGAAAAGAAAACAAGTATTGGTGAGGGTCTAGAGGAATCCGAACCCTTATACATTTCTGGTGGGTTATAAAATGTTGCAGCTGCTGTAGAAAACAGTATGGTGGTTCCTCAAAAAGTTAAATACAAAATTACCCTATGCCTGGCCACTCCACTTCCAGATATAGATACAGATATAGATATATAGATATATACATACCCAGAATGGACAAGAAGTATTTGTAGGAGAATGTTGGCTGTAGCGCTATTATAATAGCCCTAAAAGTAGAAACCACCCAAAAGCCCACGGATCCTCAAGCACTGATCCATGCTACAACGTGCATGAACCTGGAAAACATTATGTTACCTGAAAGAAGCCAGACCCAAAAGGTTACACATTGTACGATTTCATTTCTATGAAACATTCTAGACAGATAAACCCATAGAGACAGAAGGCAGATGGGTGGTGGCCAGGGACTAAGAGGAGGGACAGATGGGGGGCAGGGAACTCTTAAAGGTAAGGTTTCCTGTCAGGACGATGGGAATATTTCAGAAGGACATAGAGGTTGTGGTTGCACAACACTGTGAATGTACTAAACACCGCCAGATCTTGCACTTTAAAATGCTTCCTTTTGTTATGTAAATTTCACCTCAACTTAAAAACAGTAACCTTAAGGCCCCCCGCTGGGAGAAAAGTTGAGCTTGTTGGCTTGTCGGAACCCACGTGGACACAGAGCTCATGCTTTCTGGACGCTGAAATACACCCTCTAAATCTACCTGGGATTGTTGTTTCCTTTTTGGCAGAATCTTCAGAAGCACGGTAGGCTGACCCAGCCGGGTCCCGCTGCTTACAACCTGCTTGTGGCTTGAAAGGCCTCAGTATCCCCTGATGAACATGGACCAGCAGGGCATGTGAGACTTCTGCCCACCGGCTCTGTGCGCCATAGCAACAAAATGCGCGATAGCAAATTCTGCTCACACATCATGCTTGTTTTCACCCACATCGTGCCAAGAAAATCTGTGGGCAAAGAAAGTGCCAAACACTTAGTGGGTTAGGGACACCTATTCCAAGAGGATATGGATTTAAAAGCAGGCTTCCAAAAAACGTTAGGAGGCTGCAGCCTGGAAGGGGAACAAGGGCTTCTTTAAGTGTCTTATATATATATTTTTTTAATTTATTTTTTTTTAATTTTATTTTTTATAAACATATATATTTTTTTCCCCAGGGGTACAGGTCTGTGAATCGCCAGGTTTACACACTTCACAGCACTCACCATAGCACATACCCTCCCCAATGTCCATAACCCCACCCCCCCTCTCCCAACCCCCCTCCCCCCAGCAACCCTCAGTTTGTTTTGTGAGATTAAGAGTCACTTATGGTTTATCTCCCTCCCAATCCCATCTTGCTTCATTTACTCTTCTAGTGTCTTATTTTGATCTGAACTATGGTTATGTGGATATAATACATGTGAAGAGTGCAAACAATAAATATAAACATTTATCAAGCCCTATATCCAAGATTTGTACACTTGACTGCTTATGTGTCGTTATCTTATTTAAAAATTGGGGGAGGGCAAGAAGGAAACAATATACTTGGAATCCTTCCATCTAAACAGATAAAAATCCTTCCGGAGCAGATTAACAACATTGCGTCAGAGCTAGATGCTGCCCTTTAGAATGATTTGTGTGACAATAGTGGATTCTAGGATTCTAGCTCTGGTTCCTAATCCCAGTTTATTGAAAACTCACCTGAAGAGCTTTCTATAAATACCCAGGCCTGGGCACCACCCATGGAGAAGCTGATTTAATTGGCATGGGATGAGAATATCATTTTATGGTCCCCGTGGGGTTTTATCAGGAGTGGACAAACTATGATCTGCGAGTGAAGTCAGCCTGTTGCCTGTTTTTGTAAATAAAGAGTTGCTAGAACCCAGCCACCAAACCTTCATCTATGTAAGTCCCCAGCTGTTTTCACACAACAGCAAAGTTGAACAGGTATGCCAGAGACCATTGGGAATGCAAGCTTAAAATATTGACTAGCTGACCCTTTATAGAATAAGTCTGCCAATCCCCTAATCAGACCCGGACCACACATTTGAGTCACCCGGGGAGTTTATAAATCATTCAAATGTCCAGTACCCCTAGGAAACCTCTGAGGCCAACTTTCCAGGGTAGGGCCTATGATTTCTTTGTAAATTCCAGGACAGTTCATGAGGAGCCCTAATTCCTGAAGTATTGTCCTTGATGCTCTGGGGGTAATGCAGTTCCTAGTGTAGTTTAAGAACCAACAACAGTGGGATGGCTGCCCCCAGATCATATGAGGAACTTAATAAAACTCAGATTCCCAGCCTTCCCCCTTCAGAGACTCTGAGTCAGTAGGTTTGGAGGAGGGTCCATCAACTGCTATCATAAAAAAATAATGACCTCCACTCACAACTCTGGGTCTGGGAACGTTCATATTCAGAGGCTGAAATGAGACCAGGTCCCAGCCCCAACACCTCGAAGGTACAGTACTGGCTGGCCACCCGAGTGGGCAGTGGGTCAGTAGGAGCCAAGTGACTTTGATCTGACTTTGGCTTTAAGTGCAATCAAGAGTAGGTTCTGCCCGGGCCCCACTTGGAGGGCACCCGAATGTCTGCGCTCCGCAACTGCAAGGGAAGTGATCAGAGGAGGACCAGCAACTGCATGCAGAGATAAGGGCTACTTAGCCAAAAAGGAAACCGGCACTTTGGGGCTGCTAATGGAGAGGCCGGTGATCACCGAGCAATGAACTCCCTCAGGATGGTGGCGGCCGTCTGCTTCCAGAAAAGAAACCAGCAAACTCACTCACTCTGGAGGATGGATGACTCACAACAATATCCCAAGAATCAGGCGCACACACCTTCTGGGGCGGAGACACAAAGTAATCGGCCAAAAAACCATGCCCACAGGGTGCCAATTACTGTACAGGAAAGAATGAGTGAAATACACAAACTCAGCCCTTCTGTGTTAGAACACGTGGGAAGAGCCGCTGTATTTAAGGCAGGGATTAGCTGGGCTTTGCAAGGGCCAACAGGATAAATCCTCAAAATTCTCAAACTTGGTTGCACTTAGAATCACCCAGGGAGGTTTTCTTTTAAAATCCTGAAGTCCAGGGCATCCCCCAAACTACTTAAGTCAGAATCTCTGGGCGTGGCAACCAGGTATGATGGAATTGTTAAAGTTCCTCACCAGACTTCCACACGCAACCAGGTTTGGGTGGCCTGGGCCACACGCTGGGAGGTCTAAGGGAGCCAGTTCAACGGATAAGCAATGTTAGAAAGCTGTCGGAAACTCAGGGAAAGAATTGTGGGGAGAAGCCAATGGCTGACAGTGCACAGTCTACAAATGGGTGTGGAGGGGGCGGGCATGGCATCAGCTGTGATTCCCGAGAAATGTGCTGATATGGCACAAACTAGGGGTCCCACTGGGAAGGGAGCCCTGGTGCTCATGCGAGAGCTGCAGTGGGAACTCTGGTTTGCATTGTGCATTGGTCTGAGAGATTGTGACCCCACCATATCTTGGGGAATAATTTTAGACTTACAGAAAACTTGCGAAGATAATGAAGAAAGTTCTTATATATCCCTCACCCAGTTTGGCCCAATGTGAATGTCTTACATTACCATATTTGTCAAAATATGGTTAGAAAAAAACTAACATTGGTACATAACTACTGACTGAAACCCAGACTTCATTTGGATTTCAACAATTTTTCCACCAATGTCCTTTCTCTGTTCTAGGACCCCATCTAAGGTCATTTGGTTAGATGTCTCATTTGGACCCCACCACTTTTGAAGACTTCAAATGCTTGCTTTGAAACTCATTTTTCATTCTGCCTTTATGAATGTGTGGATTTTAATCTGAATTTTACCAAGACTGCAGAAATTTCCTTGACAAAAAATTTTCCATTAGAAGCCACTTTATTTCCTCAACAGTCATTCTGTTCTGCATAAACTATTACCATGTTTTCCCCCTTTAAAATCTTTCAAAATTCCAAAATTTTTTTCAAAATGGGATTTCTTTTCTCATCTAAAAAAACTACCAAAAATATATGTCTTATCAATTACTTCTTGTCTTTGAGTGCTGTCTGTCATGGTTTCCAACCATCCAAGTTTTCCTTGATGACCACATTTCTACCAAGATCATTTTCCTGGATCAAAATTACACATATCCAGATTTTGCCAACATTACAGATTGATTTTTAAAAAAATCCATTTTACATGTGCATGTTCCCTTCTGTTGGTTGTGTACTGCGTGGGTTTTTCTTTCACATCTCCATTTTACTCCCGTTCAATTGTGGTGCTTTTCAACCTTATCAACAAGCTTACATTTTTTAGTTTCTTATGTGTGAAGAATTTTATTACGTGCTGTGTTAATACTGTTGCCAGTTTCATCTTGCATTGGCTATTTCAACCAGTAATACTTATAGAGAATTTAGATAAAAGACAATAATTTGTTTTGTTTGGTTAGGTAAGCCACAGAAGAATTGAGGAGGGCTTCTCAGACATCCTGGGGACTCCCTCCTATCCAGTATGGATCTATTGTATCGCTCGTCCCGTTCTTCTGAAAGCTGGAGCTCACGTGACATGCCATGGACGGGAAGAGCAAGGACAAATGGCGGGTCAGATCATTCCAACGAGCCATTCCATAAATATTTTTTTTTCTTTTGATGCTTGCACATCAGTAGTACTTTGCCCATAGAATGCAGGGTAAATGGCACCCTTGGAGTTGTGCAGGATGGCAGCCTGCTGTATGCCCAGCTGCAGAAGATCAGCAAAAGAGAAGACACATGAGCAGGGAGAACTAAGTTGAATAGGACATTGAGCTGAACATTGCGTGGAGACAAAGGACCAGAAATGGGGCTGAGGCAGAGGCTTGGTCAATGGGGAGTCCTCGTTCTTGAAAGCAGGGTACAAAGTCAGGCTGGGGCCAGCCTCATGGCTGATTTACTGCACTATTGGTGTAGGCTCCTTAAACTCCCCCCAGAACCTGGCGGATGGCCTCATGCCCCATCTGTGAAGGTTGCATAGACAAGGGCAGAGGCAGGAAATTACTAGAGAAAGTGATTCATCTGAGGAAATCAGAAGCCTTATTTATTTAGGGGAAAATGTAGCACACTGTGCAGAGGGAAGGCAGCTTTATTGCTGCAGCCAAGCCACTCAGGGCCATGATGCCTCAATGAGAAGGGGCAGCGACCTCTGTGACCTCAGCCACAGCAACTTCTTGCTGGACACATCTTCAGAGGCAAGGGAATCAAAAGCAAAAATGAGCTATGGCGACTTCCTCAGGATAAAAAGCTTTTGCACAGCAAAAGAAATCACCAACAAAATTGAAAGGCAACATATGGAGTGGGAAAAGATATTTGTAAATGATGTATCAGATAAAGGGCTAGTATCAAAAATCTATAAAGAACATAAGAAACTCAACACCCCCAAAACAAAAAATCCAGTCAAGAAAGGGGCAGAAAACATGAACATACATTTCCCCAGAGAAGACATCCAAATGGCCAACAGACACAAGAAGAAATGATCAACATCACTAGGCTTCAGGGAAATACAAATCAGAACCACAATGAGATACCACCTCATACCGGTCAGAATGGTTAAAAGGAGCAAGTAAGGAAAGGACAGATGCTGGCGAGGATGCAGAGAAAGGGGAAGCCTCCTACACTGTTGGTGGGAATGCAAGCTGGTGCAACCACTCTGGAAAACAGCATGGAGGTTCCTCAAAAAGTTAAAAATAGAGCTACCCTACAACCCAGCAATCGCACTACTGGGTATTTATCCAAAGGATACAAAAACAGTGATTTGAAGGGGCACATGTAACTTACTACTTATAGCAGTATATCCACAATAGCCAAAATATGGAAAGAGCCCAGACATCCATCGACAGATGAATGAATAAAGATGTGTGTGTGTGTGTGTGTGTGTGTGTGTAATGGAATGTTACTCAGCCATCAAAAAGAACAAAAGTTTACCATTTGCAATGGCATGGATGGAAGAAGGCATTATGCAAAGCGAAATAAGTCAGTCAGAGAAAGACAAATACCAAAAGATTTCACTCATATGTGGAATTTAAGAAATAAAACAGATGAACATAGGGGAAGGGAAAGAAAAATATGATAAAAACAGAGAGGGAGGCAAATGGTAAGAGACTCTTAAGTATAGGAGGCAAATTGAGGGTTGCTGGAGGGGAGGTGGGTGAGGGTGGGGTAACTGGGTGATGGGCATGAAGGAGGGCATGTGATGGAATGAGCCCTGGGTGTTACATGCAACTGATGCATCACTAAACTCTATCCCTGAAACTAATAATACACTATGTTAAATTAAATTTAAATAAAAACATTTAAAAAGAAACAAAGAAGTGGAATATTCTAGAGAGAGAGAAAGACTCAACCCTTCTTGAGATGCCCCTTTCCAAGCAGTACAAGTCATCTCTCTGCTCGGTTTCAGGGCAATAAAAGGAAACCCTTCACTGTGTCTTCCATGCTGCGCTCTCCCACTGACTGACAGATTGGGATAAGTGAAACTGACAGAAAAGGAGCACAGCTGGGAAATAAAGGATAATTGGGCTTGAGTAGTAAATAGTGAGTCCCCTCATGCTTTCCCTGGGCTAATCGACCACATCTACTAAAGCCACCAAAGGCATGGTCTTATCTGTATGAGAGATGTAACATTCAGACCAAAGTGAACAAATGCATAAGTGACTTGAGCATCTGTTCAGCAACTACCCAGTCATGAAACAAAATTTCCAGAACCTCAAATGGACTGTCGGCTTTCCAACCTCCATCTGATGTGTCCCAGGACAGTTTTGTGATGTGCACAGATCTGAAGGGAGAAACATGGCTTTGTCTCCTAAAGACCTACAAGATTCGGAGACCTCTAGATACGTACTCAGGCGTTTTCAGCTTTGGTGGTTTTAAGGCAATATTCAGGGAATTAATTATTAAGATGGAGAGGTGGGGATTTCCTGATTCAAGACATCTGGGGTAAGGCTCAGGGATACACATTTTTGACAAGTGCCCCAGAAGATCTGATAGCAGGTGGTCCCCAAAGATACCACACTTTGGAGGGAGATACTTGGTATCTACGGAAGCTTAGCTTAGCACAGCAGGTGCCATGTGAGTTCTTTATGCCCTTGATACTCAAAATGTGGTCCTGGGTCAGCGGTCACAGTGGCCCCCGGACCCTTGATAGGAATGCAGAACCCTAGGCCCAGTTCAGAGCATCTGCATCAAATGCACTTAAATAAGATCTTCCAAGTCATTCGTGTGCACATGAAAGTTTTCACTGGGGGCGCCTGGGTGGCTCAGTGGGTTAAAGCCTCTGCCTTCGGCTCAGGTCATGATCCCAGGATCCTGGGATGGAGCCCCGTATCAGGCTCTCTGCTCAGTGGAGAGTCTGCTTCCCCTCCACCCCCGTCTGCCTTTCTGCCTACTTGTAATCTCTGTCAAATAAACAAATAAAATCCTAAAAAAAAAAAAAAAAAAAAAAAATTCACTGTGTATACATCTCTGGGTTCATGGAAGACAGAGTTCTCAGTGGGAGCACCACTGCCCCTAGAGGCCATTTAGGAAACGGGCGTTGGCAAGTGGTTTCGTTGTTGTCGCGATTTAACATTCTGTGGGCAGGTGCCAGAGATGCTAGACGTCCTGTCACGTGCCATCAGCACATTAAAGGACTGTCCCGCAACCTGCATGACTTCCAAACATCCCGCTGGATATTCACGCATACAAAACACCTGCCTAGATTGACCTGAGCTCAGAATCTAATTCTTGTTTTACAAATAAACCCCCCCTTTTTTTGCATAATTTTAATAGACACTGAAATTTCCAGGAATTCAACTGCCATTTAAGTTGAAGGAAGATTCAACAAATGTTGAATTTTAAGTGTTATCAAGAGCCAGTCACCATCTGTGATGGTAATTTCATTTGCCAACTTGACTGGGCTAAGAAATGCCCAGATAGCTAGTGGAACATTATTTTTGGGTGATTCTAAGAGCGTGCCTCTGGAAGAGATCAGCATTTGAATCAGCACACTGATGAAAGAAGATGGCCCTTCCCAATACAAATGGGTATCACCTAATCAGTTGAGGGCCTGACTGGGGGAAGCGGACTTGAGACAGGGAGAGTTTTTTTGCTTGCTCTGTTTGAGCTGAGACATCTATCTCCTCCTGACTTTAGACATCAGCACTCCTGGTTCTTAGGCTCTTGGACTCGGATGGGGACATATACCATCACACTCCCAACACTCAGGCATCTGGACTCCAGCTGGATTATACCACTGGCTTTCTGGGTTCTCCGGCTTGCAGACAGCAGACTGTGGGCCTCGTTGGCCTTCATAACCCCATGAGCCCATTCCTATAATAAATCACCGCATATCTGTATCTATTTGCCTCCAATTGGTTTAATTTCTCCCGAGCACCCGCACACACCACCATCAGCGGCAGTAGCAGGTGCAGTGATGTGTGGCCCACCTGAGCTGGTCGACCAGTAGGAGCAAGACCCTCCCTGCTCCTGATTCAGACCCTTGCATTTATCCACTGACATCCAGATTATTTTACCATAAAACATTTTCCTTTGTTTCTTCTATGATCAGCAGGAATGTGTGCTGTCTTTTGAACATCATGCGTATTGATAGCTTGTTTTATCTATTAGGTTTCGTCTCAAAATTGTGAAGGAATATTTTATATTTAAAGTTTCACTTTGGTATGATAAGAAAATGTTCAATATAGAAAGGATAAGACCAAGCTGAGAGGGGCTGTTCTGGTGGATTTGCTTCATTTTTTCGGACAAAGGATCTGAATCCCAGGGAGGTAGAGGGCCCAAGGTCACAGGGGCAATTTGGATCAGAAACCCAAGAATCCAGCCCCTGCGGGGACTGGCCTCCTGCCACCAGCATTCCCCTCCCAGCCTGTCCAGCTGTCGGGGGAGCTCCTCGTCTCCAGAGCAAACCTCCTTTTCTGTCCCTGCTCTTGCCAAGGCCCTGGACAATGACTTATAACATCATGTAGCCTCAAGGAAGGACAAAACATTTGTTGGACTCTTGATTATTATCACCTTTTTTTTGACCCAAGATCTTTTCCTGAGAAACAAATTATAAATTATGAAATAAATGGAGCTCTTGTTCCTGACTCTATTTGGGCAGGAATTGTCACCTGTCCTTGTCTGTTTGGAGCTGGGAGGGGATTCAAGAAATGTGGCAAGAAGAGAAATAATTCCTTCCTTGAATTTGGAAGGCAATGGATTTTGTAGCTAAAGACCCTAATAGGATTTTAAGCCTATTAGGACACTATCATTCTCAATGACAGCAATCCAGGGCCCCAGGATGGGAGGCACTAATCTGCATATCCAGAGTGTCCCCACACATGTAGAGTGTCCCCACAAATGTGTAGGAACTTGTGTTGCTCAAACATTGGTTGTTCTGCTATTTGCTTTTTTCTGAACATCAAATGACACCTCCTACCCCTAACAGTCATCATTTTAGACACGGGCTACAAAGGAGATAAATTGGGGTGGGAAGGCACTTCCCCATAGGCGATAAGAGAAGATCTCATGTCTTCAGGGGAGGCGAAGGATGGTGACCCAGTTTCATATGGAGCTGAGAGAAGGAAAAGGAAGTCAAAGGTCTTGATGTTGGAGGAAGCTTCAAGGACTGGAACAGAAAGGAGACCCTATAGGTGAGAGACAGCATTGCTGAATGTCTTGGAGGGGGAGAGATGGACCCCACACCCCAGAGCCCCACCCCCACTTTTGTAAATAGCAAAATGGAGCAGGAAAGTAGTCAACGTCCCAATTTAGGACGACCATATCTCACAAGGAAAGGCATTCCTTGGGACTCTCCCATCTTCCTTGCTAAGCCTGAGTAGAGCAAAGCTTCCCGTGGGCTTTCCTGGTTATCCTATGAGAACACATGGTTGGAGAGAGAAATGGACAATGGATATCATCCTCGTGGGACAATTCTGGAAGAACCCTTCAGATTATCACACAAAGGCTTCCAGGAAATTTCCAAAAGATAAAACAACCAACCAAATTATGTAAGTTCCCAAACATGGTAATGCATGTTGTGACAAGGACATGGAGTCCTGTTGCCAGCTGGGGGCTTGTCATGTGAAGGGAGGAAAGTGGCTTCAGAGAACTTGTGTTTTCAGTAAGGCTGAAACTCACCAAAGACTTGCCTGCAGAGGAATGGATTTGAACTAGCGTCTACAAAAAAGAATGGTATCGTTTTAAAGGAGGGACATGCCCAGAGACTGATTCCGTTCCTGACACCCAAGAAGAACGCAGGAAGAGGCCAGGCAGTGTGAAAAGGAGAAAGCTCGAGGGGTTGAGTGAGGTTTTTATTCCGTGGTGTCCTTGAGGATGAACAAGCGTGCGAAGGCTCAACTAAGCAGAGGAAATGATGTTGAAGGGAAACAGGGCAGTGGAGGGAGGACTGTGAGCTGTCAGAGAGGAAAGATCAGGAGAGGATCTTGAGGATGACACTGGACCAAAGCAGCTGACTCCTGCCAACCGGATGTGTGCAGAGACAAAGTGGCTTGAGGAAGCTGGGAGGCTGAACTTGAGCATGTGGATAAAATCCATGCTTCGTTCAAGCTATAGAAAGAAAGGAGAGTCTTTTTTTTTTTTTATTTTTAAAGATTTTATTTATTTACTTGACAGAGACCACAAGTATGCAGAGAGGCAGGCAGAGAGAGAGGAGGAAGCAGGCTCCCTGCAGAGCAGAGAGCCTGACTTGGGGCCTGATCCCAGGACACTGGGACCACGACCCAAGCCAAAGGCAGAGGCTTTAACCCACTGAGCCACCCAGGTGCCCCAATAAAGGAGAGTCTTATAGATCTCTCTGGCCCAAGGGAGGGATGGGGACTCCTTTCTCTCCTTGGGCTGGAGGGGATGTGCTCGTCTCCCTGTATTTTTCGATTTCCAAAAACACCTGCATTGTTTTTCATGGGAAGAGTTCCTGGAAAAAATAACCCAGGTCGCCTTTAGAATTCCTGAAGTGTTACTTAACAAAGCTCAAAGTCCTCAGACTCGAAGGTCTGATATCTTAGACGAAAGCTTTCCGACTCAACTGGAAAATAGCAACCAAAGAGAGAGAAACTTAATGTGAACATCTGAGGAAACACATCATACCGATTTAGAAGCTCTGTGGAAAGGCTCCAGTTTCCAAGGACTATGTATAGACAAGGGGAGGAATTTCACGGGAAGACACGGGAGACAATATACCATCCATGTCACTGACTGCCAATAACCAGGAAGGCGGCAGGATTGAGGACAACGTTCAGAGCATGTCTGTGTTAGGGTAGGGGTTGAATTTATGGGTTCTGGGGTCCAACCATCCAGGACTGAATCCTGCCTTTACTGCCAGGCATTTGAGCAAAGGCAAGAGTTTTGCTTCACTCCTTTAAGACACTTTAGTAAATGCAAGAGCTTTGTGCCACGTCTGGCATCCAGCGAGCTTTCTCTGTGATGGTGGTAACTATAACCAGGACCACACCAAGGTGTGGATCTCTGCCTTTCACCTGAATTAACGTGGCACCCACATATCCGGAGTCCATTCCAATAGGCCATTCCTGAATATATGGCCCCACCCCCTTGTCTCAGGACTGGTTTTGACATACAAGGACAGGACCCACTCATTGGGATCACTGACCCAGGACGAGATATCAGAGGAGGGTTCTGACGAAGATTCCCGAAAAACAGCGTCCAGTCCGTTCTGTACTGAGGGTGATTTCAGAGAGAAGGAGCAGTCAGAGCTCATAGGGACCGAGTGTCCACCCGTTAGCAGACAGGGTTCTAAACGCCTTACCTCTGTCACTCCTTTACAGCTCGACACAACTCGTTATCATCCCCCTGCCCCTGTTTCAGATGGGGAAACCAAGACACAGAGGCTCCAAGCCCCTGGCAGCAGTAATTCCAGCAGTAAGCTGAGGCCCGCCTCCTTGTAAAGAACACAGAAGCATCTGTTGGAGTCAAATACCTTAGGTCTTGGATGCAAATGTGATTTTAAAAGTGGCAGCTGTTCAGAATATTTTTTCAAAGTTATTCCACTGTTTCATGTGTACAAATGACAGCTGTAAAAATAACCACTACTAATTTGACGAAATTACTGTTTTCCTTGTTCAATCTGCGGCTGCAGACGTAGAGGTCTACCTAATCACCCTGGGGCTGATGAGGCCTTCGTCTTTCATGAGGCAGGCAATTTTCTCTCCGGGAAAAGGAAAAGCCTTTTGTCCTGGAGGTCGCCAGTACCAGCTAGAAAGTGGCTTATTAAGTGTAATTTCATTATGCAGAATCAACTTCCAACTCAAATTTCACTAGGGTTTAAATACCACTAAGGCTTGAGAACCACCCACTGACAAAAAAAAAAAAAAAAAAAAAAAATTAAGTCACAAAAAATGCAGCCGTGGCACCTGTTACGGAGCTTTTAGGGTGGAAAGCAAACTCGCTTCTTTGCATCAGGTTTCTCCACAAAAGCTCTTTTTAGTTGCATTTAGTTCTTTTTTTTTTTTTTTAAGATTTTTATTTATTTATTTGACAGAGAGAGAGAGATCACAAATAGGCAGAGAGGCAGGCAGAGAGAGAGGGAGAAGCAGGCTCCCTGCTGAACAGAGAACCCAATGCAGGGCTCGATCCCAGGACCCTGAGATCATGACCCGAGCCGAAGGCAGAGGCTTTAACCCACTGAGCCACCCAGGCATCCCAGTTGCATTTAGTTCTTTATTTATGGCTAATACCTAATTATCTGAGTGAGATGACCTACACTATTTACACCAAAGTGGGACAAATGCCAAAGAAACTTTATCCAAGGGCTTATCCAAGCCCTTACGCCCTTCTAACACAGAGAAAAGCAAATTAATTTTAATATTGAATTGTGAAGAGAAAGGCAGGAGAAATCTGAGCCTGGGGTAATATGCTAATAAAACCACAACTCAGGAAAACTCCCAAGCTGGGCCGTTAGTCAGGCTGTCTGTACCAACCAGAAAAGGACGTTTGCTGGAGGGGAAGAAACCATTCTGTACGTCAAAGCCAAATACACCAAATTTGGGGGGGGCTGTTTGCCCTGCTTGCTTCCTCTGGAAGGAAAAAACATATTTATTGGGTAGGAGAATGAATGTGCTTCTGGGACTTTCTCCCTTAAGCAGATGTTCCAAACCCTTCTGAATAATTCTGCAAATATCACACCCAAGTGTATTTTACTCTTTGGCTCTATGGTCAAGTTTTGACAAGTGCTGATGTGCTGTTTCGATCCCACGGAGTCTACTGTGCTCTGTGATAGCAATCAATGCCTTTCATCTAGGGTCCTCAGAGCTTGCCTAAATGATCAGCACCTTACTCCCAGTTGTGCAACATGGGAAGTTGTTGAGCCAGAAACAACCTGTCTAAAAGCTCACAGAAATCAGTCAATCCCCAATTGTCTAGAACCCGACTAATGGGTATTTCTATTTTTCTTGGGATTTATCATACCCTCAAATTTTAGGAAAAGGAGGCCATTAATAAGAAACAAGTTGTATCAGAGATTTATTTAGAGCATATACTGAAGTCACCAAGGAGGTGGGCTGAAACAGAGTAGAGAGAGTTCCATTTCTGATCCTCTGCAGACTTGGTGGCTGTTTGTAACAGTGTTGGAGGCAGGGCAGAATCCTGAACAAAGGTCTACTTGCTGAGATAGAAGAATGGAATAATGTAATTAATTAATTAATTAATTAACTTGGTTTTTGGTGCAAAAAGGTGTAGACTAATGTATTTTAGAAGTATTTCATCTCAACTATGTGAAAATCCTACAAAGTACAAAGTACAATTGTACAAAGTACAATTTGGAAGGAAATCCACAAAAACAGAAGTGGTGACTCTGCTTAGGGAGATAATGGGTGATTTTTATTCTTTTTTTTTTTTAAGTTTTATTTATTTATTTGACAGAGAGAGGAGCACACACAAGGAGGGGCAGCAGCAGAGGGAGAGAGAGAAGTAGGCTCCCAGCTGAGCAGGGAGCCCGATGTGGGGCTCAATCCCAGGATCCCGGGATCATGACCTGAGCCGAAGGCAGACACTTAACCGACTAAGCCATCCAGGCACCTCTATTCTTTAATTTCAAAAGATGAATACAAAATTGTCTTCTAAAGGTTTATAATGGGATCCTAGTACTGCTTGATGGCAAGAGAAGCCAATCAATGAGACCAACTGCATTCCCCAAGCAATTTGGATGAGACTTTTATGGTCTCCAGAGGACTCTGTCTGTGATACAGTCACTTGACCTTCCGTGTGAGTGGTTATATAAATTGCAGCATTTTAAAATTCTAAATTTCATCCTAAGCAGTGAGAGCAAGAAATCACAGAGGGTTTTTTGTATGTCTGCCATTTCTGTAACTTCAAATTAAATATCAATTAAATACCTATTAAAAATACAATATTTTCCATATGGTATCACCTAAACTTATGTGTGGATCCAGTGGTACTTGGAGAACCCTGCCGTAGAAACACCTGGGTCCTCTAATTTGTGTTTTAAAGCCTTTGAGGAACCTCCAAGTTAGAGCTGGATGCACAGAGTCGTAGAAAGGGAAATGTGAGGCAGGTGCAGGAGACCCAGAGAAAGTCCGAGAGAGTGATGTCTCCTGAGGATCTTCCAAATTTTCTGTTCCAGGACATTGAGAGAGGGCTTGGGTCTTTGTGATGTACTCTCCTTGTCTGCTTAAGTCACTTTGAGTGGATGTTGATAAGCATGTTTTAAAGGCTGGAGGTTTGGGTACCTGGGTAGCTCAGTTGGCTAAGCGACTACCTTTGGCTCAGGTCATGATGCCAGGGTCCTAGGATTGAGTCCCACATCAGGCTCCCTGGCCGGTTTCTCCCTCTCCTCCCAGTTCCTGCCCTTTCTCACTATCTCTTTCTCACTCTCTCCAATAAATAAATAAGACCTTAAAAAAATAATAAAGAGTGGGGGTTTCACCTTCTTCTCCCTGGTGGTCAGATGCTGTAGGGCTCTGCACCAGTGGGTGGTAACAGGACATGCTACAGTGGGGTTTCCTAGCTCCCATTGCTTTTTCCAAAAGCCAATCTGTGTTGCAATTCTGTCTCGTTTTCCTCCTAGTGCTGCATACTGGGTCTGCTGTGATGGTTTGACCTAATTGTTTGCTCCATATATGGCAGGTGGAGGGTGGTCCTACCTGGGGACTAGGAGCCTTTGCTTTGCTGCAGCTTAACGGGACTTTGAATACTCTCTCATCCAGGATGGGGAATAAGATTTGTAGCCGCCAGCTGGTTATATGGCGTAGAGGTGTGTCTGTGTGTACAGGAAGTGGGGTTTATGCTAATTGGTAAAATAAAATATAGAAAATGTAGAGCGTCATCCCTCCCCCACGCCACACACAGCTACACTTCTTCCCTTGGCAACCATGTTTATCGGAACTGATCCACCCCCCCCCCAAGATTCAGCTGATTGGATGATGACTACACACCTGACCCACATCTGGCCAATCAGAGGCTCTAAAGAAAGTAGAGGCGGGGCTGCAAAACAGGAGGAAGCCATTGCTCCTCGTTTCAACTTGGGAGATTGTGAACTCCCTGGTCTGAAGGGTGGTGGTTGGCAGCCAAGGGCGGAGAGAAGCAGAAAGCAAAAGTGAAGAGGACTTTAGAGCTTTTGTGCTTCCTGCACCACAGTTCCACGAACTCTACCCCGGTGTCCTGATAATACAGGCTGTGTTTTGTCTTGAGCTACTCCAAGTGAGTTCCCAGGACTTGCAAGCAACAGAGTCTGGACGGAGGCAACACGGAAAGCACTCTCCAACCTCCTAATAAACTTGTGCCCAGTTTTTGTAGGAGAATTAGGTGTCGTGGCGTTTCATCACATCCTGCAAGGAGGACTAAAGGTTCAGGTATCGCATCATCTGAACAAGGGTGAGAATAACTGCTCTTACTTGTGGGGAGAAACAAGAAGCCCTTCTTGGGGTCCTCATCCCAAGGCATCTCAGAAAAATCAGGCAGCAGATTAACAGCAGCAGAAAATGCTGACTCGAACACTGACCCTCAAGGAGGCACAAGGGTCGGAATCACCTGGGGAAACTGCGGTGTCTGTTTTAAATGGAGTCACCAGGGACCCACCTCAGGCCTACCAAATCAAAAACTCTATTCCAGTGGTCAAGGCAGTGAGACATTGTTTTAAGTTTCCTAGGAGATTTTCAA
The DNA here is from genome assembly GCF_010015895.1 of Lontra canadensis. Taxonomy (NCBI): domain Eukaryota; kingdom Metazoa; phylum Chordata; class Mammalia; order Carnivora; family Mustelidae; genus Lontra; species Lontra canadensis. The sequence goes on along the minus strand of NW_022631058.1, from coordinate 10,056,052 downwards.
TTAGCAATAATCGCGCCTCGGATAAACCTCATTGGCTACGATACTGCCACTGCGCAAAGCTCCTAGGAGATTTTAATGTGCACCCCTGTTGGGACGAGCCACTTGATCCCAAGACAAAAGGAAATGGAGAAAAGGAAAGAAAGGAAAGAAAAGGAATCTTGAGCTTACAGATTAATATAGAGACAAATAATGTTAACCACAGTGGTTCCTTGACAGCCTTGCCTTTCTGTACAATGCAGTAATAAAATTCCTCTCTAGCTGAGGAACAGTGATTTTCTTGCCCATGATAATGAGCTTTAAGTCCAAAATGGCTTAATTTATGCTCAGTACACACTTTCTGAAGATGTAGGGTAACAATGTAATCCATTAAAAAGAAATTGGACTTAAGTAAATTTGCAATGTGTGTGAAATTTTAAAGTAACTTCTACAAGATAGAAAATTGGAAAATAAAGATAAGCATAAAAAAAATACATCCTGGGGCGCCTGGGTGGCTCAGTGGGTTAAGCCTCTGCCTTTGGCTTGGGTCGTGATCCCAGGGTCCTGGGATCGAGCCCCACATCGGACTCTCTGCTTGGCAGGGAGCCTGCTTCCCCCTCTTTCTGCCTGCCTCTCTGCCTACTTGTGATCTCTCTCTGTCAAATAAATAAATAAAATCTTAAAAAAAAAAGAAAGAAAAGAAAAGAAAAAAATTCATCTTATAATCACATCACCTGTTTGTGATTTCTATTGCACTGTTTGGATTCATATCTTCATCTATTCTATCAGACTATTTATGTATTTTTCCTTATAGAAATGGGACATATTGTTTTGTATTTTCAATTTCATATATCATGAATATATTTCTATGTCAAAATACTTCTTATATATTTCAATAAAAATAAAATATATATCATACTTCTTATAGCTTTATAGAATTCCATTTATGGATGGATTTATGAGGATTAAATGAGACAATGTATATGAAATATGTGGTAGACACTCAAAAAAAGGCAGCACATAGTACCGTTACTAGAATGTACTGACAGTTTCCCTATTGATGGAATATTAAGTTGTTCCCAGGAATGGGGGTATTGATTTTTACTTTATTACATGCTTACTAGACATTTAAATGACTCTTTTCATTAACTGGAAACATTCTTCTTATCCAGTTGTTTTTTTTCTTTTTACTTAAATGGTAAATATATAGAAGTTTTCTATTTTCACTCGTCACATCTGTCAATCTTATTCTTTGTGACTTCTAGGTTTAAAAAGCTAAATTCTCAGGGCACCTGGGTGGCTCAGTGGGTTAAAGCCTCTGCCTTCAGCTCAGGTCATAATCCCGGAGTTCTGGGATCGAGCCCCAAATTGGGGTCTCTGCTCTGCAGGGATCCTGCTTCCTCCTCTCTCTCTGGATGTCTCTCTGCCTACTTGTGATCTCTGTCTGTCAAATAAATAAATAAAATCTTAAAAAAAAAAACCAACTAAATTCTCACTAAGATACCATAATAAATCTTAATACATGATCAGTATCCATATAAGAAATAATTAATTTAAATGCTTCCACCAAAATGGTTATGTTAAACACAAGTTTGGGACAGACACAATTCTGGACAAAACTTTAACTTACAGAAAAAGTCTTATAAGGAAGCACACTGTCCCCAGTGGAGAGGATAAACCTGATGATACCGTGACTCATGTGTATTGCAGCCGAGTCCTGCCTCCCTCCAGCTGACTTGGGAAGAGGACTCCATCTCATCAAGACACAGGAAAAGGAAACAAGTTAAGCAAGAGCGCCACACTCTAATGGTGTTTTTCCTTCCACAGATTACAAGAGATAGAATCTATTTTATTACTGAGATAAGGCGCTTTGTACTTGCCTCACCTCTGATGATTCAGTTAAGGGACAATTATACAATGCTGTGACTATGCTCTCTGGCTGTCAGAAGAAACAGTCATTTTGAGAGGTCATACGAATGCCTAGTTCTCATCTAGTGGCAGTGAAGGAAGGGTATAAGGATGTCATGATCAAAGCACATGGTAGAGAGTTTCCATTTATTAATCTACTTGACCAGCATTTACTGAGGGCGTGCTGTGTGCCGGGTACCGGGCTAAGTGCAGACACCCAGAAGTGAGAAAGACATGGGGGCCATGGGTCCATATAGGCAGCAAGACCTAAGCACCTGGGAGATTGCCCAGCTTTTCCACAGAGGGAAGCCTGAAGCAGAAGTTAGGAAATCTGATGTAATGAGAGAAAGAAGCAAGAGGGGATAGTGGCACCCCCCACAATCCCATTAAAACGAATCCTAGTACAGCCAAGCCAATCATACACTAGATCAGTATTTCTAAAAGCCAGGCAGTAATTCAGTTATAGAAAAAGCACATTCGAAATATCAAGAAAGATTTAGGGCTGCATTTCAGGGTTCCATGAATGAAGATTTGCCATAAAGCTCCAGCCCTGGGAAAAGAGGTCATCGAGTCTTCTGGGGGTAGGGATGTGTGGGATTCCACCCTACAGAACTGCACAGCTCATCATGTTCTCCACCGGCAAATGGGAGACAAATGGAAACCGCAAACCACCCCACTCCTGTCCTCGCTCCATGGGGCCCTTCAGCCCGTGAGCAATATTCCCACCACTTCTGGTTTAGGCAGGGCACCCTGGAGTGGATCAGGGGTTCCCTGGAGCATAGCACTCAGAGCATCTACCATTCTTCCCAACTCACCCCTGACTTATTGAAAACGCAGAGCTGGCAATGAGAAATTGGGGCATGGTAACAGGTTCTATTAAAAAAAAAAAAAAACACCTGTTGGGGCACCTGGGTGGCTCAGTGGGTTAAAGCCTCTGCCTTCGGCTCGGGTCATGATCCCAGAGTCCTGGGATCGAGCCCCGAGTCAGGCTCTCTGCTCAGTAGGGAGCCTGCTTCTCTCCCCTCTCTCTCTGCCTGCTTATGATCTCTGTCAAATAAATGAATAAAATCTTTAAGAAAAAAAAAAAACTATCAAGGAAGAATAAAATCAAGCAGATATGGACCTGAATCCATCTTCATGGACATAGTTTTGAATGAACTTTTCTTCAGCAGTGCTTGGTGAACAATAGCAGTTCCATGCCATGTTTTGGGGGAGTGTTATGCTCAACTAATAAATTCGTTCATGGTAGAATCTGACGCTTGTGAAAGTGACAAGGCAGTCTAGAAGAAACATGGGCTTTTCTAGAAAAAAAAAACAAAACAGATGGACCCACTCCCCCTCTGGCTGCCTGTGGGGCAAGGACCAAGTTCCCTAAGTCTCAGTTTCTTCATCTGTGAAGTGGGGACGCCATCGTCTCTCTCAGAGGGTGCTCTGAGGCTCAGAGGGGAGGATGACATAAATCCACACTTTGCACAGTGCCTGGCGCACTGAAGGGCTCAACAAATTTAATTATTATAATTGAGGCACCTACTTGGAGTGTGTGCCCAGTGCTCAGAAGAGATTCAGCCTCGGTCCAAAGGAGGTCCCTAAGGAATGGTGGCTGCTTGCTCTCCTCCTCCTTTTGTTGTTTTTTTTTTTTTTCCTTTTGGAGAGTGTTAAGATGCTTCCCTAAAGACAAAGAAATGAACACTTGCCTTCTCTATCCTGCCTCCTACCCATCGTCTTTATTCACTGAAAGGTTTTCCTGCTGCTTCTAAATGTTCCTTTCAACATCTGTCCATCATGTTTCCTTATCTTCTGCCTGCAAACTTCAGAATGTCTCTTCCCTCTTCACTGTGGCTTTACCACATCTGTGTTTAGTAAGCTCCATTAATCACCAAAAGACCTCTCCTCTCTTCATTTAATACAAATTGTTGGAAAGAACTTGAATGGATGGATATGGTATAGCACTGGGTTCCTATATCTTTCCCAAACACACACCAGCTTATAAAAACAGAGAGGGTTTTTCCAGAGAGGAGATGTTAAAAACATTTCAGTGTCTTTAAGACTGGAGCTCCCTTTTCCAAATGAAACTGATTTTATTTGTAAGTAACACACCTGCCAATGTTGAAGTAAGTATGTACATAAATGTAATTCTTAACTGCCTTTCTGATCGACTTTCTATATCCCCTGGCACTGGAAACTCCAAGACTCTCCTTGAGCCCATTTTCTAAACCTCATATTCCTAAATCACCTAAATCCTAAATCCAAAAGCATTCCACCCCACTCAAGAACAGGGTATTAAAATGTCCAGTACCCTTTATGGGTCGCTTAGTGCCCATAAATAATGAGGTATTTATGGTACAATCACTCTGGCAGTGCTGACATCTCTCGATGTTCTACATTCCAGTTTTAAGAGCAGTTTTTCCCCCAGACGCTGGGGCATTGTCCAAAATCAACATGGACAGTATCCAACAAGACCTCAGAGATGCTATTTTTCTTTTACTATGTTGTGTCGACTGCCTACTGTACAGGGCTTGATACATTTTTAATTACTCAACTGAGTTTCCTTTAAACTTGTCACTTTTCACCATTTCCAGTTAATGAATCTTAATTTCCCAGAGGGAAACCTTTTTAGCCTGTCACAAAGTTCAGGCTTTTCTGGTTCAATTCTCATTTATCAAATATGCTAAGGAGAAAAGCTCTTTCACCTCCTGATTTGAGATGACCAGACGGAAATCAATAGGAATGGAATAAAATCTTCATGCACCGTATCGAGAGACGGGACTGCCCTGTGATCGAACTAGAAGCAATTAAAAAAATATATATGTATATATATATTATTAATATATAGTATATGTACACATATTATACATAATATGGGTATATATTAACACATATTATACATAATATATACATATTATACATAATAATATATACATATAATATATATAAATTATGTGTGTGCATATATATATATATAAAAAATGGAGGACTCAACTTCACAAATCTTTTTTGATAAAAAGCCAGCTGACAAGATCACTTGGTTCTTAAATCTTAAAAAAAGACAAGATGAACCTCAGCATCTACATGAAGAGAAAGGAAAGAAGTCAAACCCCATGATGAATGGCAGGTGACAAAGTCCCTCAGACCAGGGGACTTTGGGGTCACTAAGAGGAGCATCCATACCTCATCTTTAGTAAGTGGCTGATACATAGGAGTGGTGGCCTATGTAGAGCCATAGCCAGCTTTCCAAGAGAATTCAGAAATCAAGATTTTTTTTTTGTACTAGAAATCTGATTTTACAAGGTGACAACAAATTCACGTTTTCTCAAACACTGCTTTCTGGAGCTGGCTGGTATGGGCTCGAGAGGGTGGATTTGCGCCTCTTTTCGCTACTCAGGCCTTCACCGGACTTCACATTCCTAGCTTGAAGCCAGCCATTGTGGGGGAGGGGTGGTGAGGATATTCACACCACAGAAATAGGTGAATGGTACAAATCAGCGTTTTGTTTGTTTTAACCTGTTAAATATTAACTAGGATATTACCATCTGCAACTCAAATAGATCATGTTGCCTTTGGCCAAAATTGCAACTTCTAATTTGAATATTAAGCAAGCAGTAGGGTTACATAACCATGAGGAAGTATTCTGTATTCCAAGACCAGTATTTACAACGGAGTACGCGTACCCCTGCAACCATAGGGGAAGTGTGAGCTAAGAGTCAGGGGAACAACCCAAGCCATTGGAACACAGGGACAGAGACACAGGGAGGCATCTCTGAACCATGTCCCCCACCCTATGAAAAGAGGACTCTGATGAACAGGACATTTCTAAAATGCTTGTTTCTTCCCCACTGCCCTGAGGGTAATGGTGATTGATGCTCCAACCATGATCTCTCAAGACATCAGAACATCATGAAAGGTTTTCTGAATCATCAGGAAAAGCTGAGACTGGGCTACGTGATTGAGCAACACAAGCATCCAAGTCCATGTTCAAACAACCCCAAGTGGATCAACTCCCTTCCCTCATTACCGAAGCAGCAGGGATGATCGAGGGTACAGGTTCCCCTTTTCTCTTCGTTCAAAATCAGCCAAACCTCAGTCTGGTTCTCAATTCCTGTTTTCTGTTACATGGAGCCTTGGGCAGTCTGGGGAACCCAGTGGGTCCCTTCTCAGAATGACTTTTTAAGTGAATCAGAGGCGACGTGTAGAATTACAAAAGCAACCATATTAAAACATGCGTGTGGCATAGTGCATGGATAATCGTTACACAAGAGTGGGTCTAACAGCTACGACGATTTGAAAGTCTCAGAGAAGGGGCTGTGAGGGACGTGCTGCCCTGCAGTGAGAATACATCCGGCTTCTCCTGGAGACCAGTCTTACAGGGGCTGCTCACGTAAGCTCCTGGTTGATGCCTGCATTCCTTACTGAAGGAAAAGTCTGAGGTTGCCAAGATAAAGGTTAGTAAACATAAAGACAATTATTTTCCCACCGAAGTTTATAGACCCTCTGAATTCTATCCACAGCCCCAGGTTAAGAACGCCTGTAGTCAGACTGAGCATTGTAGGGACTCAATTCCGTTTTGACAGAACTAAACTGAATTTTTATGTTTGATATGGGATGGGGGCTGGGTGTGGTTCTAAGGCTTAGTTAAGAAGGGAGAAAAGAGAGGGGAGGAGTCAAGATGGCGGAGAAGTAGCAGGCTGAGACTACTTCGGGTAGCGGGAGATCAGCTAGATAGCTTATGTAAAGATTGCAAACACCTACAAATCCAACGGGAGATCGAAGAGAAGAAGAACAGCAATTCTAGAAACAGAAAATCAACCACTTTCTGAAAGGTAGGACTGGCGGAGAAGTGAATCCAAAGTGACGGGAAGTTTGACCGCGGGGGGAGGGGCCGGCTCCCAGCAAGCGGAGGAGCAACGGAGCACAAAATCAGGACTTTTAAAAGTCTGTTCCACTGAGGGACATCGCTCCAGAGGCTTAACCAGGGTGAAGCCCACGCGGGGTCAGCGTGGCCTCAGATCCCACAGGGTCACAGAAGGATCGGGGGTGTCTGAGTGTCACAGAGCTTACAGGTATAAGAACGGGGAAGCCGGCTACAGAGACAGAGCCGAGGAGTGAGCTCACAGCTCGGGGTTACCTTGAACCGGTCGCAAGCTCAGTCAGCTCGGAGCGCGGCCGGAGGCCAGGGTGACGGGAGTAATTGGGCGCTGTTCTCTGAGGGCGCACTGAGGAGTGGGGCCCCGGGCTCTCAGCTCCTGCGGGCCGGAGACTGGGAGGCTGCCATCTTCATTCCTGCCCTCCGGAACTCTACGGAAAGCGCTCAGGGAACAAAAGCTCCCGAAAGCAAACCTGAGCGGATTAGTCAGCTTGGCCCCTGGTAAGGGCGGTGCAACTCCGCCTGGGGCAAAGACCCTTGAGAATCACTACAACAGGCCTCTCCCCCAGAAGATCAACAAGAAATCCAGCCAGGACCAAGTTCACCTACCAAGGAGTACAGTTTCAATACCAAGGAGAGCAGCAGAATTCCAGAGGAGGAGAAAGCAAAGCACGGAGCTCATAGCTTTCTCCCCATGATTCTTTAGCTTTGCAGTTAATTTAATTTTTTTTTCAATTTTTTTTCTCTTCTTCTGCAAAATTTTTAAAATTTTTACCCTTTTCTTTTTTAACGTTTTTTAACTAGTTTATCTAATATATATATTATTTTCCTTTTTATATTTTTTCTTTATTCGTTTTCTTCTTTTCTTTTCTTTTTTTTTTTCCCTTTCTGAACCTCTTTTTATCCCCTTTCCCCCCCCCCTCACGATTTGGGATCTCTTCTGATTTGGTTAAAGCATATTTTCCTGGGGTTGTTGCCACCCTTTTAGTATTTTACTTGCTCCTTCATATACTTTTATCTGGACAAAATGACAAGGTGGAAAAATTCACCACAAAAAAAAGAACAAGAGGCAGTACCAAAGGCTAGGGACCTAATCGATACAGACATTGGTAATATGTCAGATCTAGAGTTCAGAATGATGATTCTCAAGGTTCTAGCCGGGCTCGAAAAAGGCATGGAAGATATTAGAGAAACACTCTTGGGAGAGATAAAAGCCCTTTCTGGAGAAATAAAAGAACTAAAATCTAACCAAGTTGAAATCAAAAAAGCTATTAATGAGGTGCAATCAAAAATGGAGGCTCTCACTGCTAGGATAAATGAGGCAGAAGAAAGAATTAGCGATATAGAAGACCAAATGACAGAGAATAAAGAAGCTGAGCAAAAGAGAGACAAACAGCTACTGGACCACAAGGGCAGAATTCGAGAGATAAGTGACACCATAAGACGAAACAACATTAGAATAATTGGGATTCCAGAAGAAGAAGAAAGAGAGAGGGGAGCAGAAGGTATATTGGAGAGAATTATTGGAGAGAATTTCCCCAATATGGCAAAGGGAACAAGCATCAAAATCCAGGAGGTTCAGAGAAACCCCCTCAAAATCGATAAGAATAGGTCCACACCCCGTCACCTAATAGTAAAATTTACAAGTCTTAGTGACAAAGAGAAAATCCTGAAAGCAGCCCGGGAAAAGAAGTCTGTAACATACAATGGTAAAAATATTAGATTGGCAGCAGACTTATCCACAGAGACCTGGCAGGCCAGAAAGAGCTGGCATGATATATTCAGAGCACTTAACGAGAAAAACATGCAGCCAAGAATACTCTATCCAGCTAGGCTATCATTGAAAATAGAAGGAAAGATTAAAAGCTTCCAGGACAAACAAAAACTGAAAGAATTTGCAAACACCAAGCCAGCTCTACAGGAAATATTGAAAGGGGTCCTCTAAGCAAAGAGAGACCCTAAAAGTAGTAGATCAGAAAGGAACAGAGACAATATACAATACCAGTCACCTTACAGGCAATACAATGGCACTAAATTCATATCTCTCAATAGTTACCCTGAATGTTAATGGGCTAAATGCCCCAATCAAAAGACACATTATCATCAGAATGGATAAAAAAAACAAAACCCATCTATATGTTGCCTACAAGAAACTCATTTTAAACCCGAAGACACCTCCAGATTTAAAGTGAAGGGGTGGAAAAGAACTTACCATGCTAATGGACATCAGAAGAAAGCAGGAGTGGCAATCCTTATATCAGACCAATTAGATTTTAAGCCAAAGACTATAATAAGAGGTGAGGAAGGACACTATATCATACTCAAAGGATCTGTCCAACAAGAAGATCTAACAATTTTAAATATCTATGCCCTTAACGTGGGAGCAGCCAACTATATAAACCAATTAATAACAAAATCAAAGAAACACATCAACAATAATATAATAATAGTAGGGGACTTTAACACTTCCCTCACTGAAATGGACAGATCATCCAAGCAAAAGATCAACAAGGAAATAAAGGCCTTAAGTGACTCACTGGACCAGATGGACATCACAGATATATTCAGAACATTTCATCCCAAAGCAACAGAATACACATTCTTCTCTAGTGCATATGGAACATTCTCCAGAATAGATCACATCCTGGGTCCTAAATCAGGTCTCAACCGGTTTCAAAAGATTGGGATCATTCCCTGCATATTTTCAGACCACAATGCTCTGAAGCTAGAACTCAATCACAAGAGGAAATTTGGAAAGAACCCAAATACATGGAGACTAAACAGCATCCTTCTAAAGAATGAATGGGTCAACCAGGAAATTAAAGAAGAATTGAAAAAATTCATGGAAACAAATGATAATGAAAACACAACGGTTCAAAATCTGTGGGACACAACAAAGGCAGTCCTGAGAGGAAAATATATAGCGGTACAAGCCTTTCTCAAGAAACAAGAAAGGTCTCAGGTACACAACTTAACCCTACACCTAAAGGAGCTGGAGAAAGAACAAGAAAGAAACCCTAAACCCAGCAGGAGAAGAGAAATCATAAAGATCAGAGCAGAAATCAATGAAATAGAAACCAAAAAAACAATAGAATAAATCAACGAAACTAGGAGCTGGTTCTTTGAAAGAATTAATAAGATTGATAAACCCCTGGCCAGACTTATCAAAAAGAAAAGAGAAAGGACCCAAATAAATAAAATCATGAATGAAAGAGGAGAGATCACAACTAACACCAAAGAAATACAGACAATTATAAGAACATACTATGAGCAACTCTACGCCAACAAATTTGACAATCTGGAAGAAATGGATGCATTCCTAGAGACATATAAACTACCACAACTGAACCAGGAAGAAATAGAAAGCCTGAACAGACCCATAACCAGTAAGGAGATTGAAACAGTCATCAAAAATCTCCAAACAAACAAAAGCCCAGGGCCAGACGGCTTCCCGGGGGAATTCTACCAAACATTTAAAGAAGAACTAATTCCTATTCTCCTGAAACTGTTCCAAAAAATAGAAATGGAAGGAAAACTTCCAAACTCATTTTATGAGGCCAGCATCACCTTGATCCCAAAACCAGACAAGGATCCCATCAAAAAAGAGAACTACAGACCAATATCCTTGATGAACACAGATGCAAAAATTCTCACCAAAATACTAGCCAATAGGATTCAACAGTACATTAAAAGGATTATTCACCACGACCAAGTGGGATTTATTCCAGGGCTGCAAGGTTGGTTCAACATCTGCAAATCAATCAATATGATACAACACATTAATAAAAGAAAGAACAAGAACCATATGATACTCTCAATAGATGCTGAAAAAGCATTTGACAAAGTACAGCATCCCTTCCTGATCAAAACTCTTCGGGATAGAGGGCACATACCTCAATATTATCAAAGCCATCTATGAAAAACCCACCGCAAATATCATTCTCAATGGAGAAAAACTGAAAGCTTTTCCGCTAAGGTCAGGAGCACGGCAGGGATGTCCATTATCACCACTGCTATTCAATATAGTACTAGAAGTCCTAGCCTCAGCAATCAGACAACAAAAGGAAATTAAAGGCATCCAAATCGGCAAAGAAGAAGTCAAACTATCACTCTTCGCAGATGATAGGATACGATATGTGGAAAACCCAAAAGACTCCACTCCACAACTGCTAGAACTTGTACAGGAATTCAGTAAAGTGTCAGGATATAAAATCAATGCATAGAAATCAGTTGCATTTCTCTACACCAACAACAAGACAGAAGAAAGAGAAATTAAAGAATCAATCCCATTTACAATTTGCACCCAAAACTATAAGATACCTAGGAATAAACCTAACCAAAGAGACTAAGAATCTATACACAGAAAACTATAAAGTACTCATGAAAGAAATTGAGGAAGACACAAAGAAATGGAAAAATGTTCCATGCTCCTGGATTGGAAGAATAAATATTGTGAAAATGTCTATGCTACCTAAAGCAATCTACACATTTAATGCAATTCCTATCAAAGTACCATCCATTTTTTTCAAAGAAATGGAACAAATAATCCTAAAATTTATATGGAACCAGAAAAGACCGCGAATAGCCAAATGAATATTGAAAAAGAAAGCCAAAGTTGGTGGCATCACAATCCCGGACTTCAAGCTCTATTACAAAGCTGTCATCATCAAGACAGCATGGTACTGGCACAAAAACAGACACATAGATCAATGGAACAGAATAGAGAGCCCAGAAATAGACCCTCAACTCTATGGTCAACTAATCTTCGACAAAGCAGGAAAGAATGTCCAATGGAAAAAAGACAGCCTCTTCAATAAATGGTGTTGGGAAAATTGGACAGCCACATGCAGAAAAATGAAATTGGATCATTTCCTTACACCACACATGAAAATAGACTCAAAATGGATGAAGGACCTCAATGTGAGAAAGGAATCCATCAAAATCCTTGAGGAGAACACAGGCAGCAACCTCTTTGACCTCAGCCGCAGCAACATCTTCCTAGGAACATCGCCAAAGGCAAGGGAAGCAAGAGCAAAAATGAACTACCGGGATTTCATCAAGATCAAAAGCTTTTGCACAGCAAAGGAAACAGTCAACAAAACCAAAAGACAACTGACAGAATGGGAGAAGATATTTGCAAACGACAAATCAGATAAAGGGCTAGTGTCCAAAATCTATAAAGAACTTAGCAAACTCAACTCCCAAAGAACAAATAATCCAATCAAGAAATGGGCAGAGGACATGAACAGACATTTCTGCAAAGAAGACATCCAGATGGCCAACAGACACATGAAAAAGTGCTTCATATCACTCGGCATCAGGGAAATACAAATCAAAACCACAGTGAGATATCACCTCACACCAGTCAGAATGGCTAAAATTAACAAGTCAGGAAATGACAGATGCTGGCGAGGATGCAGAGAAAGGGGAACCCTCCTACACTGCTGGTGGGAATGCAAGCTGGTGCAACCACTCTGGAAAACAGCATGGAGGTTCCTCAAAATGTTGAAAATAGAACTACCCTATGACCCAGCAATTGCACTACTGGGTATTTATCCTAAAGATACAAATGTAGTGATCCAAAGGGGCACGTGCACCCAAATGTTTATAGCAGCAATGTCTACAATAGCCAAACTATGGAAAGAACCTAGATGTCCATCAACAGATGAATGGATAAAGAAGATGTGGTATATATACACAATGGAATACTATGCAGCCATCAAAAGAAATGAAATCTTGCCATTTGCGACGACATGGATGGAACTAGAGGGTATCATGCTTAGTGAAATAAGTCAATCGGAGAAAGACAACTATCATATGATCTCCCTGATATGAGGGAGAGGAGATGCAACATGGGGGGTTAAGGCAGTAGGAGAAGAGTAAATGAAACAAGATGGGATTGGGAGGGAGACAAACCATAAGTGACTCTTAATCTCACAAAACAAACTGAGGGTTGATGCGGGGAGGGGGTTTGGGGGGGTGGGGTTATGGACATTGGGGAGGGTATGTGCTATGGTGAGTGCTGTGAAATGTGTAAACCTGGCGATTCACAGACCTTACCCCGGGGATAAAAATATATTATATGTTTAAAAAAAAATAAAATTAATTAAAAAAATTAAAAATTAAAAAAAAAAAAAGAAGGGAGAAAAGACACTGCTCAAACCTAGAGTGGGACAACCCGATGTCTGCCTTACTCTACTGCCTGGTAACCCAGCTTCTTCAAAACAACAGCTTGCAGAAAACACTCATTGGTAACATCAAATACAAATCCACTAATGAGAAAAATAAATACAGAACCAGGGCTATGGGTTTTATTTCGGTTTCATTAGGATTCTCAAACTAACTTCTCCAAACTTTAAATTGTGGCTTTGAATCAAAGCTCCACCACTTCCTAGTTGTGTGGCTTGAGGCAAAGTCTTTAACTCTCTGTGCTTCAGTTTTCTTATCCACAGAAGGAGGAAAATAACAGCACAACCTCATAGGATGGGACATTCTGTCTACAGTGTTCAGTGTGGTACCGAGGAAGACTACAGTCCATGCTAGCTGTGGAAATAACAAGATTCTTGCAAACTGGTTAAGAGAATATTTAAATTTAAAAGGCTGTCCAAAATTTGGCAGTCCCTATACATATTTAAAACTAAAAATATGGGGCACCTGGGGTGGCTCAGTGGGTTAAAGCCTTTGCCTTCAGCTCAGGTCATGGTCTCAGGGTCCTGGGATCGGCCCCCGCATTGGGCTCTCTGCTTGGTGGGGAGCCTGCCCCCCCCCCGCCTCTCTCTGCCTGCCTCTCTGCCTACTTGGGATCTTGGATCTCTCTCTGTCAAATAAATAAATAAAATCTTTAAAAAAAATGTTTTTTTAAATTTAAAATATGCTTTATAGAGCTGTAGTACTAGCAAATAATTAGAAATAAATGACATGTCCTGCAATAAGGGGAAGAGTTAAATTTTTGAACATCCATGTCACTGTTGTGTATCTGGGGAAATTGCAGAAAAAAATCTATAAAAACCATAGTGGAACACTTCTCAACACATCCTATGGGCCAACATTATCCTGCTATGAAGATAAGGGGAAGACATCACAATGAAGGGGAAAAAATAGGTGAATATCTTTTTTGTATATAGATGCAAAAACTTTCAACAAAATACTAGTAAGCCAAATGCAGAAATGTATGAAAAGCACCAAATGGGATTTATCCCCAGAATCCAAGGTTGGTTTAATATCTAAGAATGCATTAATTCAATATGATAATATCAATAGTCAGAAAGATAAAATCACATGATCACCTCAGGTGCAGAAAAAGTAGGTGACAACAATCCCACATCCATTTGTGATAAAAACATTCAACCAACTAGAAAGAGAAGGGAACTTCCTCAGACTGATAAAGGTCATCCTACCAACAAATATACCAGAACTAATATCATATGTACTGGTGAAAGACTGAAACACTTCACCTTAGTTAGGCAAGGATGTCCCCCCTCACTGCTTCCATGCAACACTGTGCTGGAGTTTCCAGCCAGGCAGGACATGAAAGAAAAGTCATCCAGACTGGAAAGGGAGAATTAAAACGAGCTCTATCCATAAATGACAGGATCTTGTATACGGAAAGTCCTAAAGAATCCTCTAAAGAACTTTTAGAAGTGGGATGCCTGGGTTGCTCAATGGATTAAGCCTCTGCCTTGAGCTCGGGTCATGATCCCAGGGTCCTGGGATAGAGTCCCGCATCAGACTCTCTGCTCAGCGGGGAGCCTGCTTCCCTTCCTCTCTCTCTGCCTGCCTCTCTGCCTACTTGTGATCTCTGTCTGTCAAATAAATAAATAAAATCTTTTTTTTTTTTAAAGAACTATTAGAAGTAATACATGAGTATAACAAAGTCCTAGGCTATGAGATCAATCTACAAAATCAAGTGTATTTATTTTATTTTATTTTTAAAGATTTATTTATTTATTTGTCCGAGAGAGAGACCACAGCAGGGGTAGAGACAGGCAGAGGGAGAAACAGCCTCCCGCTGAGCAGGGAGCCCAAGGAGGGACACGATCCCAAGACCCGGGGATCATGACCTGAGCTGAAGGCAGAGGCTTAACCCACTGAGCCACCCAGGTGTCCCTCAAGTGTATTTTATACAATTGCAATGAACAACCCAAAATAAAGTCTCATTGTCAATAATGCTAACTAATCAGGAATCAGTTTAACAAAAGAAGTGAAAAGACTTATACCTTGAAAATTATAAAACATTATTGAAAGAAAATTAAATGATCCCATGTTCCTGGATTAGAATGCTCGGTATTTTTAAAATGGCAATATTCTACCAATTGATATACAGATTAGGCGCGAGGCTTCTTTGCAGAAACTGAAACACCAAACTTAAAATTTACCTGGATATTCAAGGAACTCATAATAGCCAAAACAATCTTGGAAAAGAAGAACAATGTTGAAAGGCTCACACTTCCTGATTTCAAAATTTACTACAAAGCTAAAGTAATTCAGACAGTGTGGCGTTGGCATAAGGACCGATAGGGAGATCGATGGAATAGAACGGAGAATTCAGAAATCAACCCTCCCATTTACGGTCAACTGATTTTTGATGAGCCAGCCAAAACAATTCGATGAGGGAAAGAATAATCTTTTCAAAAACCAGTGGTGCTGGAAATGGACATCCATATGCAAAAGAATTAAGTCAGACCCATATCTCACACTACATACAAAAATTAACTCAAAATGGATTAACCACATACATGTAAGAACCAAAGTACAAACTCTTAGAAGAAAACATGGGTATGAATCTTTCTGACACTGGATGGGGCAGTGGTTTCTTGGATAGGACACGGGAAACATCAGCAACAAAAAGAAAAACAGATCAATTGGACTTCACAAAAATTTTAAAAACTTTCGTGCTTCTCAAGATACCACAAAGAAAGTGTAAAGACAACCCACAGAGACGAGGACAATATTCACAAATCATATATTTGATAAAGGACTTGAATCCGGGAGGATTCTATGCCGGGGTGCCTGGCTCAGTTGGTGGAGCACATGACTCTTGATCTTGGGGTTTTGAGTTCAAGCCCCATATTGGGTGTAGAGATTACTTAAAAATAAAATATTAAGAAAAAAAAAACAGTTAAAAATGGGCAAAGGATTTGAATAATGTTTCTTTCAAGAAAGTATAGAAATGGCCAACAAACACATGAAAAGTGTTCAACATTGTTTGTCAACGGAGAAATGCAAATCAAAACCACAAGATACAACTTCACATCCACGCAGAATGGATATAATCAAAGAAATACATAATAAAAGTTTTACAGGGGAATGCAGAGAAATGGAAACTCTCAGACAGTGTTGGTGGGGTACAAAATGGTATGGCCTCTCTGGAAAACAGTCTGGCAGTTCATTCACATATTAAGAATAGTTTCTATTAGAAACCTAGGTATAGGGGCACCTGGGTGGCTCAGTGGGTTAAGCCGCTGCCTTCGGCTCAGGTCATGATCTCAGGGTCCTGGGATCGAGTCCCATATCGGGCTCTTCGTTCAGCAGGGAGCCTGCTTCCCTCTCCCTCTTTCTCTGCCTGTCTCTCTGCCTGCCTGTGATCTCTGTCAAATAAATAAATAAAACCTTTAAAAAAAAAAAAAGAAAGAAACCTAGGTATACACACGAGATACATGAAAACCCGGACACTGCACCATCTTTGCACAGCACTATATGCAATAGCTAAAACATGAAAATACCCAACTGATTAACTGATAGGTAAAACGCGGTTCGCCTGTATAATAGAATATCATACAGCAATAGGATGGAGGGAGGTATTGATACATGTGAGATGGATGACTTGAAAACATTATACTAAGTAAAAGAAGCGAGGCATAAAAGGCCACACTTTATCATTCCATTTATAAGAAATGTTCAGAATAGGCAAATCTGTAGAGAGAGAGATAGATCAGCAGTTGCCAGGGGCTGGAGGGGAGGGTGGGGGTGATGGGTATGGGGTTTCTTTTGGGGATGATGAAATGTCCTAAAATTAATTGTGATGATAGTTGTGAAATACTAAAAATCATTGAATCATACACTTTATTTTTTTTTAAGATTTTGTTTATATATTTGACAGAGAGAGAAGGAGAGCACAAGCAAGGGGAGAAGTCAGCAGAGGGAGAGGGAGAAGCAGGCTTTCCACTGAGCAGGGAGCACAATGTGGGGCTTGATCCCAGGACCCCAGGATCACAATCTGGGCCAAAGGCAGACACTTAACTGACTGAGCCACCCAGGCGCCCAGAATTGTACATTTTAAATAGGTAAGTTTTATGATTTGTGAATTTCAGCTCCACAACTTTGTTACCCCCCCCCAAAAAAAAAGAATAAAAAAGCAGAGGTTACCTCTGGAGAGCAAGACAGGAAAGTAAAAGGAGACTTTGATTTTCCACTTTAAATACTTGGAATAATTTGAAAATTAATATAAATATGCATATATTACTTTATGAATTTTTTAACATGGAAAAAGTATTTGCAAACAAGAAAAAGAAAAAAAAGGCACCTTGTGGCTAATCATGCCATTGAAGGTGGGGCATGGGCCTGTGGGTGAGGCAGGGAGTGGGGCAAATACTCAAAAAAACACCCTGTGTTTCAAAATTTTGTCTTCAGTCTGGAACTCCTCTATTAATGGAAATCCTCAAGTACTTTTGCTTTCTGGAAACCCAGGTCCCACTTGCTCCTCTCCAGGTCCCAGCACCCCTCCCAGCTCCCCTCCCAGAGGGCCCACACCCTGCAAGTCTCCTAGAGAGAAAAGCCACAGAATCTCTGTCCTCTTGTTCCTTTTAAGGCAGTTGCTAGATTTTGACCCCAGGGGGCCTTTAGCAATGGCTGGAGACTGTGTGGGTGGTCACAAGTGGGGCCCCTATTGGCAGAAGTCAGGGACGCCGCCGCTAAGAATCTCAGAATGCATAGGACAGTCCCACAGCAGATCATCTGGCCCCATGATCGCAGTGACAAGGTGGAGAAATGCTGCTCTGGGAGCTTTTAAGGAACTGGGCACCGGCAGCTCAGGTGTCCTGGATGGAGGAAGAACTAATGGGAGGTTCCTTAGACCCAGGGGAGTGCAGAACAGGACCTCTTAGGCGGGGAGGGGGGGTGGGCTAGGGAGCCTCGGTTGGGGGGAGGCCCCAGGGCTGGGGATGCAAAGAAGACAGAGACAGTTGCTATTGTTAGAAGAATGATGGTTCCAAACATCAAAGAGGAGTCTGACAGCATGACTCCTGACCCCAGTGTCCTGACCCAGAAAATTCGTTTTTTGTTTTTAAAGATTTTACTTATTTACCCGACAGAGAGAGATCACAAGTAGGCAGAGAGGTAAAGGGGGAAGCAGGCTCCCTGCTTAGCTGAGAGCCCAATGCAGGGGCTTGATCCCAGAATCCTGAGATCATGACCTGAGCCAAAGGCAGAGGCTTTAACCCACTAAGCCACCCAGGCGCCATGGAAATTTGGTTTTTGACATCAGAATCTCCAGTCCTAAGCTCCAGATCCCCTCCCCCCGCCTCCCCCAACCCCAACTTATCCCAAAGGCTCCCTGAGATCAACAATTTCAAAGCTCAACTCAGGGTCCTTTCAACTGTCCCCCCTTCAGAATCCAGCTTCTGACCCACACAGGTACGTGTCTGGGACCATCCTTCCTCCTGCCCCCCACCCTTGTCTACCAAGAACCTTGGGAATTGTTCCCTTTTTTACTTTCAGTTGCATGCAACCCGCCTCCCCACCTCCACTGTCCCACCCATACCAGAGGTGGCGGTGTGACCCTGACCTCCTGCTCTATCTTGCAAACGTGAGCCTTGGGGTCTCTGCAGTGCTCCATCCAGGGCCTCTGGAAAGGCATGGTCTTTCTCCTTCTGGGGTCCTGGATGCTAAGGACCATGGCAGTCTAATGTTCTAAGGCCAGCTTCACTGCTCTGACGCAGTCCCCGAGACGGACCCTCATAAGAAAAATGCGAAGCCGAGACAGACGAAATGACACTTGGTGACATTGTCTAAATCCAGATCCATCCTGAGGTGAACATTTCGGTTAACACATTATCGATAAATTAATCTTTTCATTTTCATGAAATAGGTTTTTGTCAGAGAACTAACTTTATCAACAACCTCCGTTTAACAAGAAAGAAAAAAGTAAATATTCCTTTTCATCTGTATTATTGGTTTTCCTTCGGAGACTAACATTATTAACAACCTCAATTAAGAAGGGACGGAAGGAGGGTGGCGGGGGCGAAGGCAGGCCAGCCAGCCAGGCTCTGGCTGGAGCCGTGGCACCTGACAGCCCCGAAGGACACCCCCCCCCACACACACACACACCCCAGGGCCAACTCTGCTGCGGGTTCTGCTCTCTGCCCACCTTAGGGGGCTCCCCCGCATCCTGTTCTCACCGCACTCTACTCCATTTCCTCTTTGAGGCCAAGAGGCACTTGGCCCTTCGTGGGCCTCCTGTTTCCTCTCTGTCCTGGCCCTTTAGACCCTGCGGGGACCAGCCTGGGGCCACTTCCCTGCTCTTCCTGCTTCTTCTCTCTTCTTCCATGAGATCTTGACACTTCTGCTAGACGAAGTCTCTTTTTATTATGCAATTCTTCCCCCATCTCTAACAGGAGGCCAGGCCCACCGTGCAGAGTTCCTGCCCTATGGCCTGACCGTCACGGCTCTTCATGACTCATTCATGGATATGCTCCTGCAGCAAGCACTGCTAGAGGCCTCCGACATTCTTTCTCTCATTATTCCTTAATAATTATTCTCGGACATGTTACTAACTGGAATAAGGAGCCCGTTTCCCAGCCACTACTGCAGCTGGGTACGACCAAGTGACAAAGCTGTGGACAGTGAATGTCAGGGGAAGGATTATCTGGAATTTCTGGGAAGCCTCCTGTAGAGGACACTGCTGTTTGTGTCCCACCCAGCTCCTCCTAAAAGCCCTGACAGGCTGTGTGTGTCCATCCCCTGGCTGCTGCAGGATTTACTGTGACTGTAGAACGGCCAAGGGCCAAGCAGTTTAAGCGCCTTCCCTCCCCCAGCCAGAAGCAGTGACTGGTTTGAGTATATAAAAGCACAGTTCCTTTGCCTGAAGGTGGGACAAATTCCAAGGTGTAATTTATGCTCCAGACCGCCTTAAATTAACCTCCTGCTTTGCTTCTCTTTCTACCTCCTCACTTCCTTTACTTTCTCACTAGCCTCTTCTGAGAGCAAGAGCTTGATAAATCACTTCCACCTAAATCCTCAGCCCAAAGTCTGCTTGTTAGGGAACGTGACCTAAGACATCTCTTTGAAAGAAAAAGAACACATGAGCTTTCTCTCCCTTTCCTTCATCCTACTGCCTGTGGTGTGGATGTGATGGCCAGAGCTGCAGCAGCCACACTGAGCCCTGAGGACGAGAGAAACATCCTAGGGATAACAGAGCCGAAGAGGCCTGACTCCTTGTTGACATCCTACAGTCACCATACTAGGCCTGAATTGCCTACATGCACTGCAGTGTCTTTCCTAGCCCAGAGTAAAACCTTGTGCATATTACCACTGTTTTTTGGGGTCTTGCTACTTGAAGCTAAACAAAATTCCTAGTGGACTCCCTTACTTACCAGCTGTGTGTACTTAGGAAAATTTCCCTGAGCCTTATTTTCCCTAACTCAAAAGAAAGCTGAGAGAATGAGCAGGTCATCAGCTCTTCCCAAATACCCATTAGACTCCATCTTCTCCAGGAAATTTTTCTTAATTAATTGAATAAGCAGTGATGTGGTTGTTTTCAGTTCTCAATTCCCAGAATTCAGTTTTCATCCATCATTCCGTGACATGAAACACAGTATATCCCTGTGTGGTCAAACCGGACCTTGTACACATTTCTTTTCACAGGTGTTGGTATTAGGTCACAGGTTGTTAAATGAAAGAAACTAAGTCTAAAAATATAGCGGGCCAAGAAACAGTATAGCATGCCTCCATACCAAATACCAGGAATGTGATATCTGGAGAAAAAAAAAAAAATCAACAGCCAAAATGAATAAAACTGGACTTAGTGAGGACAAGCCAAAATGTAGCATAAATTCAGTTTAAAAAATTCAAGTCCCAAAGAAAGATTTCCAAATTCCTCTGGGACTGAGAGTGGCTTACAGGACTTATCCAGGGAAACTAAGACAAGAAGAACCCCACAGATGAGCAAAAGTGGATGAAGAAACATTAACTGGGAGAAAAGAGAGAACAGTTATAAATCATCCAAAGCAAAAGCCAGAAAAGCAAAAATAAACAGGTGGGAGTTCATCAAACTCAAGAGCGTGGGCACACGAAGGCAACGAGGAAAAGCAGCCTACTGGCCAGGACACGATATTTGCAAGTCACATATCTGATAAGTGGTTAATATCCAAAATACATAAAGAACTCCTACAACTCAATAGCAAACAAGCAAACAAATAAGCTGATTAAAAATGGGCAGAGAGTAACTGAATGGTACAGCTGCTCAAGCATCTGACTCTTGCTTTTGGCTCAGGTCATGATCTCAGGGTCATGAGATCGAGCCCTATCCAGGTCAGGCTCTGCACTCAGCAGGGAGTCTGCTTCTCTCCCTCTCCTCTGATTTAAATAAGATTTAAATAAATCTTTTTAAAAAATGGGCAGAGAACCTGAATAAACATTTTCCCAGAAACAACATATAAATGCATGCTAACGGGTACATGAACAGGGGGCTTGACATCGGTCAGCATCAGGAAAATGCACATCAAAACCCCAACAAGAGGGGTGCCTGGGTAGCTCAGTTGGTTAAGCATCTGCCTTCAGCTTGGTTGTGATCTTGGGGTCCCGGGGTGGAGCCCCACATTGGGTTCCCTGCTTAGCGGGGAGTCTGCTTCTCCCTCTCTCTGCTCATTGTCTCTTTCTCTCTCTCAAATAAATAAATAAAATCTTTAAAACAACACACACAACAAAATAATCACCTCACACCTGTCAAAAGGGCTCTTCTGAAAAAGAAGAAAAAAAAAGAGGTGTCCTCGAGGGTACGGAGAAAAGGGAACCCTTGTGAACTGGTGGTGGGAACATGAGTGGGTACAGGCACCACGGGAAACAGAACAATGGAGCTTCTCAAACAACTAAAAATCTTGCCTTTACTTTCTCTCTGGAAGCAGAAGAGGGCTTCAGAAAATGCAGTTGGTGTTGAGTGAATGATCACCCAAAGCCTAAAGGTCCAGAGGCAGGAGAAGAAGAAATGGACTGGAAACGAAGAGGAAGGTACCAGGAAGAGATGCACTAAAGGTCGCTAAAGAGAAAAAGCTTTGGTGTGGTCTCAGCAATCAGATTGTGATAACACAAGGCAGGTTCCAAGGCAATAAAAATGTAATGCGCAGAGAAATATGTTTCCAGAGAACAAGATAGAACAAGGGACCCGGTGGACAAGGCAGTTGGAGGGAATGGAGTTGAACCCAATCACACAAAACTATCACCCAGAGGAAAGGGTCTTAATTTTATTTACAAACATGAAACATAATGGCAGATATAGTGTTTATCCCCAGGAAGTTTAGATAAGCTTTCATTCTGATCACACTTAAAGTGACAAAAAGAATACCCAATCCACTGTAATAGATGGTATGGTATTGGAAAGGGAACAGAAAAACTAGAGAAATACAGAACAAAAATGAATATTGCATATGAGACCAAATATTAAATGTGAAAATTCCCCTACAAAGAGAAAAGTCTAAAACTGGTTTAAAAAGAAAAATGCAAAATGTATTAAGTGGTTTGCTTAAAAATACATTAAAACTTACAACTAAAGAAATGATCTAGAAGTCAGCAAGTATCTGCTAACATAATGCAGGAACTTAATCATATCTATGTTTAAAAATAGATATTATATATAAGGCATCAAGAAGTAAACAAAGGTATTATTAATAACATAACTAAGTTATACAAATGATGACATCAATAATTCTGAATTTATATGCCCCAATATATACAACCAAAATGTTATTTGGGGTATGTTTACTAGGGTTAGAGGGTGCTCAGGGGTGATGTTCCTTCCTGCTCCAAAATTCTGTAACATAAGAGAAAAACCAGCTGAAACATGTACAGATACCAGGATACAAAGAAACACTCAAAACAGAAAAGAGAATTCTGGAAAATGCACATTCTCAAATCATTATGTGATAATTTTAGAAATAAATCAAATCATAATTATATAGCCTACCACACAAAACCATTTAAAAAGCAATCTTTTTGAATAACATTTGAGATGAGTTAGAACTAAACAAAGAATGAATGAGAATATTTATCTCAACAACAGAGAGGACCCGGCTTGATGAAAAACCATAGAAGAAATTGCCAATAAAAATAAACGTATTTGGTTATATAAAAATCCCTTGTCCATGCCAAAAAAAACTGTCATTGTCAATAAAAAGGCAGAATAAGATAAATATTTTGAGCATATATAGATAAATACACATAACAGAGATTAAAAACTCAGGACCTCAGGAGAGGTCATTAAAATACCACCGAGAACCCTATGGGCTACCCGGAGCACAGTTTGAAAACCACAGCTTTGGCTGATCTGTAAGATCAATGCCTAGTGATCTTCATCAGATGCTCAACATGAGGGAAGACCCAAGACCCATAAAATCTTGATGTGAATGGGCCAAGAGCTCACAGGCAGTCAGGAAGTAACTTCTGAATCAAATATGTCAGAATTAGAGATGAAAGTCCTGGGGGCTGGCGCATTCTAGGCACATCATTTGTCAAGCTGATGGGAGGAAGGTTGCAAGTTTGCAAGAACTGTGAGATACTCTGAAAGGAGGTCCAGGTCTCCATGTGCATGGACTCCTGGGAAGCGGTCAGAACATTACCCAAACCTTTAACCCACGGAACCACTGATACTTCAACATCACAAACATCCCGAGAGTCTGCTAGCCAGACCGTTTCTGTCTTCTCATATGATCCCAAGTCATCCAGGAACTACCGCCACTGAAAAAAGAGGTCGCAGGCTCTTCCAAGGGCCATTCTTTCCACAATAAGGACTCCAGAGGAAGAAACAGCAAAGGGGTAGTGGTTCAATGCATTAGCTTTGAAGGAAGCCTCCAGGCTTCTTCCAGCTGGGTAACTTCAGATACCGCATGAAAGCTCTCTGGGCCCCAGGATGCTAGTCTAGTTCATGAGGATATTAATAGTAATCATCCTCATGGGGCTCTTACAAGAAATAAACACATATACAGACGTGTGCTGTGTTTAACCCATGGTAAGCACTCAATACAGTTCATAAATTTTATCACACATAAAAGTATATATATATATATATATATATATATATATGGCCCCAAACCCAACAATTTGAGAATAATTAAATAAACTATGCTACATTAATAGGAACACGTGAAATTCCCGAGAAAGCGTATAGAAAATAATGTAAAAGAAACAAGCTAAATAGAACATATAGATAGATTACAACACCTAAGTGTAAACATGAGGATCAGAGGTGTTAAGAGAACGTAAGTGTCCCAATTCCATTAACAAATTAGTGGGTGCATAATGAAAGAGCTAAGATGCTAGTTCCCCCCATGCCCATCAAGGATCTTCCAAAAATAGGTATACAAATGAACTGTAAAAATCAAGGTGTTGCTCCTCTCCAAGAAGGGCAAAGAGCTTCTTGTCTTTCTCGTTCCCAAAGGAAAAGAAACCGGAGCTCACAGATGGTCAAAATTCTCCCTGGGAGGCTCAAATTCTCAAGTTAAGCCATTGTCAGACCTGCCTGGCCAGGGTGACACTGTTTTGCAGTCTGAATCTGAGCACCTGCGAGAGCACAGGCCCCGCTGTCCCCAGTGTCCCATGCCCCAAGTTACACTCACGTCATTCATGGCCTGACCCCGGGGGGTCGCTGACCCTGACAGCGTTTCCCTGTAAGGAGAGGGGATGATAGAGAGAAGAGATGCCAGCGGTGGGCCGGAGGATGGGGCCAACAGAATCTGAGCACTTCGGCTACTACAGATGGCTCTCTGGGCCCAAGGAAGACGTGGTGGGAATGCTAGAGGTGCGACATTTCAGGAAAGTGACATGATGTCTAGCAATTCAGATAAACTTGACTGAAGGAGGCAGAAGGCTGGAGGGTAGAGGGAGAGCCGCATGGTGATGGAGACGCCTCCTGATGAGGGGCATTGCCCCACTGTCCTCAGTGCACTGTGTCTTCTGGGTCTGAACACGGCCATGGCCTCCTGTATAGGCTGAGACTGTTCCCTGGTGTAAAGCCATTAATGTGTGATGATCATAAAGTCACCCAGCTCTTCTCTCCATCCTCCTATGGGACAGCACTGCTGCTTGCTGGGCCAGTCCAGTCCTCAGGGCTATCCTTCGCTGGGGAGAGAGCTGAATGAGAAAAAGCTAAAACGAGTCGGAGAGGTGAAGTCACTTGTGATGACAGAGGACAGACAGAGATGAGAGGGGTGGGGGAGGGGAGAGGGACACAGAGGGACAGACAGGCTGAGAGTATTGGAATTAAGAGGCTCCAGAACTCCTTTAAAATATATGAGACTAGGAGAGGAGAAGAGAAAAAACATTCCTGTGTTATAAATGGGAGACTCTCAGGTTCTTTAGAAATATGCAAACAAAAATTTACTTTTTTGTTACTTTGGGCTAATGGACTGTGATTCTTAGAATGGAACACCACCCTTAGCCGCCCCCCCAAAGGGGCGCAAGAATTATCTGGGTTACATTCATGCCACATCTCTCTCTCCTTTGTGGAGAAAGGTATAGGGGGTGGTGGGGAGAGAACAGGATGGCATTTGGGATAAAAGAAGAGGAAAGCACCATGTTTCCTAAGAATTTAATGAAACAAGCTGAGATGAGCACAAATGCGGACCCGCTGGCGTGCTGGACGGTGGAGACTGGAGAGGCGTCCCTGCCACGGAATGCTAATTTCAAGATACTGAAATGTACCAAGAAGGAAACAAATGATTGAACAAGCCCAGGGCTCACAGGATGAAGAGTGTAAGCTTCCTCCTGAGGCTTTAGAAGATAGATCCCAAGAAAGATGGCCCTCTCACCTGACCTGGGGGAAAGCAAATGCTTACCAGCCACTCTGTGCTGTCTCTTTCCCCACGACCACGCGGCATCGCTCCTTAAACACCATCTCACAATGCACCATCATTGTTCACACGAGACAATATGGGGAAGGGTTTTAAAAACAGCTGTTACCACAGAGGGGTGTGGAGCACTTGGAAAAATACTGAACAGAAACTAGCGTTCTTATAAAATCTGGATGGAAAGTTATTTTTAAAGCCCAAACACAAACAATGGAAGACATCGCAAGGAGAAGGCTGGAATCCAATGCACAGTAATTAAGAGCGTTCCTAAATCTAATAAATGCTGAACGGAAAACAAAAATGCATGGAGAGTATGGCCCAGACACGACAAAGGGCCAAAACTTTCAAACCTAAAGCACACATATACAATGATTAAGACGACATCCCCTCACTCCCGATAGCAAAATGGGGAAAGGGTTAGCTAGAAGATGCAGGGAAGATGAGCTGTAACTTCGTGGGATTTTGGGGTTTTTTTGAAGATTTTATTATTTATTTGAGAGAGAGAGAGAGAGAGAGCACGTGTGCACACAAGCAGGGGGAGGAGCAGAGAGAGAGGGCAAAGTAGACCCCCTGATGAGCAGGGAGCCTGATGTGGGGCTCGATCCCAGGACCCTGAGATCATGACCTGAGCCGAAGACAGACGGTTACCCGAATGAGCCACCCAGCTGCCCTAAATTGTAAGTGTTTTTAGTAAGTATTTAAAATTAATCAACTTCAGTAGAAATCAGAGAAATTCTAATTTTGAGATTCATTTTTACCTAATTACAACATATGCTCATGTCATAGTGGTTAAATGGAAAACAGTCAGCTAGATACAAAGCATGATCTATTTCCATGACTTTAAGATGTACATTTCCCCAATATTTTAATGTCTTGGAAATGGAGGCTCACAAGGCTAGCATGTCAAAATTTCATTGGCAGCATTCTTTTCTTTCTTAATGGTACATAAAATAAGGAAGCATCTTAGATTCCATGAGATAGCACTTGAGGTACAATATAATATGATAAGCCAAAATATTAACAGTGATTCTTGTTGGATGGTGGCATTACAGGTGATTTCTCCTTTCTTTTTTATACTTTCCCATATGTTTCCAGTCTTCTCAAATGAATACATATTTCTTTTGCCATCAGACAGTAAACAAAATCTGGTTCTAATTTTGACTTGGCCACATTAGAGCAGAGTAAGTCCTGAGTAACGTAATTATGCTCTCTGTCCTCAGTTTCTTCATCTGCAAAATGGATCAGTAACTTCTCCGCCTACCTCATACGATTTGTGCACAAATGCTTTGTAAAATATAAAGTGCCTAGTCAGTGTGTGATTTAAATCTCGACCCGTGTATGAGAACCACTAACACGTGACGATCATTACTGTCCTCATGAGATGTTTTTATTCTTTCTCAATGCCTGTTCATGATGTCAATTTATAGCTTTCTATGTGGAATGGCGACCCCCAGTATTTTGTTTGAACCTGATATAATTTGATTTCATGAGCTCCTTCCTCAATGGCTCCCATGTAGGAGGAAACAGATTCCAAAAACAGTTGAGCATGCACCGCGTAGACGTACACACTGACCAGGCCAAATTGTAAACGCGTCAGCCCAGCTCCTCCTGAGCCCCTTGTAGAACACGGCTGCTCAGGTGCTCATCACAAGCCACACCCAGGGCCCAAAAGGGGGCATCAGCATGATTACTTCTGTTTAATTAGAATGAACACAACTGTTGCTGCAAATCTCAAAATCTAGCTTGAGGGTTATGGCACTGAGGCAGGGCTTGGCACCTCTCTGACCAAGCCCTTCAGAGTGGCGGAAGCCACCATGCCCTTCCTAGCCTAATCCCAGTGCATCCTTGCATCTGGTTAGGCTGCTCTGGGCTAAGTCAACCTGCTCCTCATGTACCTCATGACCTGCTGGAGAGGAGGCCCACCAAGACAAGAGAGGAGTACATCTCCCCTCCTTTCCATTCCAGCCTGGCCACCAGTTTGTCTATGTTCTCGAGCCCAGGGGGCCTTGCTCTATTAAGCAACACCAGGAAACCCCTTTCATGTGCCTATGACCCACCCAGGGATTTCGTAAGAGAACAGATTCTAACTCAGTTGGTCTGGGGTTAGCCTGAGGGTCTGCGTTTCTAACAAGGTGCGAGGGGATGCAGATACCAAGGCTTTATCAGCCACTCTTTGAAGAGCATGGATCTCCGAGGTCTTCAACCCTACACCTGCTCCCATCAGGAATGCCTCAGTGGGCTCCCTATATCAGAGCTTCTGGGGACGTTTCCCAAAATGCTGATTTACGGCATCAGGAACTCTGAAAGGGGGGTCCAAATACCTACATTTGAACAAGCACCATACTCCCCTCAGGTGAGTTCTTGCAGACACTGAAGCTTGGGAACTTCCAGTAGAGAATTCTAAACGTCCCTAGTGGACCACAGCAGAGCTCTATGTCTGCCCTGCATGGTGCTCCAGCTTTGGCAGAGGGGCGTTTCCTGAACCACACCTTGCACTGAGGGATGCGGAGCTAGGTAGGAGAGCACCGTTCTCTCTCATACTTTCGGCCCAGATGCTGTGGAGGCGATTACTCATCGTCTTATGCACTCCCATTCATAACCATCTGCAGAAAAAAATTTTATTCCAGTCTGAAAAACTTGGGTGTTTTCCAAACAGGCAGCCTGGATAAGAGGGACCATTTAAAGGTTGTCCTTGCCTCTTTCTTTTGACAACTGAAACTCAGAGCCAAATCTGGGGCTCATGCAGGTCCTTTTGACATAAACCTCAGTGTGTTAACCACATGTGGTTAGGGGCACCTGGCTGGCCCAGTGGGTTAAGTGCCTGATGCTTGGTCTCAGCTCAGGTCTTGATCATAGGGCGTGGAGCCAACTTAAAATTTTAATTAAAATTTTTTAAAAAATCTGGCTTAATTGAACTATCCTATTCGTGTTTTCTCATCACCCCTATCTTAAATCCATTTCTATCCATTTCTAGTGCACGGTGCATACGGATGTATAATATGTATCTGAGCTGTTCACCAATATCGAGTCTCACCCCCTTCTGGACTCGGGGGAGCAGTGTGCTTCCCCAAGTCCTTGAAGGTTGGTGTGGCCACATGACTTGGTTTGGCCAATGGAATGTGTGTAGCGGTGACTTAGGTCACTTGCAGGTGACGGCCACCGGTCACCGGTACTCCACACGTAAGCCCTTCCCTCCCCTTCCTGGACAGTCCTGGAAGCATGAGCTGAGGAAGAGGAGCCACAAGGTGAAGGCAGCCTGAACCCTGGGCTAGCAAGGGAGGCAGCCGCCCCGGGGAATCCCCACACACACCACAGTGACCTTGGTGTGAGTCTGAAGTAAGCCCCTGATGGGTTAAGAGACTGAGATTTGGGAGTAACCCAAAACCCAACAAAGCCTACTGGACCATATCATTTGCAAATGACCTCAAGTCCTTTCTGGAGAGATGCTGAGTTATAAACTCACAGGTCAACGCAGAAACAAACTCCTAACAAAAGCCTATTTGAGAGAAAAGATGTGTAGAGGAGCTTATCTACAGGATATCTTTTTTTTTTAAGATTTTATTTATTTATTTTTTAAAGATTTTATTTATTTATTTGACAGAGAGAGATCACAAGTAGATGGAGAGGCAGGCAGAGAGAGAGAGAGAGAGAAAGGGAAGCAGTCTCCTTGCTGAGCAGAGAGCCCGATGCGGGACTCGATCCCAGGACCCTGAGATCATGACCTGAGCCGAAGGCAGTAGCTTAACCCACTGAGCCACCCAGGTGCCCAGATTTTATTTATTTATTTGACAGAGAGAGATTACAAGCAGGCAGAGAGGCAGGCAGAGAGAGAGGGAGAAGCAGGCTCCCTGCTGAGCAGAGAGCCCAGTGTGGGGCTCGATCCCACATTGGGCTCTGGGATCATGAGCTGAGCCGAAGGCAGAGGCTTAACCCACTGAGCCACCCAGGCACCCCTCTATAGGATATCTTATCAACCTACTTCTCTGAGTCCTTTGTTTACTCTCGTTTCAATCTGATCACCAGCCTCTTTCAGAATGGGCATCCCTGACTTGTGTTTTCATATTCTGCTCCTCTTAAATTGTGGCAAAAGAGACGTAATATTTACCACTGTAACCATTCCTAAGTGTATAACTCAATGGTATCAAATACACTCGATCTGTTGTTTAATAATCACCACTGTCCACACCCAACACTTTTTTTTTCATTATTCCCAACAAAAGGACCATACCCATAAAACAACCCTTCTCCTCTTGCCCCGACTTCTGGTAACTCCTATTCTACCTTCCACTCCTCTGGAATTTGTCTATTCGAGGTACCTCATACACATGGAATGATACAATATTTGTCCTTCTGTGTCTGGCTTATTTCATGAAGTATAAGTATGCTTCCAAGATCCACCCAGGTTGCAACATGCATTTAAATTCCATTCTTTTTATGGCTCAGTAGTACTCCATTGTACATATCTACCACTTTGTGTTTATCTATCCATCTGTTGATGAACACTTGGGTTGTTTCCACCCTTGGGCTATATGAATAACATGGCAACAAACACAGGTGCCCAATATCTGAGCATGTGCTTTCAATTCTCTTGAATATGTGCCCTAGGAGTGGAATTGCTGGGTCATAGGGTAGTTCTCTGTTTAGGCTTTTGAGAAACTGCCAAACTGTTTTTCGTTCTGCTTTTATTTTTTAAAAAATTTATTTAAATTCAAGTTAGTTCACATATAGTGTATTACTAGTTTTGGGGTAGAATTTAGTTCTGCTCTGACTTTTTAATCAAAGATCTCAGACAACAGGTGCATGAAATCCTCACTTTCATTTTCAGGAAAATGTTCGTTTGTGAACGTCACCACTAGCCTATGAAATGCTTCCTATACAAAAATCCCAAGGGGGAAACTTTTTTGATTAGGAACTGGGATAAGGTTGATGCTTCCTTTTTTCTGATAATAAGGATTCCAGTATGGGGTCCTGACTCTGCCAGGAAGCTTGGAATCGAATTTCAAGTTTGAATAGTCTTTGTCAGTACCCCTTCTACACCCCTTGGGGTCCTCTTTGCCATTTCTGGGCATACTGGACTTACCTCAGATGCCCAGTGCCTATATCTTTGTCAGAGGACTGACCTTGGGCTGTCCATGAAAAAAAAAAAAAATCAGGCCATACAGGTTTCCCCCATTATCTGCGAGTTTGCTTTACGCCACTTTGCTTTTAGGAAAGACCTATATTAGTAACGTGTAATTGCTAACTGAAAGAAATCTGAGGATTTTTACTTGTAGGGGATGGTACTTGCTTTATCCTTTCACACCATTTCAGTTTATAAAAGGTTCCATAGAAACACTCTACTTTCGGATGGCGGGGGAAATCTGTTCCTGGGAATTATCCTTGTGCTTCCCCTGCTCTCCAAGCAGCTTTGAGCCAACTCCTGACAGGTGTGGGTGTATAAATACCCCAGCCCCCTTACCTAGGGTAATTCTGGGTCACGAGCTTTGCATTGTTTCAAACTTTCACTTGGAAGTAAGGACCAGCTGCTGACTACAGTTCCCGCCGAATAGCGGACCCTATGGTGACCGACTTCCTCTTTATCTCTTCTCCTTCCCTTGGCCTAGATCCCTGGCACCTTCCCATCAACTTAGATTCTTGGCTCAGTGTCTGCTTCTGAGGGAACCTGAACTAAGACAAAGATCCTCTCTAGCAACTTCCTAGATCCGTTTGCTTTCCATATTTCTGTCCTTTTTCCTGGTTCTAAAGTTGTACTTACATGTTTTTCATTGTTTTACCATATGCTTTCTTGTTGTCTGTTACTTCAAAGTCTTTGCAGAATAAAGCACAGCAGAACTATTTTAGATGAAAAACATCATGTAGGGGCGCCTGGGTGGCTCAGTGGGTTGAGCCCCTGCCTTCCACTCGGGTCATGATCCCAGGGCCCTGGGATCGAGCCCCGCATCAGGCTTTCTGCTCGGCGTGGAGCCTGCTTCCCCTCTCTCTCTGCCTGCCTCTCTGCCTACTTGTGCTGTCAAATAAATACATAAAATCTTTTTAAAAAATTAAAATAAAAAAAGAAAAACATCATGTAATTGTAACACCTAAAATACAAGATGAGAGGTTTTATTGACTATGACCCCAACTCTAAAAAAATACACATGTACATCTGTGTATGCACAGAAAAACAGAAGGAAATGCACCAGAATGTTAACAATGAAGAAATTGGGGTGATGTCACTGCAGAGGGCTTCACTTTTTTCCTTCATTGTATGTTATTTTACAAGGAATGTGAAGCTTTAGCTTCCCTGTCTATACAACGAGAATAATCATACCGACCTCATGGAGTTGTGTTGATGGAAATTAAGTGTAAGTGTAATGTGGTAATTAGCTGCATCAAATATTCACATAAAAATCACAGTATGTGCCTAATATGTACCCTAATAAAGGGGAGTGAGTGCTGTAATTACAACAGCAATTAATGAAACAATTTAAAAGCAAATGTTAGAACTGAGAAAGTAGAAATAAGCCCCTGCTTTGTACTTTGTAAAGAACACTCACTTCCATGAGCTCATCACCCCTCCAGAGCCCTGCAAGAGGAGAAGGCTCAGGGGGAGGGAGTGGGCAGGACACAGAATGTTTACTGAACCACAAACACGTGCCAGTGCCAGGGGGCCACTTTGTGGACATCTCAGGTGAGAAGGATGAGGCTCAGAATAGTTAAGAATGGTTAATGCCCCCGCTACAGAGAAAGGACCAATAGCTCCAACGTCAGACTCTCAGTCCAGAATTCCTTCCCTTCCAACAGGTGACATTCCATTTGCTCCTCAAAAGCCCCTGTTCCTACCTGCCCACCCACCAGAGACATTCTCCCTTCCTAAGACACCAATGTTCACCAATCAATACATACAAGCTGCTTCTTCCTACTGCCATGTCCACCGGGGGGACCAAGGGGTGGCTTGGGGGGGAGTGGACTTCGCTCCCCCAATCTCCCGCCAGGACCACCCCCAAATGGATTATCAGTCTGAGTAAGAACACTGTACTAGCGATGCAGACAGAGTCAGCGTCAGCTCCACAGCAACCCTTCTCAGTCAGGCTGTCCCCCCCCCCCCAGTCCTCCCTGCACAGGCATTCTAGAACCATCTTCAGAGACAAAGGAGTTGACGCAGTGGGGGATTTAGGGAATTCTACTAAGAGAGCCCAGCAGAGACTGTGGGCTGGGAGAGAGAACCCTGGACATTGCTCCCTCTGTCCCCCTCAGGGCCTCACGTTCTAGTCAGCCCAGAGAATGCATAGAGAGCTTTCCTTGCTGTCCTGTGATTGTGGTGTCTGTCATAACAGCCCTGCTGATGGACAGGGACCAGCTATGGAATGGGGGGGAGTGGGGGTGGAGAGCCCACGTGTCCCTAATCGTGCCAGTCCTCCCCGCCCTCCCCTCCTCCTCACCAGATGAAGCCCTGGGCTTCTAAACTAACCTTGGGAAATCTTTCTGGACTAATCATTCTCCTGGCGGAATGTCAACCTAAGACAACCATGCGTGGGAGCTTCAAGCAAGTTTGCCTTGTCACCCTGCCTCACTGACGAGCTCTCCTCCCTAGCACAGGGCCCAGGGCTGAGAGCACCCGCAGCGCCCTGGGGGCCCTGCTGCAGCTCCTGGGCTCTGGCAGCTACTCCCTTTCCAGGTCTTGTTTCAAAGCTCCTCTTCCGCTTCAGCTCTTTCTCTAAGAATTTCCACAGCGTCTTCCCCAACCCCCTTCTAACTCCATTATGCTTCAGAGAGAAGGAGTCTTTAGAGGTGTAGTACAAAGACTCCCAACATTTTCCTTCTGCTACAAATAAAGGTATCACCGACCATAGCCGTGCTGTCACACTCTTGCTCA
Organism: Lontra canadensis; assembly: GCF_010015895.1. Classification (NCBI taxonomy): domain Eukaryota; kingdom Metazoa; phylum Chordata; class Mammalia; order Carnivora; family Mustelidae; genus Lontra; species Lontra canadensis. The sequence continues at coordinate 10,022,400 of NW_022631058.1, read as the reverse complement.
AGAATTCTCAATGGCTCCCAATTGCCTCTATGTAAGTTCTAGTTCCTTAGTTTGGCTGTAAAGTCCACCTTCATGCTCTAAGCCTGGAGACCTTCCTAGCCTTCCCTCCACTGCTCCATCTAGATCAGGTAGCTCATGAGGCATCCCCGAAATGAAGTTCTCTCCTCCTCTAGAGTGCAGAACACTTCAGTCCCCAAACCCATACCTAACACTAGCTGGTTCAACCCGAAGGTCACCCCCTTCCTTCTTGGTAGGAAACTCTTTTCCATCCCCATCGGCACTTTGCCCGCTTACTTCTAACTTGGTATTCAATCTGATTTTTCTCTCTGTATGCTTGAAGTCATGGACAGTCTTAACCTTCGTGCCTCCCCACCAACCACTGCCTCATGCATGGTATTAAGTCAACAAATCTTTGTAGGGTCCTTCTGATTCCTAAGCTTTTCCCCTAAAGTTTCACGAACTCAAGCTCTGTCTCCTTACCTACATAGAAAACCCTCCAGAGCAACTTAAGGCTCACTCAGATCCCCTGCGCGCGGGTTAACAAGCAGGCCCCGAGCCTGGAGGTCAGAACGAGCGCCCAGGTGTTGCGGATGCCCCCGCCCCGCGGACCGCGTGTAGGAAAACGGGGAGGCAGTACCACCTGTGGACGAGGCGGCAGCTCCCATCTGTGCCGCCCGGCTGAGCGCGGGGGTGGAGGAACGCAAGAGCCCCAAGCGGTCTCAGGAAAGGGCCTGCGGGGCCGGGCGCCCCTTCGCCCCCCAGCGACGCCCGCTTACCTATGGTGGACACGACGGTGCCCACGAAGTAGAAGGCGCCGGTGAAATCCCAGCGCGGGCGGGCGCTGTCCACGCGGATGCCCGCCTCGGTGGCCTCCTCGTAGTGGCGAAGGAAGCCGCGCAGCTCGTCGCGGCTCAGGTTGTGGCGGCGGCTGAAGTTGGCCAGGCGCTCCTCCCAGCGCTGCTTGGCCTGGCGCTCGTGCGCGAGTTCCAGCGCCGAGAAGACGGCGGCGCCGCCCAGCAGGTAGAGCACGATGAGCGCGGCGAGCAGCAGGAAGCGCGCGTTGTCCTCGTTCAGGTAGCCCGGGCCGCAGCTGCAGCCGCACCCCCGGCCGGCCATGGCCGGGTCCCCGGGGGCCGCCCCGCGCCGGAGGGCCGTGGCCGCCGGCCGACTGTCGCCCCGGCCCCCCCCCCGGGGGGCTCGCCGCTCAACCAGCCCCCGCACGCCCGACGGTCCGCTCGCTCATGACCGCGGGGCGCAGTCCCAGGCCGCGCGGTTCCCCAGGCCGCCTCCTCGATCGCTCCCGCGGCTCCCGCTCCCCACGTCCGCCTCAACTCCTGGTTTCAAATCCTCTTTGTGGCCGCTGTCCCCACCCGCCTCGGAGTTATCCTAAATGCTCGAGGTCCGAGTGACCGGGAGCTGAGTCCGCTGTTTCCCCCCGGATGCCCTCCCTGCTCTGCTAAGATTGGGGAGGGGGCGTGGCGCGTCCTCAGCGCGAATCTGGGAGGACTTGAATTTCCAGCAAGGTCTTCCGGCCTCGGAAGCTGGCGGGTTAGAGGAGCCGGGTGGGCTCAGTCTCTTCGCCCATCGCTTCTCCAGCCGCAGACGGCTGGGACGCGGGGTGTCCGTGTGCCGGCGCTCGCTGGGGGTGCCTCCCCAGATGGATCCGTGGGTCTGCGTGCCAGTCTCAGCGTCGCTCGGAACCTCAGGCCTCTGGGGTCACCTACCCGTCTGCCGGGGTGTAGTGGCTGGAGCAGGTCCTAGGCGGGCGCACCCCGAGGGACGGCCGGGAGCGGGGGCCACGGGTTCCTACCGCGCGCCCGGCCCCCGCGCTGCGCGGCATCCGGCGGACAGAGCGGCTGGAGGAGGACACCAGAAAGGGAGGTCGGAATGGGGGGACGAGGGGAGTTAGGGGCATCTTCCCCGGGCAGCCTCCCTCGCCTTGCTCCGAGCGCCCTTGGCCTCCGGGTCCCGCGCGGGGGCGTCTTCCGCTCCCACGCGCCGGCTGTGCCGGTGCGACGCGCGTCCCTAGCCAGCCCCAGTTCCCGGAGAGGTGGCGGAGGACTGGGGGCTGGAGAGTTCCAGTTCCTCCATCCGGGCTTGGCCGCCTCAGTGTGCTCTGATCTGGTGCTGCGGAGTGCTTTCCCCTCGCCCCGTGCAGAACAGCGGCCAGGCTCCCCAGCACACGGCCAGGGGCTACCTCCCCAAGACCTGGCCTTTCAGGGGGCACTGGCACAGCCTCTGAGCTCCATTCTCACCTCCCCGGGACAGCCCCCTCCGCGCCGCCCTGTCAGCACTGCCCCCAGAGCTCCTCCTCGCCGCGGCCCGGCTCTGCAGAACCGCGCTGGGAGCCGAGCTCCCCGGGCTCCGCCCGGCCTGGCTCGAGCGCTCCGAAGCTGCAACAGGTGGAGCCCAGAGGCTGACCGCCGCAGCGACTCCACCCGGTTCCCAGCCTGCCGGCCGCGCGGCCCCGCTCCCAGCGCTGTGCTCCGTCTGCAGATGCGGTCTCTCGGCTGGCCCACCCGGGGGCTGCAGCGCTCCCACCCGGCGCACTCAGATCCCGGGAAAGTGGCTGCTGTAGGGAGGCAGGTTGGGTACTTAGCGGGCTTGAGTGGGCCCCTCCTGGGCCAGAAGAGGGCGCTCCGTCTCCCCCAGACATGTGTCGCCCCCACCTGTGTACCCAGCCACACTGGGCCCCTCCGGAATCGAGCCCCTGGCATGTGGGAGTGAATACGGATACATAGAGGAATGGACGCGTAGGCATTTTCTAACTAAATAGAAGTCCCCCCCCCCCCCGCCTTCCGAGAGAGTAGTCCGAGGCTCCGAGCCCACCCACCACCCACTTACACTCGCTGGGAGCCGAGCATAAAGAAACACAGAGCTCTGGATTCCAATGCACCTGCCCACCCCTCAGCTCCTTTATCTCCTCCTGAATGTCCCTATTTTATCTGCCTCACTGGGGGGCAAGAGCTTTAGGTGCTAGTGCATGTGGAGACACGTGTAAACGAGAGTAAGTCAGTCCAGCAATTACTCCCCTCCCCCATTTTAATATGAAAATTTTCAAACATCAATTTCAAAGAATTCTATATATTCACCACCTAGATTCTACAATGAACATTTTACTGTACTTGCCTTGTTACATATTTATCCATTCTTCTTTCCATCCCTCAAGCCATCTTATTTGGGTACATTTCAAATTAGGTTGTAGACAGCAGTCCATCTCCTCCCCAATACTTTTCCCTATATACCATTAAGGAGAGCCCAATATTTACAGACTTTTTTTCTTTGGGGGTAAAACTTACAGTGAAATGCGCAAATCTTAATGCACAAATGTAAAATGCACAAATCTTTAAGTGTGCCATTAGATGAGTTCTGACAAATGCATGCACCTGTGCAAATTAAACCCCTACCTATCCAACCTATCAACCAAATATCACCGGCAGTTCATATCTTCCTGGTATCTTCTGTCAGCAAATCCCCACCCACATTCCTCCAGAGGAAATCACTGTTCTGATTTTTTCCCCCATCATCCACTGGTTTTGCTTTCATAGAACTTGCTTTTGTTTGTTCTAGATCTTCATATAAATGGAATTCTACCGTTCTGTCCTTTTGGGTAACGCATTTTTGAGATCTATCCATGATCTATGTCTTGGTCCTTTATTCCTTTTTATCACTAATTTTTAAATGTTTGAATATTCATTCTCCTATAGATAGAAACCAGGGCTGCTAGATTTTTTTTGGCCATCATAAAACTGTTAGGAACATTCTTGTGCAAATTTTTGTGGATCTGTTTTCATATCTCAGGTAAATACTAGGAGTAGAACTGCTGGGCCATAGGGGAGCTGTGTACTTAGTTATATGCAACTGCTTAACACTTCTCCAGAGTAGCTGTATCAACCAACGATGGACAATAGTTCCATAACCTTGTATATATTTGGCAGTATTAGTCATTGTGATTTTTTTTTTAATTTTTAGAAGATTATGTGAGAGAGATAATGAGCAGGGAGAGAGGGAGAAACAGCAGCAGACTCTCCACTGAGCACGGAGTCTGGCTCCGGGCTCAATCCCATGACCCAGAGATCATGACCTAAGCTGAAGGCAGACGCTTAACCAACTGAGCCACCCTGGCACCCTGTGTGATTTTGAACATACTGGTGGGTGTGTTGTGCTATCTTATTGTGGTTTAATTTGCAGTTCCCTGCTTTCTTAATGTGCTATGGTCATTTGCATATCTGCCTTTGTAAATTTGTTGAATATTAATGTTGAAATTATCTCTTGAAATATGGTATCGATTATCTGTTTAAAAATTGATTTCTTGGGGCACCTGGGTGGCTCAGTGGGTTAAAGCCTCTGCCCCCGGCTCAGGTCACAATCCCAGGGTCCTGGGATAGAGCCCCGCATCGGGCTCTCTGCTCATCGGGGAGCCTGCTTCCTCCTCTCTCTCTGCCTGCCTCTCTGCCTACTTGTGATCTTTGTCTGTCAAATAAATAAATAAAACCTTTAAAAAATTGATTTCTTGGGCGCCTGGGTGGTTCAGTGGGTTAAGCCTCTGCCTTCGGCTTAGGTCATGATCTCAGGGTCCTGGGATTGAGTCCCACATCTGTCTCTCTACTCAGCAGGGAGCCTGTTTCCCCTTCCCCCTCTGCCTGTCTCTCTGCCAACTTGTGATCTCTCTCTCTCTCTGTCAAATAAATAAATAAAATCTTAAAAAAGAAATAAAAATAAAAATTGATTTCTCATGGGGGCACCTGGGTTTTCCCTTTGCCAGCTGCATCCTAAAAATTTCAGTATGTTGTATTTTCATGTAATTTTCAAAATATTTTCTAATTTTTCTTCTTTGACCCATGAGTTATTCAGAAGTATGTAGTTTAATTTCCAAATATTTGGGTTTTTAAGACAAATCCTTTATTTCTAATATTTTCACTGTGGTCAGAGAACCATAGTCAATGTGTTTCAGTCTTTCTAAATATGACTTGTTTTATGGTCCAGCAGCAGATCTGTCTCTGTGACCATGCCATATGCTCTTAAATATGTATTCTGCGGTTGTTGGCTGTGGTGTAGTTAGATTCTATAAGTGTTAATTAGATCAAGGTACTTGACAGTTTTTCAGATCTCCTGTCTTTACTGAGGTTTGTTCTAGTTATTCTATTGATTGGTGAGAGAAGAATGTTAAAATCACCAACCAGGAGGCACCTGGGTGGCTCAGTTGATTAAGCCTCTGACTTCAGCTCAGGTCATGATCTCAGGGTACTGAAATGGAGCCCTGCCTCAGTCTTCCTGTTCAGTGGGGGGTTCACTTGTCCCTCTGCCCCTCCCCCTTCTCATGTTCTCTCTCTCGCTCTCTGTCTCAAATGAATAAATAAAAAATCCTCTTAAAAAATCACAAACCGGGCGCCTGGGTGGCTCAGTTGGTTGAGCGACTGCCTTCGGCTCAGGTCATGATCCTGGACTTCCAGGATTGAGTCCCGCATCAGGCTTCCAGCTCCTTGGGGAGTCTGCTTCTCCCTCTGACCTTCTCTCTCACGCTCTCTCTCACTCATTCTCTCTCAAATAAATAAATAAAATCTTTAAAAAAAAATCACAAACCCTGACTATGGAATTGTCTATTTCTTCCTTTAATTATGTCAGTTTTTGTTTCATACGCTTTGAAGCTCTGTTATTAAGCTCAAGCATTTATGATTATTACATCTTCTTAGTAGTAATCCTTTTATTTTTGTGAAATGTCTTTATCGCTGGTAATACCCTTTACATTCAAATTTACTTTATCTGATATTAATCTAGTCACACAGTCTTTTTGTACTTAACATTTGCACGGAATCTTTTCCATTTATTTTTTTTTTAAGATTTTGTTTATCTACTTGACAGATCACAAGTAGGTAGAGAGGCAGGCAGAGAGAAAGGGGGAAGCAGGCTCCCTGCTGAGCGGAGAGCCCGATGCTGGGCTCGATGCGGGGCTCGATCCCAGGACCCTGAGATCATGACCAGAGCCGAAGGCAGAGGCTCAACCCACTGAGCCACCCAGGTGCCCCTTTCCCATTTATTTTTTAGCCTGTGTCTTTACATATTTAAAGAGGATTCGTTGTGCACAACGTATAGTTGAAAGTTGGCTGGGTGGTTTGATTTTTGGTCAGATCTGACAATCTGCATGCACATTTAACTGGATTGATCAGATCAACACTGTTCAACAATTTCTGCAATGATGAAAATATTTTGTAAATATTTATGTTCTTCAGTATAGTAGTCTAATATGACTAGTGAGCTCTTGAGTGCCACTGAAGAACTAAATTTCTAATTTAATGTTAATTTAAGTTGAAATATCACATGCCTAGTGGCCCTATTTTAGACAACATAGGTTGAGATCCCTTATATTTAATACAGTGATTTAGATTCAAGTCTACCATTTTACTGTTTGTTTTGTTTGTCCCCACTGGTTTTTGATCCTCCTTGCCCATCTTCTTTTGGATTAACTGAATATTTTTTAGAATTTCATGTGATCTGTTGACTTTTTAGCTCTGTCTCTTGGCATTTAAGTGTTTAAGGATTAGCTTTTCACAGCCCTCTCACAGTTACTACTGTACAACTTTGTATAAAATAGGGAAACCTTCCAACTATACAGGTTCATTTCCCATCTTCTTCCCCACATCCACTGTGGTTGTCATTCAAATCACATTTCCATATGCTAAGACCCTCAATACATTTTTTATTGTTCAGATAGCAATATATATTTTTACAAAAAAATTCAGGTTTTATTTTTACTTATTACATTGGTTGGAACTGATGTCAGGAACTTATTACTTTTGTTTCCTACCTCTTAGCAAAACAAAAATACATACAATGTGGCATTATCCTTAGATAAGACTTGCTTTTTCGCATTTCACACAAGAATGTATATTATCCTTTCTTGAACAAAATGCCCAGATTACCAAGGAAACCATCTTTGAGGAAGTGTTTAATAAGCCTATTTTATTTAAATAAATCCTCCAGTAGGAAATGGGAGAATTCATTGCCTTCACTTAGAAGAAGGCAATGTAAATAGTTATCTGTCGAATTTTTCTGTGCAGCTCACCCACATTTCCTTATTGGAAACATCAATTTTTCCACATCACAGTTCCCCAAATGACTTTAAAGTCTCAAACAAAGAATTCTGTATCTTCCTTTGGCTTGCTTCTCTCTTGATTCTGCCGAGGCTTTATTAACGATTCACTTCCTATCCTCTCCATTTTTGAAAATTTTCTTTAGAACATTCACCAGTCCCTCTCTAGGATCTGTTCCCGTGTTGTAGGAGGGCTCTTTCTTTCTCTTCTCATGCTTTCTCAACCTGAGTCAGGCAGTCCCACTGCCTGGTTTCTGCTTTCTTTCTACCCAAGAAGAGAACTGTATCTGTTTGACTTCTTTTTGAACTGTCTTCCACAGAGATGGGTTTCAAGACATTGTTGCAGTAACCATCATTTGTATTCTTTACCGAAAGACCAAATGACCTTTGTGAAATGCACCTGCACATTCTCAGTGAGGAATTGATGAACTCCAGTTAAGTCTGTGAAATCCACATTACCTTATCTGACCAATCCCATCCGTGATTTTCACCTTCTATCTTGTTCTAATAGGATCAACCACAGCAGCAGCTTTTTGCTGTCAAAAAGTTCTGCTTTTCTTTGATTTCTGCCGCATTATGTACTTGATTTGTCTCAATCTTAGATTTTTTTCAGCCGGCCTTTTCTAGTGCTCTTTCCCAGCAGCACCTTCACCTCTAACAGATCTTTCTGTCGCTTCCAGCCTCCCTCTGAAGTCAGCATTGACTTGAAGAAGCCTCCGTCCTCAGATTGGCATAGGGAGAGCTGTGGGAGCCTTGTCCAAACCTGAAGCTGTGGTCAGGCTGAGTCAGGCAAGGCCCAGCTGCAGGCGGGCAGGGGACAGAACAGGAAACAGTGCACCCATCGAGCATGCTCACCCTGGTGGCACAGACCCCGCCTGCTCCGGTTGCAGAGCCCCATGCCTGTGGGAACACCCACCAGGTGCAGGACTTAGCCCCCCTCCACAACACAGGTGTCTCAAGAGAAAGTCTTCTGTATTTGCACACATATTTGCTCCTTCTGGCTTTCCGTCCTTCCTGAATATCTGAGCTTCTCTCTGGTATGTTCTTCCTTCAGCCTGAAGACTGTCCTTCAGCATTTCTTGCAGGGCACATCTCCACATTCTCTTAGTTTTCTTTTATCTGATAATGTGGTTATTTTGTCTTCATTCTTGAAGGAGGTTTCCACCAGATACAGATTTCTGAGGTGACCTTTTTCTTTCTGCCTGTGAAAGACATTTTGTGCTGTCTTCTGGCCTCGTGTTTCCAATGAGAGGTTAGCAGTCACTCAAATCATTGTTCCTGTTCCTTCTAGCGGCTTCCAACATTTTGTCTTAAGTTTGGTCAAAATGAGTTTGATGAGGAGGCACCCAGGGGAGTTTGGGGTTAGCCTATTGCTTATTCACTGAGCTTCTTGAATCTAGAAATTCATGTGTCTTCAAGTTTTTAGCCATTATTTCTTTAAATATTTTCTCTCCCCCATACTTACCCATCTCCTAGGATTCCAATCACACAGAAGTTAAACCTTGAGATATTATCCCACAAATCCTTAATTCCCACCCCATCCCCACTTTTTAGTATTTTCTGTTCCTTCTTCAGATTGGATAATTTGTATCTACTTAGCTTCAAGTTCCCTGACTCCTCTGTCATCTCCATTCTGCTACTAAGCCCATCTACTGAAGCCTTTAATTTCAGATTGTGAGATAACAGAAAATACAACTATTGGTTCATGTCCCCAGTTCCTGACACAGAGCTCTTGAAAACCTGGTAAATTCCTAAGTGGTAACAGTACTAAGAACATCTTATGTTCTAATGCGGTGACTTGGCATGGGGGTGGGGGGATGTGTTCCTGGATTGGGGCTGGTCACCAGAAAGACCAAACCATGATTATAAACTTGGAATTTTCAGCCCAATTTTCCAGAGAGGGAAAGAGGCTGGAAATGAGTTTGATTGATCGTGCCTCTATGAGGAAGCCTCCATAAAACCGCAGTAGTACTGAGTTTGGGGAGCTTCCAGGTTGGTGAACATATCCACTCTGGAAAGGTTATGGAAGGGTTGTGCGCTCAAACTTCCTGAGCCCAGGAGGGTCTCAGGACCCTCAGAGACCTCACCCTACATCTTTCTTCACCCAGCCATTAATCTGTGTCCTTTATCATTCCTTTAAAAAAAACTGGTAGTTAAGTGTTCCCCTGAGCTCTGTAAGCTGCTCTAGCAAATTAATCCAACCTAAGGAGGGGTAATGGGGACCCTCTGATGTTTAGCAGATGGCTCAGAAGCACAGGTGACAACCATCTTTGGTTGGCATCTGAAGTTGAGGGGGACAGTCTTGTGGGACTGAGACCTTTACCTGTGGGATCTGACTCTGTCTCCAGGTAGATTGTGTGATTTTTAAATTGCAGGACACACAGCTGGTGTCTCAGAATTGCTTGGTGTGGAAAACATCCCCACACATCTGGTGACCATAAGTGTTTTGAGTGTGGTGGTCATGTGAGAGGTCAGCAGGCGCACTGGTGGGGGGGGACTGCCCCCATATGTATATTTTTCAGTTCTAAAATTTCCATTCCTACTGCTTTGCTGGGATTTGCTATCTTTTCTTTCAATATAAGAATTTTTTTTTACACTCCTGAACATAATTTCTTTAGCTGGTTTAAGAATCTTTGGAGACTCTTTTGGTCTCTTTTGCTTGTCTTTTGAGAATAAGCCATGTCTTTCTCTTTATTTGTATAGTGAGTAATTTTGGATTATATCCTAAGCGTTGTAACATAGATAATTTATGATGTGTTGTAGAAACTCTGAATTCTGTTCTTTTCCTCTGAAAATAATTATTTTTTAAATTGTTATTTTTAAATAGGCAGCTAACTTGGCTGAACTCAACTGCAAAGTGTCTTCCCTGCAGTGGGAAGTGGTTTAAATTTTAGATCAGTTATTTTAGCTTGGCTGTGCATGAACAGCTCAGAGATCAGCCAGGGATTTGGGCAGAATTTATATACAGAATTTGGGAATCCTCTCTTTGGCTCTTTTCTGTTCTTTCCTTCTTCATGCTCAGAGACTATGGTTGCTCCAAACCCTGTACTCTGGATCTTCTAGCCGGCAAGACTACAGATTGCCACTGGAGGTTTCATGGTGCCCATGGAGACCTGACCTCAGGACCAAAGCAGTTAAACAGAAACAAAACCAGGAAACTCACATAGTGTTGTGCCTTTCTTCCAATTGTTGATTCCCGTTCAGTTTCTGCCTGTGTTCAATCACTCTCAGTAGCTGGTTTTTAAAGACTTTTCTCCCAGAGCTTGTATTTTCTATCTGTCGAAGAGTTGGTTCAACTGGGGCTCTCTGGCCCTGCCAGAAACCCAAGGTTATGTGGTTTCTCCCGCACATTACAAAATGAAATTTTCAAACATACACCAAAGGTAAAAGAATTTTACCTAGATTTAGCCTAGATTGTACACTTAAATTTTCTTATACTTGATCATAACTACATCCATTATACTTTATTTCTGTGCATTTCAAAGTAAATGCAGTCATTGCTTCAGCATATGTAAAATTAACTAGAAGTCAACAATTTAGTTTTTTTCTTTCTATGTAAAATTTACACAGAATGAATGGATATCTGAACTGTGCATTCTTTGAGTTTTTAAGAAAACAGCTTTACTGGGTGCCTGGTGGCTCAGTGGGTTAAGCCTCTGCCTTCGGCTGAAGTCACAGTCTCAGGGTCCTGGGATCGAGCCCCGCACCTGCTTCCCCCTCTCTCTCTGCCTGCCTCTCTGCCTACTTGTGACCTGTCTGTTAAATAAATAAAATATTTTTAAAAATAAAAAAAACAACTTTATTGAGCTATCATTTACAAGAAAAGTTACCCATTTGATGTATTAAAGGGGTTTTGTAAAATATAACCAATGCCACAATCATGAAACGTTTCTGTTGCCCCAAAAGTTCCCTCATGCAGCCAATCCCCTCTCCTCACTCCTGAATTCTTTTTTAAGGCCACCCAGTTCTACTTCGAGTGGGAGCCAGGGTTCCACTCCAAGAACGGAATTAGAGACCAAGGAGAGAGGCCATCCATTGCCAAGTGTGTCCCGGAGGGCCAGAGAATGTAATGGCAAAGCAGAGGCTGGGCTCTTATGAGGTGTTCCCAGACTGTCTCTAGAAAGGTGCTTCGTGGCTCAATGAGAGGACAGGTTCCATTCTCCCACTGAAAAGTGGATTCTGCTAATTCAAGCGCAATTAAAGATGCCCATCTCTTGAAGCCTGTTCTGGTATCAGAGGAGTTTCGGAGGCAGGAGCTTGATCTTTAAGAATGCAACCTTAGGCAGGTTCCCATTGCTCTGACCCTGTTTTTTCGTTTGTACAATGGGATTCCTCCAGGGGTAAAGTGTCAGCTCATCCTTCGGGATTCACGTTAACATAGACTCCGCAGTCCTGCCCAACAGGCAGCAGGCAACGTGGACCCAGGACTTTTAGGACTGAAAGTCTGCAGGTTGGTTCTGCAGAGTTTTAAAGGGTGTTTGAGAGACTGGGTCCAGGGAGGCGGATTTCCTTGTGAAGAGGGTCCCCTTTCTGTGGAATCCCAGAGGACTACTGGCTACCCTGCTGCAGCCAGGACTCAAACCTACTTGTCTTCCAGAAATGACTTGCATTTAGTGTTAAGAAGCAATATTTGGGGGGACAGGCTAAGTTTTCAAAGACATGGGTTTTATATTCTATACTTGAATTACCATCTAAGTGCCCCAGAGAGAGACTACCAATCCCAAGCACTTTTACTGTGATAATGAGAATCCCTGTAACTTAGATTTATGGAATTCTTGCCAGTGTTTAAGAGCACCCTTTCATCCAATTCTCAAGATAGGCCCATGAGGCAGGAAGGATAGGTATTACCCTTAACAGATGAGAGAATGAAGACTTAAAGGCGTCACATGACTTGCCTAAGGTCTCACAGTGTGGAGGGCAGAGCTGGGATCAGACAATCCTGAGTCCTGAGTGGCTTGGAGGTGAGTCTACTTTTCAGGCTTGTCAATCTCAAGCCATTATCCACGGAACTGTGTTCACTCAGCATGATTGAACTAGCAAACCGTGGAAGGAATACATTATATATTGTAATCCTGAATGCACTCATAAATACATAAATGAAAACAATCACCTCATTTTGTGCTACAGGTATTTTCAGATTTTTCTGCTAGATTTCATTGAAAACTACGGATGATGACTTCCTGAATTGATTTCATGGTTCATTAAGATATTGACTGGCAGTTTGAAAAATCAGCTTGAGAACACTCAGATTACAAGGGTTTGCTTATTTATGCAAATTTACAAGAAATTTGGACTTAAAAATTTCCTTCTGGGTTTACCTTTGCTTTAAAAAAAAAAAAAAAACAACCTGCACACTTGCTCACATTATTTAAGGATGAGACAAAAGCTTTCTCTGGTACACTATTAATAGCTCACCTAGGGATACTTCTTGGTCTGGAGTGCACCTCAGGCGTGTTCCACTTCTCTGGAGAATTCCACAGCTGCAGCCTTCTCATCAGGGACAGTCCTCTGGTCTGGAGTGCTTGCACCAGGGACAGGCAGGTGCATCAGGGGACTGGATGGAGCTACAGGGAAAGGTATTTTGTGTTGATTTTGGGGGTTGTCGTGTTGGTGTGGTTTTTTTGTTGTTGTTTTTAAGTAACTACTTGGAAGTAATGTGGAACCCTGGATGGGGTTAGAGGATGGGGGCATTTCAGGCTCCGGTGGGAAAAGCTTGCTGGAGAATGGTGTCTGTATACCTGAGAGCAGGTATTCTGAATCTGGAGACTGCTAGGTTCCTCTGGCTCCAGCATTTGCCAGACTCTGTTAGTCTTTCATTGTTTATGCTTAATTAATCTGACTTCTGTAGCTATAAAAGCATCCTAATGTATTCTTTCATAAAAATATTGATAAATTACTGAGTAACAAATATGTAGGGATTTTACAATTTTGTCAGTTATCTGAAGAAAACAAAACCAGCACTCACCTACCAAAGGACCTATGAGCAAAGAGCTACCAAGAGCACGCACAGTGGCATCACCTGTGTCTTTGGGGCCAGAAGGGAACACATGCTACTTGTGACCTTGACTCTTACTTTACCCTCCCTAAATGGGGTGTCACCTGCCCCAGTGTGATGTGTATAGTTACCGACGATTGACTATTCCTGTAATAAATTCCCTATGGATGCAATTTCTCCCTCACCTTTTCCCTTCTGAGCTTCCCTGTGTATTAAAGACTGGTCCAGGTGCCTTCTAGTTTTTTTTTTTTTTTAAAGATTTTATTTATTTGTCAGAGAGGGAGAGAGAGAGAGCACACAAGCAGGCAGAGAGGCAGGCAGAGGTGGAGAGAGAAGCAGGCTCCATGGTGAGCAAGGAGCCCGATGCAGGACTCGATCCCAGGACTCCGGGATCATGACGTGAGCCGAAGGCAGCGGCTTAACCCACTGAGCCACCCAGGCGTCCCAACCTTCCAGTTTTTAATCACAGTGGAGTGCTCGCTACAAAGGGACCAGGGACCAGTGCCTTAGACTGATGAGTGTTGGTTAAAGTTTCAGTGGGCCTTCTGGTAGGCCTGAGAGAACACAGCATACTCGAGATAGACTTGCTTAGAACTCTGTGAAGTATGGAAAGTGCACTTGACCTAACCTGTGTTGCTTTGGCCCCATGTCTGCTCGCTAACCGCACCCCCTTCCCCGTTACTGCATGAGGCACCCTTCTTTCATTTCCTGGGCATTTTGCCCTCCTCCTCCCCAGCATTTTGACACTTGGCATAATCCCTTCTGCTGTCTGCTTTAGGCCTAGTCCGTGGAAACATCAGGTTTCAGTCAGAGAAGTTCATAGAACGTACTTAACGTGGCAATGTCTTCAGCTGTTGATTTTCTCACTTGAAAGGAACCAGTTCCACGGTCAGGTTCAGTGACTCAGGCCTGCATACTAATGCCGCATTTAGTGGTTGATTTTATGGACCCACAGCTGGTTCAGTCACGCCAACTAGGATTTGCTGTTGCAGTGGATGAAGGTGTACCTGACTTTGTGCTACTGTTATACATCCTGTACGTGAGGCCTGCTCCTGGGCTGGAGCTTGGGAACGTGCGCCACAAACACGCGCCACATTTGCTGCCTGGTTCCTCACAGCAGCACGGCCTAGGCTCAAATCCCAGCTCTGCCCTTGCCAGCTGTGGGACTTTGGACAAATAATCTTAGTTTCCCCATCTGTAAAATGGCTATGGTAATAGGTTATTAATGGGTTATTATAGTGAAAATTTGGTTCGTTAATACACCGAAAATACGAGCAATACCTGGCACACTCCAAGTGCTCTGTACTCGCTGGTCAGTGTTCTTACTCGGGGCCCAGTGGAGTCTGGGCTCAGAGACGGTCACCTGTCCCCATGTGGGGTTCTGGCTGTGGGCACTGCTGGCATCTCCCAGGAGCAAATGACTGTATATTACCCCTGAAGACCTATAAGAGCAACTTAAGTCCTGTAACTTAATAGCTGCTAAAAATGCAATAAGAAATTGCAGTTTTGTTTATAGTACTTTTTTGTCCTGGATATTGCTTACAAAAAGTGGGCTACTAGGGGCGCCTGGGTGGCTCAGTGGGTTAAAGCCTCTGCCTTCAGCTCAGGTCATGATCTCAGAGTCCTGGGATCGAGCCCCGCATCGGGCTCTCTGCTTGGCAGGGAGCCTGCTTCCCTTTCTCTCTCTCTCTGCCTGCCTCTCTGCCTACCTGTGATCTCTGTCAAATAAATAAATAAAATCTTAAAAAAAAAAAAGTGGGCTACTAAACTTGGAAAACTTGTCAAAAATTTTATAGTGGGACCCACGCATGCATGTATTTAGCGCATTAGCAACAGAATTTTAGATTTAATCCTATGTAATATTTAAGCTATTTTATTTCTGCTGTTCAGTTCCTGCACTATTGTCATCATAATGAGTACCATTCATCAATACAATTACATTTTACGAATGTAAATAAAGAATGCCTATCTTTTTCTTTGAGGTATTCATCAGTCAAAAGCAAGTATTTTTAAGGAAGTGGTTACAGCTCTGATTTTTCGATTATGAGAAAGTAAAATGTCCTAAGATTTGAACCAAACATTGAGATCATCCAGAAATGGTTTTACAATGGGAAACAGGTCATTTCCCTAGAAAGTAAGCTAATTTTGTGTGGAAAAAAGTTGTGACAAAATGGAACCTAAGATCCTTACTTTCAGCATACCAAATCTGATGCAGAAACCATGTGTTGGAAGTCACATACCAGTAACTTCTATTAAGGAGAACTATTTAACTTCTGCACAAGAGCCCAGGAAAACAAAGCTGGGATCCACTGTTACTGTGGAACCTTATGGATGTTATTTAACAGCAGGCTGAGGATTACATGTGAAGCACTCAAGCACAGGAGTCGAGACACAGAAGAGCTCTGGAAACACGGGCTATTACCTTATGGGGAAAAATACAGCCTCCCGAATCAGCCAATTTTAAGGACGATTTGTATCAACTATAGTTAAAACCAGGCAGCCATTGTCAGGATTGTGATCATTTAGAGGTACCTAGGGGGCGCAGTCAGTTAAGTGCTTGCCTCTTGGTCTCAGTTCAGGTTCATCTGTGGCTCCTGAGATCAAGCCCCACGTCAGCCTCCGAGCTCAGGGCAGAGTCTGCTTGTTTCTCTCCCGCTCTTTCTCTCTAAAATAAATGAATCTTTAAAAATAAATAAAATCCCTCTTTCCCTCCTTCACCCCCACAAAAGCAGCTGGTGGAAGACCCATTCCCCTCTTCATAAGACAGTATGTGGGAAGTAGAGGGGACACAGAATCCTCCTGCCAAAATGGCAAGTGACTTAGGTCGCTATGTGTAGGGACAGAATTTAAATTTTATTTTTAAATGATCATTCAGAATATTCTGTTGAAATTCATTATCTAGCATGAAGATCTTGTTTAGACTTCTGGCTACATGTCCATCTCTGTAAGAGGACATTAGGGAAGCTTTCAAAAGAGCACGAGAGAACTCCACAGAAAGACAGCGGTTCCTTTTGTCCGCAGGCTGAGACCCTCCTTCATCAGCCAACAAGTCTCCTCTATTAGAACTTCATGCAGGGGCAGAAGCTGAATTTTGATGTGAATGTTTGCTCTCAGCAGGTATGCAGTCACTGGCTGGTGTTTCCGGATCTGAAGCAGGGGGAGGTGGGGAGGGGGAGGATAAAAGGTGGCAGGCAGCTACCTGCAGAACAGGGGTGAGATGAGTGTTCCTTGAATCAGGGAGAAATAATTGTTGAACCCCAACCTGAAAATAATGGAATTTCCTCAAACATTAACAGACACATTTGATGATGCTTTTTTGTAGCACTTTGGGTAATTCAGTTAGTCCCATTTTTAAAAAGGACCAGATGGGGCAGAACCGCTTGCTTTTTGGGTTCCCATGTTGATTATTCTTGGGCCTTGTTTTCCATGTGTGTGATCACCTATACCCAGAAAGCTCATGTTATGAACCACCTATCTATGCCGGCCTGTCTTCCCCCAGTCCATGCTAACCAGGGTGAAGGGCACAGAAGGCTAATGTTAACAGCTGGACAACCACTGAGTGCATAACCCTTAACCATGGGCTTCGCCTAATGTTATCTTGATGTACCTAGCCACCCATTCTGGAACTTCTGTTTCCAGAGGGGCTCCTTTGGGTCCCCATGAAGTGTAGAGGAACATTACTTGAAATACAGCCCATAGACCAGGGCTGGTCTGTGAGGAGTACAGAAGATAAGCATTTAGAAACTTCCACTGTAATCTGACAGTCCTGTAACATCCAAGCACCTGATTCTGTACATGTGTTTGTCCACAACACACTGGGGGGTAAAAACCGTCCCTCTCCCCACATACCATGCTGCCTGGGAGTTGGGCCACCTGGCAGAAAACAGGCCTTGGACCCTGCCAGACCCAGTTCAAATACTGGGAGAGCACTTTCTAGAAGTAGGACCCTGCGCAAGCGCTACACCTTTCTGAGTCCCAGTCTCATTAGGAAAAGGAGGCTAATCCTAATGGATCACCTGTGGCAGCAGCAGGAGCAATCACCAGACGGTTCTCACGCTGTGCGGGCTCGGAGTATCTTCACGCCTTCACTCACCACTCTCCATCATCCTCTGTGAGGAGTATTACCACCACCACTCCCATTTTACAGTTGAGGGGACCAAGGCACAGAGAAGTTAAATAACCTGGTCTAGGTCACACAGCCGTAAGTGGCAGAGGAGGATTTCAAACTCCAAGCTCCGACCCACTCTGCAGTGACCTGGATCAGATGAGCAATGGACCTGTGTGACTGACTCAACCAGTGACCGCTGTCAAGCTGCCGCTGTCCTCTCGAGTAGCTGAACCCATCCCACAGGGCCCAGGCGGCCTGCTCACTGTCCTGGTGACACGGCTGACCGAGACACCTCTGTGGTGCTGCCCCACCCCCATCCAGGATGGGACCACCATGGTGGTGAGAATCTCGGGGCCCCTGCAAGGCCTATGGACACACAGACTGCAGGGCACCCGCTCTGGGTCAGCCCCGGGGGCCTTCCCATGCCTTCCCGGCTCATGTGATGAGGGTCTGCACGTTCTGGGAAGTAAAAGGCGGGGTCCTGAAAGGTTCAAGCCTTAGTATAACCAGTTCACTATACAGGTAAGAGGAGTAATTCGGTGGCTTTTCAACTTTTTTTTTTTTTTAAAGCAGCGTGAGCACACATACACACATAATCCCAGATAATATCCTTTACAGAATCCCAAAATATAAAATAGGTAAAGCGAAGTGACAGCAGAGTAGAGGGTCCGCAGCCGGATTCCCAGACTTCTCTATGGCAGCACCGCTGCTCCGCCCTGCCAGGTCCTAAGGCGAAAATCGTAGGTCTGGGAAACAGTCTGAAAGGGTATCTTCAGAAATCTTTCAAAATTAATATTCAACAACTCTTGAAAGTTGTAAGATAAAGAGGCTGCAGACAAACTGGGTATCAGCCTCATGTGGAAAAGAAGGTCTCCATCGTCCTAGGAGAACGCGATTCCTAAGTACAAAGGACAGATGTACTTAAAGTGGAAACATTCACAGCTTGGACCCAAACCAGCTGTGATGTGGGGGACATCCTGAGCCTTTCTGGGCTTCTGTCTCCTTGCTTGTAAGCTGAAGGCACCAATTTAGGTTACCTTTCAGGATTTCTTGCAAGGAACATACTTGTGCTTTTATATGGTTCAGTGAGCTGTCTCTTCTGGAAACTTGCGGGGATGAAAGACACCCATCCGCTCTGGGGACGGGCGAGGAAATGGCAGGACCCGTGTGTAAGCAGAGAGGCAGCTCGCACGGTGCCAGGATGCAAAGCCTCGTGAAGCTGCAGGACGGTGGGAGGTAGCAGGACTCCGTGTGTCAGAAGAGTAGCCACCTGACCTGAGCGACAGGCTAGGAACATGGGCAGCCTCTTGGCCAGCAGCCCCGAGACAACACTCAGAAAGCGGACGGCCGGGTGATAAGCAAACGGTCACATTCTTCCCCTGCTTGGCTGAAGACCGGGACGGACGCAGTACGACACACATAGTCCATCTTCACTTCGGAAGCGCGAACACCGCCGTGAAATTCCATGTATCACTTTGAGGGTGACTTTGTGTCTATATTCAACATTGGCGAGTTTGATAGCTTTCAGTCCGAAGCTTAAAAAGTGAATTAAGGGACACTGCTAATGACTATCTAAAGTGTAACCAGCATCGTGCTCACAAGAGTGAGCTCTGCAGTTTTGTTAAGGGTGTAGACAAGACTCGAAGGGTAAACATCCAGCACCAACAAGAACATTCATTATTTGGGGCTTGATGTCTTGCACCTAAATTTCATAATGCTTTAGGATTCTCAGGAGGGAACCCACATATTCCCATGTGTATCTGGTGCTTTGGTATAAGGAATGTTCCAAATCCACGGCCGATCTGGGGAGAAAAACAAAACACATTATAGTTGTAGAATACTAATTTGAACAGGCAGGATTACAAAAAAATTCACTTACCACTAGGATAAAACCACCCACGTGTCAGAGTCTACACGTTAAGAACCCCTCCCCTCTTCGGAAAGATTTATGAGTGCGTGTGCGCGTGTGAGCACGTGTGGGGGTGGAGAAGGGAGGAGAATGAATCTCAAGCTGACTCTGTGCTGATCCCAGAGCCCAAAGTGGGGCTCAATCTCCCAACCCTGAGATCACAACCTGAGCCAAAACGAAGATTCGGACACTTAACCAACTGTGCCACCCAGGCACCCCCTTAAGAACCTTCCCTGAAGCAACCCCAGACGACAGCCCATTTCAGACAGTGGCTGTTGGCAAAGGTTTGTGCTAAGACACAGGCAAGTCAACAGTGGAAGCCGGCCAGCAGAAATCAGGGTTGCCACTTACACTGACCAGTCACTGTGCCTGTCAGCCTCAGTTTCCTTCTGTGTACCTGACTTTGGCGCTGTCAGGACGGGCAAGTGAGATAAACACATGCAGTGTCTGAGGGCATCCGGCAGAGAAAGGCAGCTGTTACGTCTTACAACTCTGGAGAAACCAACGGTAGCAGACGGCATACTGCTCTCCGCTGTCACGGTCACATATAATCAGGAGGCCCGCGTTCACCTCCATGAAATGGTTTTGTTCTGTTCCTTAAGGCTAATAATTGATGAGGCATGAAGGTCTCTGTACAATGACTGCAGACCGATGGTGAAGCAAGCAACACGCCTTGGTAAGACACAACGGAGAGAACACTGAAGACCTAGGTTCAGGTCCTGCCCTTGTCTTTCTCTGCAAACTCGGGAAAACACTGGGATCTTGGACTCAGGTTCCTCAGCTGTGAAATGGGAATTAGCTACGTAAGTAACCTCTCAGGAGGGCTGTGAAACATAAACGAGAACACCTGTGGAAGTTCCCGGCATACTGTAGGTGCTCAATAAACACGAACTTCCCCCCCAGCCCCTTTTAACTGGGGTTTCAGAAATTGACAAACTCTGATCACTTTTACCATGCATCATTACTGCTGGAATCAAACCAATTCAAAAGAACAACAGTATGGGTAGGGTGTAAATACACTCCCAGGGTTAGGAATCGAGCTCCATGTAACTGTCCTGATAAGGAGGAGAGCTCCAACAGCTCTGAAGGGGTGAGTGCCCGGAGTGAGGCAGCCACGCAGCACGGGTGTGAGAGGTACCATCAGCGGGAGCCACTGCCCAGCACTGCTAAGCCGCTCTCGGGGAAGCTTCCTCCTCTTCCCGAACAGAGGCAGATGGCAGCTCAGAGGATGACCTGGCAAACAACAGGAGGCTCTCCTCACCGTCCCTGGTGTGGAATAACGGCCACACAAGCATGCAGACAGCAGCACCCAGCAGGACGCGCAGGGAAAGAAGGCTAAAGATGGCAACAAGTTAGCAGAAGCCCGTTTTCTTGTCTTTGGCCTCGAGATGGTGTGAAAGCCTGAAGCTAGCTTGTTAAGCCCGTGAGAGAGCCATAATCCTGCGCCTGTGCGACACGCTTGCTTCATAAAAGGCTGAAGGTTCCGCAGCACTGGAGACTCCCCACCGCCTCCCACTGGCCTGAACCGAGCACTGGCTCTCCTGCCCCGGGAACACGGTCTTCTGTGGCCGGACTTCTCCCATCTTTTCCTGCAAACTGCCCCACTGGGTAACATCTGCTCCACTTCATCCCCAAGGTAAAGGACACCCGATCCTTGCTAGGTGAGGAGCTGTTAGATTCTTCACCGAGGCAGGGTTCGTGATGCAAACACCCGCCAGCCAGCCAGCAACTCAGAGACCGCCACCGATTTCTTCCTCTCCCTCACAATCAGCCAACGATGACCAAGCGGCACTGGCGAGTCCCTAGACACACTGCTCGCTAAGTGAGCAAATGCCTGTACCCACGGGCTGATCATGTGCCACGCCGGCTGCAAGGCTCACCACTACCCTGGGGGCAGAGACACAGAAGGGCTAACAGGAAGGTAGGAGGTGGCCCTGACTCTGTTGTCTTGCTACCATTACTGGAAGTCAGCATTAACACTTTCTGGCTTAGATGAAAGCCTGTTCTAAGCAATCTTCCTAAATTATCCCATGAAAGAAAAGCTTGCCTCATGAAACAGTCCTGCATGTATCTAAAATATTTGTCGGTGCTGGTTAGATGCCAGGAGCTCTGCTAGCCAAAGCTGAGGTTCTCTCAGTTTGCGGTCCAAGAGGGTAGACAGAGGAGCAGGCAGGCCATGCGGGCGGAATTCTGAACTTCACCACGTCAGCGTGGTGGTTCCCGCACCTGGCTGACATGCGAATTGCCGGAGCGTTTCCTCAGAGCTCACCTCAAGGGAGCTTGTTTCAGTCGGTCTGGGCTGGGGCCTGGTATTACACATTCTCACCAAGTTCTAACGGCGATTTTAACACAGTCAGAGTCCGAGATCAGAAACTAAATGGGATGAGCTTCTTTCTGCTGTGATACAATGGAAAGATTTAAACCAGGATGTGATGTGAGGCGTATGGCAGCAGGGGAGATGATGTCCAGTGGGAGGGGACCAACAATGGGGAGATGATAGGCAGTGCCATCTAGGGGAGACACAGTGAGGCCAACATTAAGGCCACGGCAGGAAGGCTGGGGATGAGGGAACAGCCGAGGGGTTTTACTCTGTGTCTATGCCATCTGTCCTCGTGGTTGGTCAGTTGAGGACTGCGTGCATCTGACATCTCTAACTCTAGAACCCAGCCTTCTGTGGGGAGGTGGCACAGTGTGATGGTAAAGGGGGCATGGACATGGTGGACAGGCTACCCATGGGGACCTGACCAAATTGACCTGAGAGCTTAGGTTCCTTGTCTATAAAGTAGGGGTTATATTAGTACTGGTGTCATGGGGGCAGTTAGGATCCCATAAATTCAAGTCAAGTGCTCAAAGCAGCTCCTAGCATGTAATAAGTACTTAATGAGTGCGAGCTGCTATAATATAATGACCACCGCCCTCAGCTCACAGTGGGTGAGTACTGTCACTACCCTATATGCTGTGTAGGTCTCCCAGGTTTTTTTAGGAGCCAGACAAACCCAAGTACAATATCCCATTCTACCTAGCCTCTCATCCTCTAAGAAATGGCCCTTGTGTTAGAGTTAGGACTTGGACCCCTGTGTCCAAACACCCATACCCACACTTCCCACTGTCTTCAAGGGAACTTGATATCCTACCTACCTATAGAAGTCGCTGCCTATCACCTGAGCAATTGCCTTTAATTCTTTCCTTGTATCAGACACAAAGTGTGTGTATATGGCACGTGTGTGTGATCCCAAAGAGATGAACTTCTCCTTAGTTCATCTAAGTGATGCCACTTTACTTCAGCTTACTCTGAAATCAACAAATGTACAAAAGACTTGCCAGCTTGCACTACAAAGGAAAGCTTCAAAATATTTTACACTGGGTTACCAACCTAGCAGAGAAGCAATCTTTGGTAACTGGGATACCAGTGTTATCTGAAGCCCATTAATACTCTCCTCTGTGAAGATCTCCCGTATTAATCTGTGACTAAAAAAAGCACAAGAGAACAATCTACCCAGTGGGAGGAAGAATAATTCAAATGGCTAGAAACCAAGTACTGATTTCAATATCATCTGGTAAAATTACTTTACTTTGATAGTTCTAGATTTCCTAAAGGTTTCTGTTGACAAAGTAATTTTAAAAGCTAAGCTGGAAGTTTGGTGTCAGCCTTCTATTTGTACTATGAAACAATAATAGATTTTATTAAAGGAGATGATCAAAATCATGTCTAAAAACCTCTTCTGGTTCTCATAAAAAAAAAATCCAGATTTCTAAAGATCGTTCAAAAACTGGTCCTTGGAAATTAAGCATATCAACAATGATTTAAGTGACTGACTTCTTTTGCATTTTCTTTGAATTAGAAAGTTGAATCAGCTATTGTCCTTACAAAAATACTTTATGAATCTGGTCTCTGCTATTTAGCAATAATTCTGACAGGTCTAGACTGAAGTTTATTATGATATTACCTAAATTCAAGGAATTATTTCAAATGAATCAAGCAGCAGGCGGAATGGTTAAATTATCTGGGAGCCCATGCTTTAAAGAACTTTAAAGAATTATATACACTACATATATGCTAAATCTAGATCACGTGTATCTCGTGTGCCAGCCAGGTTTCAATGACCTCACCTACTGAGCAATTACATATACAGCTAATTAGCTTAGTTCTAGACATTAAAACTTAAATTCTAAAATATACCAAATCTGTAAAAGATACACACAATGTGGCAGATACCACCTTAACCAACTGATCAATACTGATTTCATCAGTGATCAGGCTGATTTTATCATGTGACTCCTCATACGACACACTAACAACAACAACATCTCTTCTGTGGTGTTCTTGGCAAAAGTGCATAATCTGGATCTATTTATGAGAAAACAATGGGAAAACCAAATACACAATGTCACTCACTGTCTATTAAACTAACTGGCCTGTGCTCAGCAAAGTGTCAGCATCATAAAACACACAAAATTTCTTGTGGCACTTTTCCAAATTAATGGAGACTAAAGAGACTGCTAAACAAATATGACATGTAACCTGAAACTTCCCTTTTGTTATAAAGGTCATTATTGGGGCAACAGATGAAATCTGAGTAAGTTCTGTAGATGATAGTATTCAATCAATGTTAATTCCTGATTTTGGTAACTGTACTGTGGCTATGTAAGAGAACATTTTTAAGAAATATATTTTGAAGTATTTCGAGATTGCACAGATCTTGTTTACAACTTCCAAATGGATCAGAAAAAAGTTAACATAAGAAAGGAAGATTATGTAAGTGAAGGGGAACCTGGGTGAAGAGAATATGGGAGTTCTTTATACGGTTCCTAGAACATTTTTCTAAATTTGATATTATGTTAAAAATTTCAAAGAAAAGAATACTATAGTTGACCCGAACAACATGGGTTTAACTGCAAAGGTCCACTCACATGTGGGCTTTTCCCCCAATAAAATACATACAATACTTAAGTGTATTTTCTCTGCCTTATAACTTTCATTAAAATAATGTTTTCTTTTCTCTAGCTTACTTTATTATAGGAATAAAGTATATAATACATATCACATACAAAATATGTGTTAACTATTTAGGTTATCAGTGAGGCTTCTGTCAACAGTAGGCTGTTAGTAGTTAAGTTTTGGGGGAGTGAAAAGTTACATGCAGATCTTCAGTTGCACTGGTGGTCACTGCCCCCAGCCCCGGCATTGTGCAAGGGCCAACTGTTCCCATATACCACGTGAACAACCCAGGTCACTTAACATAACTATGGTCTCTGAAGCTTTGTACTTTAATTATTCTTAAATTTGACATATGTAACTTATTCTTTAAGTCCAAATAAGATAAGCTTTACGTAACCTTACCTTGTTTTACCCGCTTTATAGTATATCAGAGAATACAAAGAATATAAGCCAAAAAGGGAGTACAAAGCAGATGTCTCTGGCATGTAACAGCTCCAGAGAGATCACATACTGGTCTATTTCATTCTTTTCAGGCTCAGGGTCACACAACAAGTGGAACATACGGAAGTAAGATTTAAAATGTGGTGATTCTGCTTTATAAAAGATTTTTTTCCCTCACATGAGATAGTTAATGTGCCGAGGTCATAACAAGGTTTGAGGGAGGCACGTGTCACACATTGGTGTGAACATCCAATCATCACACTTATGAACCACAAAAGGATCTGAAAGATTTCCTTTAAAAGTACAACTGCTATTAGTCACATGAGTTTGGTTAGGCATAACTTCTCAGGGGAAGAGTAATTTAGACTCCCTCAGGCCAGGGGCTTGTGTCTGTCTTGTCCAAGGACATATTCCAAGGACCTAGACAGTGTCTGCACACAGCAGAAATACACCTGTGGAGAGAGCAGATGAGCAGCAAGTCCTGCGTAAAGCAAGGTGGACCTGCAGCTGTGTGTGTTTTACTTCATTATTTGATCAGTTTCTTGGTTTCAGGATGTCTGCCGGTGTCTTGTAATAAACTATAATTGGTTCAGAGCAGTATATTTCTTTGCTAAGCTTTCTGTAGAGTTCCTCAGATTAAAAAAAAAAATAACGAGCATGATCTTATACATGTTACAGTGGTTTGAAAATCATTTCCAAACAAAGTGCTTTTGAAATGTTCTTAACTACTCACTTTTCCAAGTCTTAGCAAGACACCTTTCTTCTAGTCCGTAGGAGTCGCCGGAATGCTGGCGACATGTGAACTGGTGATAACTGAGTGACTGGCACCATTTTGCATGCTACTGAAGCAGTGTAGAAATAAAATACAATGCTCCAGTCTCCCTTGTATGTATGTTTCAAAGAAGTGTATACACCCAGACAACGCCGCTGAACAATGGAAAACATTCTGCTTGCTGGCCAAATAAAAGATTCATCACTGCACAGTCTAAGATACTACCCCGCTGTAAACTTTTAAATTCCTGGGAATGCTTTTTCTATCAGAACTGAAGGAACATCAGGATATTTTTAAGGCTCCTATGTCTCTTTCATTTTTGCTTGCAAAGTCCTTTGGAGATTACGGTTAAGTGGAGAAGGTGGAATTCCAGCCAAGGTTCTGGGCTGGGGGTGGAAAGTATATAGCCCAAGGCCAGACCACAGGAAGTCAAACTCAGTCAGTTCATGGTGCGTCTGTCCCCTACCTCCACTAAGCTTACTCAGAACTCAGGTTTGAGGATGGGGGGAAAAAAAAGAACATGAACAGACAGAAAGAGTAAAAACAAAACTACAGCACAAAGCTGGAAGGAGGAAGGAGAGGTTTTCGCCGTGAGGTCCTGTGACAGTAGGTGGGTTGAGGGACTGTCCTACATGGGCCTTAGGCTCTTTTCATTATCAGCTCAGCAAGGGGAAGGGGAGAAAATGAACACCGATTATTACACGCCAGGAACTGAACTGGATATTCTAAATAACAGAAACAACAGCTAACGTTTATTGACTGCTAACTCTGCACTAGAAGACTGTGTTAGGTGCTTTACAGATAGCATCCTGGTTACTCGTTTCAACAAACTCTACAAAGTAGGCACTCTTATTTTCCCATTTTACAAATAGAGACACTAAGGCCTAAAGAAAGAAAATAAGTGCCCAAGGTCACTTAATAAGTTGCAAGGTTGGCACACAAATACAACCTAATTCTAAAGCCCTCTTTTTCATTTGTATGTGCAGGGAGGGTTGTGGGGGGGCACCGATTCTCTGAAATTCTGAGAAAACTGATATAATCTTGCCAGTTAAAAATGAAGATGCATAAATATACAAATTTAGAGGACTCAAATATACATAGCTTGGAAAGAAGGAAAAAAGAACACTTCTTAAACTTGTTACCAATACAACTGATTATAGCTCTAGAAAGTCCCCTGCCATAGGCGGCGGCACACCAGGCAGCATGAGACTATATGGATACATCCAACAAAGTCAACACCATCGAAGAAACAGGTCCACTGAAAGGGGAAGGTCTGGTTTGCCACCAAAACCAGGAAGGGCAAGTAAGGGTGGGGGAGTAGCTGGAGCCCATCTAGCACCGCCCAGGGAAGAAAGGGACCCAGTGCCACAGTTGGCTCTGTTAAGGAACCAGAGATTCGGGAATATTAATGCAATGATGTCATTAAAACTTTCCAAACAAAAATCACATTTTCCCTGTTCAAATTCAGAATTTACTCAAACACCATTGACTATAATCCGGCTATCTGTGAAGGCATCTGCCTTCCACTGGAAAATATGCTGATTATAATATACCTTTTGCCATTTTAAATTAATAAGTATGTCTTGATTTTACAACTGCTGCTGTGTGAGTCTGGTAAGTACGAATTTGCTTTAAAGACCGACATTCTAGGGCTAAGACAAGTGCAGCTGTGGGGCTGGGACAGACCTGAGATGGAGCTGGTCCCACTCATGCCAGCCAGCTTTCCTCCAAGAACACCATGAACCTGAACCAATGTTTTAATGACTTTCTATTATGAAAAATACTTGTTCACTGCCTCTAAGAAAGTCATAGTTGAGGGCAGCCCGGGGATCTCCCCTTTAAGAGGATGGGAGGTGTTTGTAAAGTCAAATTGTTTTCATCAAAATATTAAGCCATTATTTGTCATCTTCACTTCTTGTGAATGTATAGAGGCTTGTGACGTGATACTGCAACAGAGCAGCTGTGAGAATTCAGTGGTCCTTCATTAACCCAGAGAGTAAAGAGGTCTGCCTGCAAAAATTGTAAATAATGCCACCTTCCTCACATTTTTTGACAATAAAAAAACACCAAATATGTGTATACACACACACACACGCACATGTATGTACATACATACATACATACATACGTAACATATATATGTGTGTGTTTGTATATGTGTGTGTATATGTGTGTGCATATATATATATAGGTTTATTACTTTAAAAACTAATATAAAAAATTCTTGGTTTTGAGGTCTAATATAGTAAATCTCAACAGATACAAAAACCCATGTGAGTAAAAGCTCCTGTGGTCCTTAATAATGTTAAGAGTTCAGAGGGGCTCCTGGACCAACCAGTTTGAGAATGAGAGCTCTAGTGGCCCGAGACAGGGCAGCGAAGGGGCCTCTGCAAACCTGCATTTCTGAAGTATTCTGTGAGCCAACCTCCCACTGAGAGACTGACGGCTTCTTCTGGGCACGGCTTCTGTTCCATACATAACACCCATGATCTCCCTTCATGTGTGTCCTACCTTTACTTCCATACAGTTCTGGAGGCAGGTCAAATGGCACAGGAAAGGCGGCCACTGGCTCCTTGCTCCCTGAGAAGAATTTCTCTTTTACTTTGAAGCTGTCCAGGCCCTGCAAACACACAGAGGGCATCTATGATTCCACCCCTTTATCTGAAAAAGATCTCAAGAAGCAGTTGTATCTGTATGGTGCTCACAGCAAAACTGAAGTTAACTCAGAGCTATTTTCAATGTTTGATAGGTGGGATATATTTGTAACTCCCCTAAATTAATCTTTCCTAAAAATAAGAGGTTCAGATTTTTAAAAATCAAGTTATAACAAAGTTTACAGAAGTTTAACAAAGGAAATAAGAGAGAAAACAATTTTGGATATCATAGCCCATTTCTCCTAACCATTATGTACAGTTTGCAAGGAGTGTGTAGAAGACACTGTATATAAATAATTTCAATATTGCTATAGTAACAGGCTGCTCACTCTGGTGTAAGAATAAAAGTTGCCTTCATGTATAATGAAAGTGTTCCAATATAATGTGATAGGAATATAAAAACAAAAACTCTTCCAGACTCACCAAAATGGAAGGTTTATTCCAAGAACTCAGAATAGGGTGTTATTTTTAGATCTTAACCAGGGTACGAGTTAAAGTTCTGTATCTTAGCTCAAGTAAAGAACCACTAACTGCCTTCTAGGACCTTTACAGCAGCGCAGGTACTTACTATGTGAGCCTCATTTTCCCCAGGCCTCCACACACTGATCCCCGTCTTCTGATCTCCCTCAGTGGGTCATCCCAGCGCCTTGTTTGCAAGTCCCTCTGTTTCTAATCCCTTCTGTCCACCCATCCAAACACATACCCACCCTCCATAACCTAAATACCCACACATCAAACAGTGCTAATGTCCTTGGAACCCATACAAAGAACTAGAGTTCTAACTACACTAACTGAGTAGGGGACGTTGCTTGTGGGCACAGTGTAGGACGTAGTAAGAGTTGGGGTTATGCTGACCTGGGCTTCAGGCGGTCTGGTTCTAACATTGCTCTGGCATTTGCTGAGCTGCAAGAATGGCTGATATTTGCACTTGTTCATTCAACACATTATTTCTTGAGTGCCTCTGGTGTCAGACACTGGCTGCCTAAGAGGTAACAAAGATGTCACTGTCCCTGTCCTCACTGGGTACACAGTCTAGTGGGGAGACAATCCATTTATAAAAGTGAAATAATTACATACTTGTGATTACCACTATGAAGAAAACTAGAAGTACCAGAAGACAGAATAGCAGACCTGTTTTATTTTTTCTAATTTTTATTTTTTTTAAAGATTTATTTATTTGACAGATAGAGATCACAAATAGGCAAAGAGGCAGGCAGAGAGAGAAGAAGGGAAGCAGGCTCCCTGCTGAGCAGACAGCCCGACACCCGGCTCGATCCCAGGACCCTGGAATCATGACCTGAGCAGAAGGCAGAGGCTTTAACTCACTGAGCCACCCAGGCGCCCGAGCAGACCTGTTTTAAACGGGAGGATAAGGGATGGGGTGGAGGATGGTCAAGAGAACCTCCCTTAAAAAATGACATTTTAATTAGACCCTGAAAGAGGGGTAGGGTTAGGAGACGTGAGAGTGGAAAGAATATTCCAGGCAGAAGGAATACATTTGAAAAGGTGCAGAGGTAGCAAAGAGCTTGCATGTTCCGGAAGCTAAAAACAATGGTTAGTGGGACACCTGGCCACTTATTTACTAGGCTTCAATTTCCTCATTTGTAAAATCCGAATAAAGCATCTGGATGCCACCTTAAAATATCTTTCACGTCAACACCTAGCCTTGGTGCACAGCTGGTGTTCAAGCAATGCTGAGTTGCAAAAAGAGGGTAAAGGTATCTTGCCTGCTTCCTCTATGGGCTTTTCCATTAGACAAATCAGTGTCCAAACGCTCTGTGCACATGAAGACCTTAGAAAGGTATGGGCAATGAAGAAAGCGCTAGCACTGACGAAGATGGGAATGAGAAACAGCAAAAGGCAGTTAAGTAATAACCGTCTGCATGCTACACAGAAAAGCAAGAAATGCCTTTCACCAGTTTCGGGAAAAGGAAAGGCTTTGTAGAAAACATTATAGCTGGGTCTTGGGAAATTGGGATGATTCTGATAAACAGAGATGGCAGGAAAGAACATCAAGGGAAGCCAGCGTAAGCCAAGGCAGAGTTGTTAAAGCATCGAGCAAGCACATCCGGCAGACGGGGAGTGAATGACCTCCACACAGGAGGAGGGCTGAGAACACTTGAGAGAACCAGATGGAGGGGGTGTGAAGAGGAAGCAGTACGGGTGCCTGTGGCTCACACCTAGCTCACTGGGCCCAAGCCGAGGCCACAGTGACTCTTGATGGGCAGGCTGGCCACGTCAGACGCATCAGGATAGAGATCATCTTTCTGCTGAGGAGTTCTTTCGGTAAGATGGGAGCCCTGAGCTGCTGGGGGGGCTCTCACATACTTCAAAATGAACTCTGAAAATATGGCCCAAACCCCTGGATTCAGCTCTGCCTGAAGGAAGAGACTCACCCTCTGTGTTTGCCTTTTTTCTTACACTGTTGCAGTTGGTTATCTGTCACAACCCACAGCATCGCAAGACCCCAGTGATTAAAGTGTGTGGCCCTCACTTTGACATACAGTGAGGAGGTGCAGGTTTCTGAACTGAGAAGTTCTACTACAAAGGCAGACCGGCACAGATGAGAACAGATCCAACAAGGAATTACTAGAGCCAGAAGACCGAGAGCTATTGCCACACCAATGGGAGATGGATGAGTGAGTGGTAATGGGGATACAAATACCAGTGTCATAACAAAAGCGGAGATACAAACGAGGTGAGTTCGGAGGAGAGCTGGTTCAGTAGAAAGGGAAGGAAATGGATTTGAAAGAGACTGAAGGAAAATAAAAGATCAGGGATATGTGAGGGCAGAGAAGGAAGGGGGCAGAGAAACCAAGGGCACTTGAAGGGGGACACTGCAGCCTGCCCCCTTGCCCTCACTTCCTCCCACCCTGGGGAGGGCTGCTGGGTCATCTCCACAACAGTCAACACTGGTGCCCTACTCAAAGCTTACCTTCAACAAGTTCTGGATCGGAGGCTAATCTTACCCTGTTCCTTGTGCACATCGCTTATTTGCTGTGTGACTAGAGGTGAATTACTTAACCTTTCTGGGCCCGGGTTTCCTTATCTATTAAATGGTATGCTGACAGTAAGTTATTTAGAATGATGACTTGCACATGGATGTAAATTAGTATAGTATGTACATCCAGGATGTTGTGATAAAATTACTCCTATTTTATAAGGGAGGAAATAAAATGAAGGTTAGATAGTTGCCCAAGGCCATACAGCTATTAAGCGGTAAGGCTGGAAATCAAACCCTGCCTTTCTGATTGTTAATCTTCTGTTCCTTCAAGTAAGTGAACAAACAGTCTCACATTCACCCACCAGGAGCCACAACAAAGGAAGAATTCCTTGAAAATTTAAGAGGCGATATTAAAGCAGACCAAATCAGGAGGAACCAACTTCTGGAAACCATGGTTCTTGACATTTGTGAAAACAGGCCAGAGGTTGGGAAGTGAAGTCATTTAATGACATTAAATACTTTATGTGGACTTTCAGATAAAAATAATTTCCCTCTTCTTTGGCTCCTCGTCTATTTCTGTTATTTTCAAACAAAGGATGGAGAGTCCTTACGGCCTGGCCCAGATCTGATGTCCCAATGTGCTTTGGCATGCGCCTGTTCTATACTTCACATATAAGAAGCTTTGAGCCATCCATGTCTGACAGGAAGTAATACGCTTTCCTGAATGCCATTTCTGATCTAAATTCTAGGGTATTATGGGGGGGTGGGAAGAAGTACCACTTTTCCCTTCAATCTGGATGTCAAATAATTTGAAGCTGTCGTCTAATTATCATTATTTATATATCACAGTGGTATCACTTGGCATTTCATAAAACAGAGGAAGCTACCCTCCCAGGCAGAGATACTTAAAAAGACAGTTAAGACAATATATTTATAAAACACCAGGTGAGAGGGTGGACATCTATCACACTTGAGAAATTACTGGCTTTTCCCTTCATCAGCTCTGGGAGGAAAAGAGCTGTTATCATCATGACGGATTAAGTTTAGCGGCTTAGCTCCATCACAGAGAACAAGAAACATGTTCAAATCTCAGAGATATCATTTATTTTTCAGTTGCATCCGATTAGCATCCTCAAGCAGTAAAACCCTATATACAAGGCATCAAGTTTTCCTGGATAAAACGGTAATGACAGTAAGCCTTCTACAAGGAGCACACTTAATCAAAGATGGACTAATTGACAAGGAAGTGAAGTACAGGGAGGTGGCTGTCTTGTCCTGCCTGTAAGGTGGCATGTGATCAACTGTGTTTCCAAGTGGGGACTGAAAAGCTTCATGGAGGAGAGAGTAAGCCCACGAGGCCCAAGAAGGGTGGGTTTCTGATAAGCAAAGGGCTGTGTCGATGGGGGTGGAGTACACTCAGGAGAAAAAGGAAGAGCATCGCATCACTGCGGGTGTGAGGTCAAAATTTTGACCTCTGCCTTCCATCTCCTGTTGAACTGCTGGATCTCCGAGCTGGTGCTGCTGCTGCTAACTGCTCCGTACCTGCCAAGTGCTAGGCACTGTTCCAACGACTCATAGGCAAGAACTCTCAATTCTCCAACAGTGCTACAAAGTTAGTAGTTACTTCTCTATCCCCACGTCACACTGAGAAAAAGGAAGCCTGTGGAAGTAACAGGCCCAGGGCCCAACAGCTTATAAGCAGGACCCCAACTCTGTTGTCATTTTGGCTCCTCTAGCACTGGGTGCTCCCAGAGTTCCTTTACTTGGTCCCTGGTATTTCTCCAACATGTTCTTCTACATTGTCTTTCCACATGATTTCACTTTCTAATGGAGGCGAGGAACAGTAGCACAAGATCACACAACTAGTAAGTGGCAGCTGTGCCACTGGTGCCCCAGCCCACCTCACCCACCTGCTAACAAGCACTCCCAGGTGACTAGAGCCCTGGCTGTGTAGGGGATGTGGGGGGAGGGGTGGGAATAGAGGTTGGGGGGCCATGCTGTCCCAGGTCAGGGCGGGCCCTGCTGTCCCACAAAGGATCCTGGACATAGTCTCGTGGGCCAAGAGGAGACACTGCCGGTGCAAAGGGGAATGCAGACCCTGGCAGATGGGCAAAAAGAGCTTCAGAAGTTTAGCCGTAGCCAAGATGGGGAGCGATGGAATCAGTCCAGGGAAGAAGACAATGACCTACAGCAGCAGGCGGCAAAACTCTTGCTAGGGCAGAGGACAGGATGTGGCAACTGGATGTGGACAGGAAAGAGGAAGGAATAGAATGCCAGAATGGAGCTGAGTGGGAGAACATGAAAACTTAGACGAAAACTCCACGTGAAACAGTACCGACCCGCTGTAGCCCCATGGGAAACACTGAGTACCCTCAAGAGATGGCCAGTGGTCAGACACCGTGTGGGGAGGGGAGGGAGCAGCAAGGCAGTGGCTTCTGTGAATTTCATTAGTTCTTCCAGCCAGAGCCAGTCATGATGTGAGCAAATACTTGTGGCAAATATATATCAATTCTGTCAACAAAAGACAATAAAAGAGTTTTATTATGAACAGAACAGAGAAAAGAGACTTGAAGACAAAGTTCTTATGGATTTGACTGAAGCATTTTTGATTCTAATGACAGAAAAGAGAAGCTGCCATCTTAGGGGCAAACACATCTAGGGTTTGGAAGGAGCTGAGGTGCCCCTCAGCCCTAAGGCAAGTACAGGAAAGCTCAGGCTACCCTTGTGTGGAGGAAACCATTTTGGACCCTGACCAAGGAGTCTCAGATGGTAACGTACATTCATGCCCAGAGGCAGCAGTAGCTGTAGTCCACAAAGTACTAGGCAGGCTCGAGTCCAGGACTTAGTGCCTGACAAAGTATGTGCTCCATAAACACCAAAATGCATGAAGCTGAAATAGAAACCCTGCCTCTCCCTAATATACTCACAGAAACCTGAGCATTTAGAACACAGCTACCAATCTTTGAAATTGTTGGACCTTTCCTATATTCAAATTTTTCTGAACCTAAATGAATTAGAGTCTAATCTAAAAGTTAAATACACTTAAAGGGACAAACCTGAGAAAAATTATATACTTGATAAATTGATATCAGACCTCAAAAGAATAGTCTTTAAGCACCTGTGTAACAATAGCTAAGTGCTACGTACACAGTGAAATGTACCCTTGATATTAATCCCCAAAGCTCCTGAAAGTGTTCCCAAAGGGAAAGCTACTGACTGCACGGCTCTAACAGCACGTTAGTTAGGTTTATTGATTCATTCACCTAAATGCAGAAAAAAATGTGAACAAATCAATGTTTGGTTACCAGAGACTTCGCTTCCAGGCCGAGCCTAGAATCATGAATGAAAAATGGTGGCTCTCATCCACTATTTTCAGACCACAGAGAATGTCCTGTCATGCAACTATTGGTTCCTGAGTGACAGTTCCTTATTATGGCTGGGGGAAAGTGCAGGAGCTGTAGGGCCTTCTAGGTGCCTGCTTCAGCAATGTCTGCGACTCTTCATTCCGGCCACAAAGCTCAACTGTTTGTACATGCTAATCTCAAGTCAGTGTTCTGGAACACAAGGATCAGGATGGCCTACTGGGGAAGGACAAAAGTGGCAACTCCAGTTGCTGATCACTCAGAAACGTGGGTGTTTTGGACATGGAGCTCTGCTAAGAAGTACAAAGGTGGGCTGATCTCAAGAAACCGGATTCTGGATGATGTCCAGTTAGAGAAATGATTACAGAACTGGCTATTAAGTCTTTTTGGCAAACTTGTAACCAAAAACATTTAAAAGGCATGTCTTACTAGTACTGAAGAGGGAAACACAATGCCTCATTTTCTAACAAACCCATTCCCATTAGTAACCTTTTTGAAATGAACAGATACAGAAATTTTAAGAACATCTATTAAACACACAGGGATTAGCATTTGCAAGCAGTGCATCAGACTAAGTGTGTGCACACGTGCTTTAATTTCAACAAAACAGGTGAGCAATTCTATACTGCAAATTGCTTACGAACACATTTGAACACCTACTACACACAACATCCACCGGGCTAAATCCCTGTGGTATGCACAGCCATTGTTCTCCCTGTTTGCCATCCTTTCACAAAGGACAGTGTGTACACTAGGAACTGAAAGGAAGCAACATCAACGAACAGATCTACCAAGCCCTAGGAGAAAGGAGCTCACAGTCCAGTCAAGGAGATACACAAGTAAATGATAATACAAGGGATATGTGATGAGTCCGCATTCTAGAAAGCTGTGGGATGCAGAGGAGGGGCACCTAGACTGGAGACAGGGGAGGCAGGTGGGTTTAGGGGTGTAGGGGTGCTGTTCCTGATACAGATTAAGGCTGATGAATGATGGCAAGACAGTTATTAGGTATCCACTTGACCGGGCCATCGGATACCAGATAACTGGTTAAACATCACTTACTCTGGGGGGGTCTCTGAGAGTGTTTCTGGATGAGATTAGCATGTGAGTCAGTGGACGGAATAGAGCAGACAGCCGCTGACTCCCCACCGTAAGTGGGCATCGCCCAATCTGTTGAGGGCCTAACTATAACAAAAAAGCTGCAGAAGGGTGGATTTGCTCTCTGTTGGCTGGAACACGGGTCTTCTACCAAACTTAGATCGGGATTGAAAGCATCAACTCTCCTGATCCACAGACCGTCAGACTCCACAGCTGGTGGAATTGCACCCCCAGCTCTCCTGGGTCTCTGATAGAGGCTAGAACTTCCTAGCCCCAAAATCATGCGAGCCAATTCCTCATCATACATCTTTCTCTGTATGTATCTATATATCCTATTGGTTCTGTTTCTCTGGAGAACACAGATGGGCTCGACTTGTAGTAGGAACAAATTCTGTACGGCTGAACATGAGGGCCAGGAAAGAGAGAGAAGTGGTCAGGCTCGGGGAGTCAGGAGTCAGGGCATGAAGAGAACGGTAGGCCATGCTAAGGAGCCTGGCTTCTATCTTACGAGATTTGAAGGTGGGTGAGGCGACCTGATGTGTGGTCTACAAAGACACTCCGGCAGCTGGGTGCAGAGCAGCTTGGAGGCTGCCCTGGGAAGCATGGTGGGAGGATCGCATACAAGGAGATGACTCACCCTCGACACAGTGGCAGCAGGAATGGCCAGAGGTGACTGATTATCAAGCAGCATTAAGCAGCAAAACTTGGGTATAAAAGAGTCACCAGAGATGACTGTACACTTTGAGCTAGGACGGTGGGATGACAGTAATAGTAATCATTAATTAAACTTTTATAATAGTATGTCTTAAGTGATGAAGAGGATTTTGGTGAGATTCACAAGGCCCTTATCCTCAGGTACCTTATAACTTAAATTATACTCATAATTGGAGAAGTATCTTATAAGCTTCAAATTATTTAAAAATTGGCCCGATGACATCATTAATCCTGCTTAAAAAACTAGTGATTTTCTACTGTCCACATGGGACAAAGTATAATTCCAGTGGGTCCTGCTTGCCAGTCTCCTTTGGAACAGGAGTCCAACCTCAAATTCTATGGCCCACATCCCAGCGCCTTCCCAGGCACATGGAATGGCCTGCCGTTCCTCAAATATAACATCACTGTTCTCTCTGGCTGGAAGCCTCATCTCCGTTGATGGGGGTTTAAGCTCGTAACTCATTTTTCAAGACCCAGGTCAAAGTCATCTCCTTACAAAAGCCTTCCCCGGGCCCCCAGGCAGACTACATGCTCCTTTTCTCAGAGTCCTTATACTGTGAGCGCCCTACACCACAGTTCTCATCACATACTATAATCTGTTTCTGACCTTATCCATGAAATTCATGAGAATGAAGACGCCATCTCATTCCTCCTCCCACTCCCAGGGCTACTGAACTGGAGGCTTGGGGAGCTGGTGGAGCTGAACAGAATGACTGCATGGTCATTCCAGGCAGGCCAGAATGTTCAGTGATGAGTCTGGGAGACATTCTGAGGAGGGAGCTATGGAGTTGTGCTGCATAGTCTCTCCTTCACAAGTTAAATGTCTCACTGTGTTCGAATTACCTCAGCAAAACGACAAATCACCTCGTGGCAAAGATCTTTAGGCTGCCCTCAGCATCAAAACCTTATGGTTTATATGTTTATATGTTAATTCTGTGAATTCTGCAGAGACCAAGCAAAGGTCTACTGGTTTTCCAGAAGCTTCACACACCAGTAAGTGATACAGTAGCTTAAGGACAGTCTCCTCTGTTGCAAATTTTCCTGACATGGTTTTATGCAGACTGATAAAACACACATCAACTCACTCACGGGTGACACCCTCAGGCAGTGGCTACCTCTGGGATGGCTTCCTAGCTCACAATAATCTGCCCTTGTCTGGGAAACAGGCCCACTATTACAAGACAGGGGCAGGGCCGTACAGAGGTGTAAAAAGCAGACAAACTTGAGCAGTCTTTAAGTGTGGAATAACTGGCAAATGAGGGGACAAGCCACCGTGGAGGTGTTACCAGTGGCAGCCCCCAGACAGGTGGTGCACTGCTCAGGGCCCCAGGGTGGCCCGCTCTGCCCCCCCTCCCCGCCGCACTGTGCCACTGATTCCATGACATGCCTTTCAGCAGCTCTGTTGCGGGCTTATGTAAGCTCAAGTTAGTTTCTGTCAAGAGCAATGAAAAGGATCCGAATACCCACTTTCAGCCCTTGGGGGTCTGCTCACTCAGGCCAGTTACTTCTCTCACAGGTCTTGGCACCTGGACATTTCTCAATGAAAGTGCCTTTTTAGAATGACCTTGCTCAGCTTGACTAGTAGGCTTCTTGGGAGGGTGAGGTCAAACACATTTTTTTTTTGAGAGAGAGAAAGAAAGAGAGAGAGAGAGAGGTGAGGAGGGACAGAGGGAAGGAAGAGAGAGAATTCGTTGGACGCTCAACCCACTGAGCCACCCAGGCGCCCCAGATAAAATACTTCCGTGTTTTGTCCACATGCCTCATTTTGGCACCCTGCCCAAATAATTTATAGTTCAGTGAAGGACACAGAGAATCCACCCAGAAAAGAGAATGTCTGACGAGACAGTGAAAGTTTTGGGTGTCTGACAAGATAGTGATGGTTTTGGGTCCTTACTAGTGTTACAGAGGAAGCCTGCTTTAAAGCACTATTCTAGGATCTGGCCAAGAAAGCTGGACTGCTCGACAAAACACTGACTTTTCAGTCACTATGTTAATTACATGGTCACCATGCTTGGAGCCTCACCCTTAAATCTATCAGCAAAGCATAGGAGGGCGGAATCCATTTTTAATATTCTTGCCTGATAGTCTTTATAAATAACTGAATCTCTTATCGAGAATGTACTATAATGGGGGCTCTTCCTTATTGTAATAGTATAGAAGAGTCTAATTTGGGGATTCTAAATGATTATGCCTATTTTTTCCTCTATTAGCGGTCGCTAACGTACAGTCAGAAATAGAATCAGAAGTAAAAATTAGCTAAGCAGGGTCTAGAGGACCTTAAGTTGTCTTTCGTATTATCATTTTCATGATGAGGAATCGAGTCGGCACAGTTAGAAATGTCCAGAATTCTGGAGACATGGACAACCAAAGCCAAACAAGAGAGACATGGGATTTATTCCTTATTATTGGGAAATAATCCTGGCCTTAGTTCAAAGCTATGGTCACTATAGTCACACCAAATTACCATTATTACCCTAGTGTTATGAATTTATTATTTTTCTGTGATAAAGCTACAAGATCACAGGAGGGATCAGTTAGAGATGGTGGCTTGAGGGCTGGAGCCCACTCAGCTGTGGAACCCTAGGAAAGTCACATCCTTGTCTATAGCAAAGGGGGAACCACCTACCTCCAAGGAAATAAAGGGGGAAGCAGCTATAAGCAGTGTTAGAATCTGCTCTGACTCTGTAGAAAACAAACAAAATGTGCTAGAATTTCATGATAATTACCCTTAGGAGAAACTTATTTGACAGCTCTGTAGCAAAACTCTGAGTTGCAGAAGAAAAGGATGAAGACTGAAGAAGGGAGGAGAGAGAGGGAGAAGAGGACTTTTTACTGGAGTGTAAAAGGGAGGGATAGTGAAGAATACTGTCAGGCTGGGGTTGGGGTGGTGGTGGTGGTGGTGGTGGCGTGCTCTCTGGAACCTTCCAGACTATGCCTACATGTCACATGGGTCTGGACTGAAGCCTAAGGACAAGTACACAGTACTCCCTTAAATATTCTGGTCTAGCCCAAGCGGTTTACAATGGAGCTGCATCATGTGTGTGTTACTGTAAGTTCAACTATAGTAGGTGGGAAAAAAAAAAAAGAGAGAGAAGAAAAGAAAAAAGGCAAAGAAAAGCATTAACCATCTTATTGTGTGGGCAGTTCTGACTGCATTCCACCAAATGTGTGAGTGAATGTGAAGGGCAAGATAGGTGGTCTTGGGGTCTGTGTGCCCCTCAGAGTGGGAAAGTCTCTCTGGGCCAAGAGTGGTTTTAGTGTTTAGAAATCAGAAGGCCTGCATAGCCAGGCCCTATATGAAAAGCAGCCATACTGTCTGGTGTTCAGCTGCAGAAACTGAGAGCTGTTCCAAGGTGGGAGACAAGCTGGCTGGGCTAGGCACCTCAAGAGAGAGACACAGCTTCCATTGTGGTGTGTTTCTAGGGGGCTTACCAGAGAGTCTGAGTGCACAGGGCCTCCGTGACCTTCTGACCTCCTTCTCAAGCAGATGTTGTGAGCATCCCTGCCTCCTGACTTATGCTAATGCCACTTCCAACATGGGATGCCCTTCCCTCTCCTCTCTGCCTAGCCTAAACTCGAAGCATCCTCCCCCACCAACACCCCTCCCCCGCGCCCTACTAAATCTTCTAGCTTCCAAAGACCTCCTCCAAAGGAACATCTTGCTCTTGGCTGACTCATCCCTTTGGTGACCTGTCACTACCATTTTGAAATGAATCTTAACAATATTTAAATCCTGTGAAACATGTGATTAACTTTACCCAACGCAATTATCTTCAATCTGTCATCAGGTGTGCTTCCTGAGAGCAGCAATCTCATGGCACCCAGAATAGTGAGTGCTAAATATATCTGTTAGCACAGGCCAGCAGTTGAGGGCACAGGCTCTCGGTTAGAACCCTGGCCCTGCCACCTCCTGCCCTCGGGCAGGTCATCATGATCAAAAGAAGAGAACATAAAAACCCAACCTGCTTCACGTGTGACCACTCAGGCAGTTTCAAATGTGAACTTACAAATGCTGATGGCAGGAAAAGGACCCCAAGCTCATAGGAACGGATCATCAGCTGGGTGCCGTTCTTCTCTAACGCGCCCCAGGCGGCCTTGGACAAATTGGCGCTGCAAGGACAAGGACACAGAAAGGGCTGACTCAGTGAGGCGTTTCAGCTCAGGTCAAACTTTCACAGCTACAAGAACATCGGTCAAAATCACAGATAGCTGCTGTCACATTCATTCAGTTTTGGGCAGCATTGTGCACTGTTTTAGAAATGGAATACTAAATCCTGCTGTGCTATAATTCCCAGGATTTACCTAATTGTTAATTTGGGGCAGCTTCACCCTTATCTGTGTTTTCCCCGAGGACAGCTATTAAAATAATTATCCTTTTTAGATTTTTTTTTTCTCTGTCTAAAGTCCTTTCTTTCCTGGACTCTGGTGTAGCTGGAAGGTCTGATTTTATTATATGCCAAAATAGTATTTAAGGAAAAACTATGTCAATATGATCTTAGGTAGTATCTTAAGCTTCACATTCCTTTCTTCTGCCTTTGGTTTTAGGCCAGGAAGTGCTAAATTCTACTTTCAACCTTAAAACAGAGGAGGGCAGTAGACTGGCATTTGTATCCAGAAAGAAACGGTGTGTTCAGAATCCTGTTTTACGTGGGCAGAGAGTCGCAGGTATGCCTACAAGTCAGAGGATGCAGATGGAAGGAGCCCTGGGCCTGACCAGATGGGAGGCACCCAGGTTGGATCAAGACCCAGAGGCAATCCAGATAGGGAACAGAACTAAGCTCTGAGGCATCAGCTCTAGAAACATGCTCTCCTGCACCGAACTGGGCCGAGAACCCTCACCCACCAGGTAATTAACATAAACCCACCACAACGCTTTTTCCCCAACGAGGCTCACCCAAATTCCCTTATTTTTAGAATAGGGGATATTCTTAGCCATTCAGACCCTTACAGCCCGACTTCAAGGACAATGGAATTATTTCAAAATTCGATCACTGGGGCATCAAGTATTCTTGGAAGCAAGTGCTAACCCGGCGTCACAGGAATCACAGAATCAGAGACAGGCAGTAACGAAGAAAGATGAAAAGTGTGATCTCTGTTCAGGGTCCTGTGGGAATAGACAAGGACTATGGAAATCACAGCTAAAAAAGTGCTGAAACAATGAAGCTAACTTAAAGCATATGGACAGACTTGCCTGTCGTCCTTAACAGACCATACTGAGGAACAAGAAACTCCACTTTGTTGCTCAAAAGCCACAATCATGACCACCACCATCTGTGATGGATCACAAAGATGGAAAGAGCAGGGGGAGTGGGGAAGTTCACAGTAAAGTGGTACTATGACTCCAGGAAAACGGTTTTCTTTAGAAGTCCAAGAGGATAGCTTGCTTGTAGGTTTCTCACCCATTAGTCCATTAGTAAAACACGGTGACCCCCTGGGCAAAGCCACGGGTCTAATGGCACAACCAGCCAGTGAGGTGAGGTGGAAGCAGTCTCCCGTTGAGTATTTTCCCCACTTTCTAGGTCACGACCTGATTGCTCCCTTGACTTGCAACACCTAAGCATCACAGGACAGAGGCACTTTCTGGAAAATCTGTTTTCTTTCTTCACTAACTAGTCATTTCAACAACTGGAGGGCTTATTACAAGGTAAAGATTACTGGAGACCACGAAGATATCTCTTCAGATAGTTTCCTCCACGCCCTCCTTTGTATTCAGCATCTAATAAAATCCCAAGCATCTGGAACATTTAACTATATCCTGAATACTTATACTGAAAGTCACTTGTATGCTGTCTAGGTGATAAGTCAATATTCCTTAAAAGAGCATCTTTAATGATTTTTTTATATCCGAACACACTGTGGATCACTGGTACCCAGGGCAGCCAGGACAGGACAAAGGGGTATTTTTACCAAACTCCAGCCCTACTGCCTGTGGTGTATGTGGTATAGATGGGCATCTCCAAGTGTCTAGCAGAAACCCAGTGCCTTGTGAGGTACAGTGACATCACAGGGCTGCTTAGGACAAGCTTTTTTACTACCAAAACTTCAGAGGAGTTCTAGCTTTTCTCTTCCATTCAGGATCTAGGTCTATTGCCTTTCCTGGCTTCTAGCTGTGGCCCCTGCTGTTACTCAGGCTCACTTGTACTCTGATCCCTGTCCTTTCAGTTTTCTTCTGCCTCCTGCTGGACGGAGCTGCCCTCTCCTCTGCCAGTGTTCGGGTCCATTCTGTTGTTGTTGGGTGTCAAATGAGGCTTCATCAAAGAGGGTTGGGGTTTTTAGTTTATTTTCTGTTCTTTAGGAGTATGGAAGGATTCTGAAAGTTGGAGAATTCCAGAGGATGGGATCCTGGATGTCCAAAGTTGTACTGTCCCACAGAAACTGTTCAAGCTGCTATGTAAGGTGAATAAAACAGTGGCTTTTTGGGAACAGGTGCATGGCAGTCATGGTTTAACCAGAGAAGCAGAACCACCAGATGAGTGTGTATGAAACAGAATACGTATTAATTTACAGGAGTTTAACTTCTGTAATTGCAGGAGCTTCTAAAGCAGTCTCTAAGGGCCACCTCTGCCCTGAGCTGGAGTTTAAAATCTTCGGGGCTAGCAGTAGCCAGGAAAGACAGACAGCCACAAGCTAGAACCATAGGCAACAAGCTAAAGTCATGAGTAGAGACTAAAACCATGTTTGCTTGTGTTGCCTCTGGCTTTGGGGTGGGGGAGGTTGGGAGGGCTTGTGTACAAGCACCAGGTGAGGCCGGGGTTAGAGGAGCTAAAGCAGGAACCTGGAGCAGATGCAGCAGTTGCCGGTCCCCTGCTGCCTCTTACCAACAAGGGGAGCTGGCTCAAAAGCACAATGTTTAGGTGATAAAAAAGGACTGCTAAATCACATGGGCCCTCCAAATCTCCAACAAGAATCTCCTCTGGGCTCCACCCCAACCAGAAACATAAAAGAACAGTTATTCTGGAAAACGTGGTTCAGCCTATGTATACTGACACATTACAAAGCCACCATAGGGTAAAGTTTTTTCTGGAGCCACCAGCTAAGTGGACCAATGGTCAGTTCTTGAACTTGGCAATTCACAAGGCCCTTAATGACAAAGAACTCAACTGGTGATAGGTTACCCCGCCACAGCTTGTAAAGCCTGCCTGCTAGCTAAAGACCTGAACTCATCCAGAAAACGGAAATTTTGTCTGAAGTTGAAACCTTAAGAGTAGATTTAAACTGCCAATGTGTAACAAAGTCCAAGGAAAGCATAAGGATGCCACCTAAGTAAGGTACATGGAGAAGGCAGATGTTCAGAAAAGATCCCTGATCCCCAAGTGGGAGAGATTTCTGTCCTGGCTTCCCCACTAATAGCAACATGCTCAGGCACTCTTCTTCTTAGGCATCAGTTTCTTGTCCCTAGAATGAGGGGGTTTTGGCCAATGAAGCCATAAACGTTTTCTGGACAACAGTCTACAATGACTAGACACATCCACCTCCTAACCAGATAGCTGCCCTCCACCTATGTATTCCAAAACCAGAAATATTAAATTCATGCTATTCACTGGGAGCTCACGGCTGAGTAGTGTTTGCCTGAATGTTCATGGTAACATGCTGGGGAAACAGCCATGCAAGAAAGGAGAAGGGAGCAAGGAAGAAGACCTGTGGGCCCATCTGGCTTCATGCATTTTTAGAAGTTTAAAGTCTGGTAACATCATCAGCCACCTCCAACCCTGGCCTGAGCACCTACTTATGTTGCTCAATGAGTTTATTTTCATTATTTTTTTTAAAGATTTTATTTATTTGACAGAGAGAAAGATCACAAATAGGCAGAGAGGCAGGCAGAGAGAGAGGGGCAAGCAGGCTCCCTGCTGAGCAGAGAGCCCGATGCGGGGCTCGATTCCAGGACCCTGAGATCATGACCTGAGCCGAAAGCAGAGGCTTAACCCACTGAGCCACCCAGGTGCCCCTACTTTTAATATTTAAAAAAATCTCATTTATATAAATTTTTACTTGAAGTATAGCTGCCATATTAGTTTTGAGTTTACAACAGTGATTTGATAATTAC
Organism: Lontra canadensis; assembly: GCF_010015895.1. Classification (NCBI taxonomy): domain Eukaryota; kingdom Metazoa; phylum Chordata; class Mammalia; order Carnivora; family Mustelidae; genus Lontra; species Lontra canadensis. Next base: position 9,978,330 of record NW_022631058.1, on the reverse strand, counting down.
CTCCATTACCAAATGCTCACCAGCGTAAATACTTGTCTCAAGACTGTGAGGAGGTGTACAAAACCACAAAATGACTGATACAGGCACATGTGTCCATGGAAAACCTCTCTTTCATGATGAGTACTTAATCCAGGCAGCAGCTGCACCATGAGTGCAGACATGGCTAACAGACTGAGCTTTTAGCCACATCCCTTAGAGGACCGGGGGTGGGGGGTTTGGATACTTCCACAGACAGATGCAATAAACAGAATGTTGGCAATAGATGTGAGAGAAGATGTAGACAGAGCAGCTGTGTGACGAGGAGGGAAAATGATTAACTCTAGCTAATGTTGCTGTCACCCCAGCCTAAAATCCGGCAGGCAGTATGCCTGTCTCTCTCCCCCTGCCCCCCTTCCTGCTCCCCATTCTCAACATGCATCTTCTGTTTTGCATTTGCTGTTTTTTTTTTTTATTGTCCTTGGACTTGGTTTCTTTATGCACTGAAAAATAGTTTCACAAGTGATACGGAAAGATACTCCCTGTGAAAGATTCAAGTTGTATACAGGTATACACAAGGAAATAATCTTTATTATTTTATTAATTTTGATGGATTTTCCCTCTCAAACATCTTTCCTATTTAGACTATCACCAACAATGTATAAGAGACTCTTGGATTCTTGAGAAGACTGGATGGATAATATCTATGAAAATTTCTGCTAATCTAATAAGCAAAATAGATCTCATTTAAATTTGATTTCTCTGATTACTAGTGGTACTCAGTGTTTTTAACTGTATTTATTGGACATCTAGGTTTAATTTTGTGTTAACCATCTTAAAATTACATTACTTGTCTTTTTCACTGATAGCCAGTATGCATAGCTTCCTATTGCTGCTCTAACTACCATAAATTTAGTGGCTTAAAACAGCATGAATTCATTATCTTACACTTCTGGAGATCAGAAGTCTAAAATGGGACTTGCTGGACTAAAATCAAGGTGTTGGCAGGATTGTATTTCTTTTGGAAGCTCTAGGAAGAATTCATTTCCTTGCCTTTTCCAGTTTTTAAAGGCCACCTGGAATCCTTGTGTCTCCATTCCTCCTCCTTCGAAGGCCAAGGTCAATGGAGTTCTCTTCTTATCGCCATCACTTGGACTTCTCCCTCTTCCACCTGTAAGTGCTTTTGTGATTACACTGGATTCTCTCTGATAATCTCCCTCATTAAAATTCCATCTGCTACCTTCACGGGCTCTGGAAATTAGGACATCTTTGAGGAGCCATTATTTTATCTCACGGTGCTTTTCATGTATTATAATTATGCAGCAAATGTTCTCCCAGTTTCTTGAAGCTGCTAATGAGAACCTTTATATTTCAGGTCTTTCTTGCTTGCTTTCTTCCTTTTTTGGGGAGCGGAGACAATTTATCTAAGCTGCAATTTTTTCCTTTACCATCTTCTGAGTTTGAGGTCTTGTTTAGAAAGGCCTTCTTTATCCATCCTCAAATGGTGTCTTTTGACGAACTGAATTTCTAAAATATCTTTGAAGCCCAAAAATACATTGTTTTTTTTTTTTTTTATGGTCAAGTGCATTTTTGTGCCATCTACTAAACCTCTAGCTACTCCAATGTCAATAGGAGAATATTCTTCAGTTTTCACACCATAGTTTTAGCTTTCTTACCTAGGCCTATCATCCATCTGAGATTAATTTTGTTTACGGTTTAAGATAGACCAAGGTTTGTTTATTCTGCATGGATATCCACCTGCCTTAACCACCATAGACTGAAAAGCTGGTGCCTTTGTCAAAAGTGTTTAATTACATCTATTTCCGGACTCTATTTCATTGATTAGAATATCTATTAAACTCTACCACAGTCTTACTCTTATTTTATGCCAAGTCTTCCAAACAGATACTGTAAATATCTTAAGACCATCTCGGCTATTTTAGATGTTTTGTATATACACATGTAAATTTTGCAATCAGCTTGTTCTCTCTGTTTTGCCTATTCTTAATACCTTGTATTTTCAAATTTTTTAAATTTTAGAATCAGCTTGCTGATTCTTTTTTTACAACAAACACTGCTGGGATTTTGATCAGGATTGTAATAAAATCAAAGAAGCTGGGACCAACTGATGTCAATATTGAATCTTCTAATCCATGAACACGTTGTATCTAGCTCCATGTATTTAATTTCTTTCAGCAGTGTTTTATGCACAGTTATCAGTGTAGCTGTCTTACACAACTTCTGTTAAATTTATTTCTAGCTATTTGGTGCTTTTGATATTTTTTTAACATAGAAATTTATTATTGGGGCACCTGGGTGGCTCAGTCATTTGAAGCGTCTGCCTCAGGCTCAGGTCATGATCCCATGGTCCTGGAATCGAGCCCCACATTGGGCTCCCTGCTCGGCAGGAAGCCTGCTTCTTGCTCTCCCACTCCCCCTGCCTGTGTTCCCTTTCTTGGTGTGTCTCTGTCAAATAAAATCTTGAAAAAAATAAAAACGAAACAATTTTATTATTTATAATCATGTCACCTATATTACAGATAGCTCTACTTTTTCCTTTATCTTTTTCTTATTGCATTAGGTATAGTACAAAAAAACCTCAGTCTTCAATCTTTTACTTCATAAGGCTTCTCCCCACACTACTATACTACAATCATTCAAAGTCACAGAAATCCTCCACATTATAAAATCCAATGGAAACTCCTTTGACCTCATCTTACTTCATCTCTTAGCAGCATAAAACTTTCATAACTCACCCAGATCCCTCCTTTAAAAATGAGGTATTTTCCCTCAACATCTGTTAAACTTTGGTTTTCTATTTTCAACCTCTCTGGTCACTTCTATCTGATCTCTAAATACTGGAGTGCCAGGAATGTGTCATACCCCATGCCAAGCTATTAACAGACATTGGTTCCAAGCTGGCAGAAACAAAATCTGGGGACACAGTGGTCCACTTAGATGAAAGAAGATTCTTACAGTTAAAGCCTCAATGAAGAGACTTTTATAACCCCAAATTTCAAATTAATAGGAAAATAATCACAATCCATCATGAGAAAAAGTCAACAGAAAATAGGATTAGACCTCAGATAACTGATAAGATGGTAATTTAAAATTAAATATATTTAAAACAATGACTGTGAAATAAAAAGTGAGACAAAAATGCAAATGTGACAATAGCAGTTAATACACAGCACTTACCACACTGTTTAATCCCTTCATTCTTCTGTTAATTCTCATTCTAAACTATTAGATTCTCTATCTATAGTATATCTATACTATTATCCTAATTTAACTGATGAGAAAAATAACTGTTAATCATAGGTAGTAAGTGGTGAAGCTAGAATTTGAACCCTGCAATGTACCTGTGCTCTAAGTTCTAAACCACAAAGCATACTATATATTACTAAAGCCTCAGACTGAAAAATACAGTCACTGAAATTCAAAACTTAACTGATGAATAAAATAACATATTAGTTGAAGCTAAAAAAAAAGTTAATGAACTAGAAGAGAGATCTTGAAGAAATAACACAGAAAGCAACTCAGAGGCAAAGCAATGAAAAATAAAAGGCTGAAGACTGATAGGGTCTCACATGTATTTAGTAAGAGTTATAAAAGGGAAATAAAAATGATTAAGTTGAGGGGCACGTGGATGGCTCAGTAGCTTCATCATCTACCGTCAGCTCAGGTCATGATCCCAGGACCCTGGGATCGAGCCCCACATTGGGCTCCCTGCTCAGCCAGAAACTTGCTTCTTCCTCTCCACCTGCCTGCCACTCCCCGCCACCTGTGCTCATATGCTCTCTCTCAAATAAGTAAATTATTAAAAAACAAAAACAAAAAATGGGTAAGTTAATATGCTCAGAGATGAAAACCAGTAATCTTAGAGATAACTGTTTAAACAGATCTTCAGACTGAAGTACAACAAATGCCATCAGGACTAAAAGTAATTCTACATCTATTGATCTGTTGTAGTAAAACTACAGAACACCAAAGATAAAGAAAAATATTAAAAGCAGGCTAAGACAAAAGGTAGATTTCCCACAAAGGAACAGTAATTAGATGGCAATTTCCTAATAGCAACAAATGAATTCAAAGCCAATGAAAAAAATTCTTCAAAGAAATAGGAGAAAATAATGGCTGACTTAGAATTTTATTTTTTTTAAGTTTTTTTTTTAAGATTTTATTTATTTATTTGACAGAGAGAGAGATCACAAGTAGGCAGAGAGCTGTGCAGAGGGAGAGGGGGAAGCAGGCTCCCTGCTGAGCAGAGAGCCCGATGTGGGACTAGATCCCAGGACCCTGAGACCATGACCTGAGCCAAAGGTAGAGGCTTAACCCATTGAGCCACCCAAGCACACCCAACTTAGAATTTTAAATCCAGTTAAAATTATTACTCAGAAATGAGGGCAGAAGTAAAGGTAGTTTTACAAAACCTCCCCCAAGTGCTTATTATCAGTGAGAAGGTTTCAAGGAACTAAAAAAGGATACACTTTAGGAAAGAAAACTAGATTCACTAGAAAGGACAGATATGCCAGGAAGAAAAGCAAGCAAAGAAGTTTGTAAACCTGTGGGTAACTCTAAGCAAGAATGACTCATTTCCAAGGCTTCAATATAGTATTGGAACAACAATCCTGGAGAACATGTAAGAGATAGGACAATCAGAATTGGGAGTTCCACATTTTTCTAGCTGTTTAGGAAGAGGAAAACCCCAAATAACTTTAGATTCAAGATTAGAAATGGACTATACTTTTTTTTTTCTATTAAGCATTTTTATTTTCATCAATAACACTGTAACTTGTCAGGTTTGAAAGTTTGAGGAGGACCAGACCTATCTTTTTTTTTTTTTTTAATTTTCAGCATAACAGTATTCCTTGTTGCACCACACCCAGTGCTCCATGCAATCCGTGCCCTCTCTAATACCCACCACCTGGTTCCCCCAACCTCCCACCCCCTGCCGCTTCAAACCCCTCAGATTGTTTTTCAGAGTCCATAGTCTCTCATGGTTCACCTCCCCTTCCAATTTCCCCCAACTCCCTTCTCCTCTCTAACTCCCCTTGTCCTCCATGTTATTTGTTATGCTCCACAAATAAGTGAAACCATATGATAATTGACTCTCTCTGCTTGACTTATTTCACTCAGCCTAATCTCTTCCAGTCCTGTCCATGTTGCTACAAAAAATTGGGTATTCATCCTTTCTGATGGAGACATAATACTCTATAGTATATATGGACCACATCTTCCTTATCCATTCGTCCGTTGAAGGGCACCTTGGTTCTTTCCACAGTTTGGCGACCGTGGCCATTGCTGCTATAAACATCGGGGTACAGATGGCCCTTCTTTTCACTACATCTGTATCTTTGGGGTAAATACCCAGTAGTGCAATTGCAGGGTCATAGGGAAGCTCTATTTTTAATTTCTTGAGGAATCTCCACACTGTTCTCCAAAGTGTCTGCACCAACTTGCATTCCCACCAACAGTGTAAGAGGGTTCCCCTTTCTCCACATCCCCTCCAACCCATGTTGTTTCCTGTCTTGCTAATTTTGGCCATTCTAACTGGTGTAAGGTGATATGGAAAACCCAAAAGACTCCACCCCCAAACTACTAGAACTCATACAGCAATTCAGTAACGTGGCAGGATACAAAGTCAATGTACAGAAATCAGTGGCTTTCTTATACACTAACAATGAAAATACAGAAAGGGAAATTAGAGAATCGATTCCATTTAATATAGCACCAAGAACCATAAGATACCTGGGAATAAACCTAACCAAAGAGGTAAAGGATCTGTACTCGAGGAACTACAGAACACTCATGAAAGAAACTGAAGACACAAAAAGATGGAAGACCATTCCATGCTCTTGGATCGGAAGAATAAACATTGTTAAAATGTCTATACTGCCTAGAGCAATCTATACTTTTAATGCCATTCTGATCAAAATTCCACTGGTATTTTTCAAAGAGCTGGAGCAAATAATCCAGAAATTTGTATGGAACCAGAAGAGACCCCGAATCGCTAAGGAAATGTTGAAAAACAAAAATAAAACTGGGCGCATCCCGTTTCCTGATTTCAAGCTTTACTACAAAGCTGTGATCACCAAGACAGCATGGTACTGGCATAAAAACAGACACATAGACCAGTGGAACAGAGTAGAGAGCCCAGATACGGACCCTCAACTCTACGGTCAAATAATCTTCGACAAAACAGGAAAAAATATACAGTGGAAAAAAGACAGTCTCTTCAATAAATGGTGCTGGGAAAACTGGACAGCTATATGTAGAAGAATGAAACTCGACCATTCTCTTACACCATACACAAAGATAAACTCAAAATGGATAAAAGACCTCAACGTGAGACAGGAATCCATCAGAATCCTAGAGGAGAACATAGGCAGTAACCTCTTCGACATCAGCCACAGCAACTTCTTTCAAGATATGTCTCCAAAGGCAAAGGAAACAAAAGCAAAAATAAACTTTTGGGACTTTATCAAAATCAAAAGCTTCTGCACAGCAAAGGAAACAGTCAAGAAAACAAAGAAGCAACCCACGGAATGGGAGAAGATATTTGCAAATGACAGTACAGACAAAAGGTTGATATCCAGGATCTATAAAGAACTCCTCAAACTCAACACACACAAAACAGATAATCATATCAAAAAATGGGCAGAAGATATGAACAGACACTTCTCCAATGAAGACATACAAATGGCTATCAGACACATGAAAAAATGTTCATCATCACTCGCCATCAGGGAGATTCAAATGGACTATACTCTTTTTAAATTAATAGAAGAAAGATAATTAATAGAATAAAAATAAAGCAAACCTGATGAATCTGATACAAGTGAGAAAAAGGAGGCAAAGAAAAAAACATGGAAACAAGAACACATAACGTAAAATAGAAAATTACAAATATATCAGTATGAACACAACACAAAAGCATTAAAGTCACCTACTAAAGAGACTATCAGATTGGATTTATATAGTACATGCCTAAAAATGGAGAAACAAACATTAAAAGAGAAAGGACTTTTTAGATTCAACACCAAAAGCACAATCCCTGAAAGAAAAAAAAAATTGGTAAGTTGAACTTAAGAACTTCTGCTCTGCAAATAGAAGTATTAAGAGAATGAAAATAGAAGCCATGGACTGGGAGAAAATATTTGCAAAACACACACCTGATAAAGGACTATCAAGACACCAATGGCATTTTTCAAAGAACAAGAACAAATAATACTAACATTTGTATAGAACCACAAAAGACCTGCCATAGGCAATGCAACCTTGAGAAAGAACAAAAAAGCTGGAGATATCACAATCCCATAATAATCTAAACAGTACGGTATTGGCATAAAAACAGACATAGATAGATGGAACAAAATAGAGATCCCAGAAGTAAACCCACATTTATATGGCCAATCTATGATAGAGTAGGCAGGAGCATACAATAGGAAAAAGATAGCCTCAATAAATGGTGCTGGGAAAACTGGACATGCAAAACATATGAACGAATGAAACTAGACCACTTTCTTATACTAAATAAACTCAAAACAGATTTAAGACCTAAACTGAGATCTTAAACCATAAAACTTCTAGAAGAAAACATGAGCAGTAATTTTCTGGACATTAGCCTTAATGTTCTTCCAGATATGTCTCCTCAGGCAAGGAAAGTAAAAACAAAAACACTTGAGACCACAACAAATTAAACTTTGGCACAGTGAAAGAAATCAACAAAAAGGCAACATACTAAAAGAAGATATTTGCAAATGATATATCCAGTAAGGGGTTAATATCCAAAATATATAAAGAGCTCCTACAATTCAACACCTAAAAAACAAAACACCCCGCAAATAATCTGATTAAAAATGGGAAGATGACCTGAGTAGATATTTTTCCAAAGACGATACACAGATGGCCAACAGATTTATGAAAAGATGCTCAGACATTACTAATAATCAGGGAAATGCAAATCAAAGCCACAATGAGATATCACCTCACATCTGTCAGAGTGGCTAGTATCCAAAAGACAAGAAATGATGTCTCAGCAAGGATGTGGAGAAAAGGAAACCCTTGTCCACTGTTGGTGGGAATGTAAACTGGTGTAGCCACTATAGAAGACAGCAGGGAGGTTCCTTAAAAAATCAGAAACAGGAATACTGTATGATCCATTAATTTCACTTCTGCTTATTTATCCAGTAAAACCAAAAACACTAATTTGAAAAAATAAATGCACTACTATGTTTACTGGAACATTGCTTATAACAGTCAAGCTATGGAAGCAACCTAAGTATCCATCACTAGATGAATGAGGAAAATGTGGTATATATACACAACGTTAGATTACTCAGCCATAAAAATAAGATCTTGCCATTTGCATGGATGGACCTAGAGGGATTATGCTAAGCAAAATAAGTCAGAAAGACTTATTAAAGAAGACTTTTTATATGATTAGATACTTTTATATGATTTATTTTCCTTATATGTGTAATCTAAGAAACAAAACAAATGAACAAACAGAAACAGACTCACCAATAGAACTGGTGAGTGCCAGGGGGAGGGGTATAGAGGGATGGGTAAAATAGGTGAGGAAGTTAAGAGGTACAAACTTCCAGTTATGAAATAGGTTAAGTCACGGGGATGGAAAGTATAGCATAAGGAATATAGTCAATATTTAATAACTTATATGGTGATATTTGGTAACTACACTTACAATGAGCATCTTGCAATTTATGTAACTGCTGAATCACTAAGTCTGTACACCTGAAAATACTGCATTTCAATTGTGCTTCAATAAATAAAATTCAATGCAAATTCTGGGTGTGATGAAATAAAAACTAAAAACAAACAACTTGATTAAAAAATTGGCAAAGGACCTGAACAGATACATCACCAAGAGATATAGAGATGGCAAATAAGCTTAAGAAAAGATGCTGCACGTCATTTGTCCTTAGAAAATTGCAACTTAAAACAACAAGCTACCACTACACACCTGTTAGAATGGCCAAAAGACCCCACTCCAAAACTTCCAAAAACCACAATATCAAATACTGGCATCAAGAACTATCATTCTTTGCTGGTGGTTATGCAAAATGACAGAGCCACTTGGGAGAACAGTTTGGCAGTTTCTTTCGCAACTAAATACACTCACACTGCGCAACCCAGAAAGCATGCTCCTTAATATTCACCTAAAGGAGTTGAAAGCTTATGTCCACACAAAACCTGCACATGGGTGTTTACTGTAGCTTTATTCTTCACTGTGCAAACTTGGAAGCCACCAAGATGTCCTCCAGTTGGTGAACAGACAGCAGGCTGTGATGCATACTCAGACAACGGACTATTATGTAGCACTGAAAAGAAATTAGCTATCAAAGTCACGGAGGAACTTTAAATGCATGTGGCTAAGTGAAAGGAAGCAATCTGAAAAGACGACATACAGTATGATTCCAACTATACAACACTCTGAAAAAAACAAAACCATACAGACAGTAAAATGATCAGCAGGTGCCGGGGCTGGGGTGCAGGTATGGTAGTAAGGAAGCATGAACAGGTGAAGTACAGAGGATTTTTGGACAGTGACTACTCTTTATGACAATGTAATGGTGAATACATGTCCTTTTACTTCTGTTAAACTCCATAAAATGTATGTGAACCCTAATGTAAACTAAGGACTTTAGGATTTTTTTTTAAAGATTTTATTTATTTAACACAGAGAGAGAGAGAAGAGAGAGAGAGAGAGAGAGAGAGAGAGAGATCACAAGTAGGCAGAGAGAGAGGAGGAAGCAGGCTTTCTGCTGAGCAGATCCCAGGACCCTGAGACCATGACCTGAGCAGAAGGCAGAGGCTTAACCCACTGAGCCACCCAGGAGCCCCTAAACTAAGGACTTTAGTTAATAATGTATTAATAGTGTCTCATCAAGTATAATAAAGGTCTCACACTAATGCAACATGTTAACAATAGAGGAAAGGGAGATGAAGGGTCCTTTCTGCTCAAATTTTTGTTAAACTGCTTAAAAAAGAGAGTCTATTAAATTTGAAAAGTAATGAACTATTTGTACACATGAAGGCACATGGGACTAATTTATTTGTACTTTTAATTTAACCCCAGTAAAAATACCATTACTTTATTTTCCCAGAGCAAGACAAGCTTATTGAGTTTATATGTAAGAATAAGAAAAAATAATTATCATATTCCACATGTATCTCATTGATATTGAGTTTATATGTAAGCATAAGAAAAAATAATTATCATATTCCACATATATCTCACTGATATATGTGGAACGTAAGAAATAAGGCAGAGGATCATAGGGGGAGAGAGGAAAAAAAAGTGAAATAAGATGAAACCAGAGAGGGAGACAAACCATAAGAGACTCTTAATCTCAGGAAACAAACTGAGGGCTGCTGGGGGGCTACTGGAGGGCTGCTAGAGGGATGGGGCGGCTGGGTGATGGATATTGGGAAGGGTATGTGCTATGGTGAGTGCTGTGAATTGTATAAAACTGATGAGTCACAGACCTGTACCCCTGAAACAAATAATACATTATATGTTAATAATAATAAAAGAAGAATAAATAGCCAGAACAACCTATCAAAAGAGAATGGTGAACAAATGCTGGCTCTACCCCATAAAAACTTGATGAGTTCAGAGCTCAAGTGTCTGCTTTTACCACCTTTCTGATGTACTGAGCGAGTGGTATTCATCCTCAGTTTCTTTTTCCTTCCCTTCCCTTTCTCCCTCTTCAATTCTCTGTAGTCTGACTTCCACTCACTCAATATTTGCAACTGCCAAATTCAGTGGTCTTTTCGGAGTCCTTATTTTTCTAGAGAAATGAGCAGTCCTCACCTGGGAGCAGTTTTGCCCCTAAGGGGACATGGGGCAAGGTCTGGAGCCATTTTCCATTGTCACGACCGTGGCATGCTGTTGGCAGCTAGCGAGTAAATGCCGGAGATGCTAATATGCAACAATGCAGAAGGCAACCCCCATAACAGAAGTCATCTGGCCCCAGAGGTTGATCATGCCATGGTGGAGAAACCGTTTTAGACTTCTCTCCTGCATGGATAGGATTTTCTCCACTTACTTTCCATCTCTCTTCCTTGGCTTTCTTTCCCCTCGACTGTTCAGCTTCTCTCTCATTTGCTGCCCTTCCCACCATGAACCCTCTAAATTCAGGCTTGGCCCTTGGCTCATTCTACTGTCCGGCTTACCAACAGCAAACGTTATGCTGATTAAGTATGACTCCCAGACTTCACCAGCTTTGAGCTATCACCATATTCAACTAATATCTCCAACCATAAACTGGATTTCTCTATTGGAATGTCACATTATCAACCCAAACCCAATACTCGAAAAACAGAACCTATTAGCATACCTTTACCCTCTGAAAACCAGCTCTCTCCCGCTTTCCCCTCTACCCACAGTCTCATTCAGTCAGGCTCAGAAATCTCATGCATTTTAGACTTCTCTGCTCCATATCCTCTACGTCCAATGAGATCTCCCTAGTTCTGCCCCTTTCACACTAGGCTCTGGATCCAAATGGACTGCCCTGTCTCTGGTGTAAATGCCCTTTCTCATTTACACCTTCTTCCAGGCTCTCAAAGTATCCATGTGTCCTTTCTACTTAAGCACAAGGTAAATATACAGCCCGGAATTTAGGAGCCTCCTCAGTCTGACCAGATTTATGCTTTTCAGTCGTATTTCCCATTACGCCTTTTCCTGACTCTGCTACTTTTAAATGAACTGATTAACTGCCTCCACGTCTATGCAAACATTTCCTAGTCCACAAGGTCTTCTACACACTCCCCCGCCCCGCGGCCATCTGAGCAATTTCTTACCTGGCAAACCCTGTTGCTATCAAGAAGCTGTCTGTCTATGGCCCACAGATGTCTCCCAACTGAATCCTGCAGATGTTACATAGGCAAGAAACATCTAATTAACTCAAGAAAAGAGACTAATATACAAAGGCCCAGAAGATACAATTTATTGACTATTTTGTTCCTTACAGTTATAAATTAAAACTTTAAAATCTAGAGAAAAAGTCTTATTGTTGAAAATTAAGCACAACAGCAGAGTAGGGTAGTGGGTAAGAGCAGAATCTGAGCTTGCATGCATTTCTATTAGTGCCAACACTGCTGCTCTACAAGTTCTGTGCCTGTAAAATATGGTAATGTACTTGCTTTATAAAGGGAATGTGTGGATTATATCAGAGAAGGTGTGTAAAGTGTCCCTGGCACATAAATGGTGCTTATTAGATGTTAGCTATTACCAACATTAATACCCTTGATAAATTTCTGGGAAGACGACTCTGGTCTTCCTCTCGTGACTCACTAAAAAATGGAATTTTCCAGAAGGCCGATCCATCTAGGCCTCCCATCCTAGAAAATGTCAGTGGTAGATAGGTTTAAAGTTTCTACAATGGATTGCTTCACTGATTTCATAATTCTAGCACAAGTCCCCAGGGCAGAAATATAGTGAGCTCCTATTTTATTCTATTAAGGAAGTCAAAAGGGTTTTGGTTTCCTTGATATAGATATATGTTCCAATTTTTTTCTTTTTTTTTTAAGCAGGCACAGGGTCTGAACTCAACAACCCTGACCAAGACCTGAGCTAAGATCAAGAGTCTGACACCTAAAAGAAGGAACCATCCAGGCAGTCATCCCTAATTTTTAATGTAGTGACTAGGAATTTAATAGCATGGTTACAATTAAACCATTTCTGCTCATGTCCAATAATCTTATGAAATTAGGTACCAAAGGGGACACAACAGACCAGTTGTGTTTTGGGGCTATCTTGTTTCATAGATAAGGCATTCACAAAGAAATTCCAGCAAGAAAAGAAAAATAAACATGATTATGACCCATGTTTTCCCACAGATAAGAGCAGAGCACTAAAGGAGATCAGCTACTTGGGTGTGGGCTTTTACAAGTTGCAGTTCTGACAACTCACCAAATAGGCTGAGAAATCTATTTGCAACATCATTTTGCTCCTCAGCCACAGGCATATTATGTCCCCAAGCAAATGCTTTCATACTCACACTGAATTTGGAGGGCTAGCTTTGGTACCTTGTATAATTCAGTCTAGCTGTCAACCTAGTCTTTAAAAGGATCCATCTATCCAAGGGGTACCTGGGTGGCTCAGTCGGTTGGGTGTCCAACTCTTGATTTTGGCTCAGGTCATGATCTCAGGGTCATGATCTCAAGCTCCATATTGGGCTCTGTGCTGGGCATCAAGCCTGCTTATGATTCTCTCCTTCTGCCCCTCTCCTTCTCTAAAAAAAAGAAATAAAAATAAAAGGACCCATCTATCCTTGATCCCATAAATGGAATTACGTGGGCTTTAGAAGCCATTGTAACAGGGGCGCCTGGGTGGCTCAGTGGGTTAAGCCTCTGCCTTCAGCTCGGGTCATGATCCCAGGATCCTGGGATTGAAGCCTCACATTGGGCTCTCTGCTCGGCAGGGAGCCTGCTTCCTTCCCCCTCTCTCTCTGCCTGCCTCTCTGCCTACTTGTGATCTCTGTCAAATAAATAAATAAAATCTTAAAAAAAAAAAAAAGCCATCATAACAGTATCCCGAATCCAAAAGGACAAAACATACTGTCAAGCAGAATCAAATTTGCTTTGTCAATTTCAGGTCAAAACTGGTATTTGGAACATCCTACCAAAGAATTTCAGTGTGTGTTTAACAGCAACCATGCTGATAACCAAAAACCGCTTACTTTCTCATTTTCTACTGACATATTCCATTATTCTGGTCCACCTCCTATAGAGGAAAGGTAACATAAAGAAGTGCAAAGAGCAATCAACTTGTAAGATTTAACTTTTGATTTTGGCCAGTTACTACCTTGGGGTTACGTCTTTTGGGTGCCACCTTTTCATCTATAATATGGGGTTTAACATCATTTGTTTACTTACTGGTTAATAATGACAAATGAATGAAACAATTTGGTGAAAGTTCCTAGTTTATTGAAAAAACAACATAAAGGTGATGTTTGGGAATTATTAATACTTAAACCTGTAAAATGTGAGATGGGCTTAGGAGATTACCATAGTGGCTTTCCAGTCTTTAAAAAAAGAAAAATCTAGAGAATACTTTGTTCAAAGGAAACATTTAAAGCGGATAAAAGTATCTCTAGGTGAACCAGGAATTATGTGTGTTCCTGTTCCCCACCCACTGTGGTAGTGGGCTCTGAAAGGAGTTTCCAGAACCCGTAGGGCTCCAAGGAACATGGCATGAAAATCCCTACTTCAGCCCAGTCTCTGGCTTTACACATGAAGAAATAGCCCATAGGGCTGAAGCAATGGCCTAGAAGCAAGAAGGCTTGCCAACAGTGGACTGTTTATAGACGGGTAACACTACAGTCCGATGTACAGCCAGCACTGGTTCAATTTACCTTAGAGACCCTGGAAAGCCATTGGAGTAACAGTCTTCTCCTAGTCTCCCAACAAAGTGTGTGCAGGCAGGTCCTGCCTTTATGTGCCTGGGCCCCACAGCAGTGACACCTGCTGGGAGCTCTTCTCAGCCTTCGGGAGCCTCAGAATGAACAGCCATTAGGGGTGGTTTCTACCAGAACCTTCTGAGACAGCTTGAGGAGCAGCCTCCTTGGGGTTAGTGACCAGCTCCGCAAAGCCTGATGGTGCCTCTCTCCCCTAAAGAGCTATGTTCACAGCTCTATTTCTCCTGCCCTCTCAACCTGTTCTGAGTCTTTCAGATTCTTCTGTAATCGTTTCTCCATGTGAACATCCCTCACCTTTTCAATTCCACTGCACCTTTAGAGTCTCGTGTTTGGAATTTCATATCAGTCGCTCAGTAGGTTTTTCTGCCTCAATGCTTTTATTTCCTTTAAACCACCCCCCCCCATAAGCTAATTCCAGAAAGAGCATGACTTACAAGAAACAAAAGATCTGGCTTCAAGTTCCAGTTCAACCATTTACTAGATGAGCAGCCTCGACGCTTGTACCTGTTTCTACTTTCAAAAAATAGCTATGACAACACTTGATCCATTTATATCTCAGAGCACATGACAACATCATCCTAAGAACAGGATGTCAATCATAAAGCCATGAACAACAGTCTTTATCAATACTATTATCACAACACTCCTAGTCATCTCACTGTCTCCTTCAAAAATATTTAGCGATCCTTATCTGAAAAGTGAAATCTTATGCCTGTCATACAAGTTCCACAAGCCTGGCCCCATCCACTGCCAGGCTTCTTCCCCATCCTTCGTACACAAGGGTTCATGCCAGCCTAGGTGATGTCTCCATATCCCCCAACACATCTTCTACCTAAAGTGCCCACCTGGACCTATCAAAAAAGTACCACTTTCTGAAGCTTCATCTAGTTACTTAATGCAGAAGAGATCTCTTTCCTCTGAAAGACACCCACATTATTAGTACCACCCTGGATGCATTTAATTGCTACAGTGTAAAAAATTCCCCTGAACACACACACACACCACCTACCTACCCCCTCACTAGATACTGATCAAACTCTCAATGGATCACATCTAGCTACCAACATGCCAGGCTGAGGGACATCTGCAAGCCCACAGGCCCAGCACGGTTAACAGAAAGAGGTACCGAATGTGTATTTCAAAATGGCAAAAAAGATGAGTAATAGAGTGAACAATTTAGCCCATCTCCCACCCATCTCCCCTCTGGTAACCACCAGTTTGGTTTCTACAGTAAAGAATCTGTTTCTTGGTTTGCTTCTCCTCCACCTTTCTTTGCTCATTTCTTGAATTCCATATATGAGTGAAATCATATGGTATTTGTCTTTCTCTTATTTTACTCAGCATAATATTCGCTAGCTCAATCCAAGTCATTGAGGCATACACTCATGATGAGCCCCCGGTGTTATCCAGAAGTGCTGAATTTGGGGCACCTCTGTGACTCAGTTGTTAAGTGTCAGCCTTTGGTTCGGGTCATGATCCCTGAGTCCTGGGATCAAGTCCCACTTTGGGCTCCCTGCTAAGCTGGAGGCCTGCTTCTCCCTCTCCCACTCCCCCTGCTTGTGTTCCCTCTCTAGCTGTGTTTCTGTCAAATAAATAAATAAAATATTTAAAAAACAACCAAAAAAGTGCTGAATCCTAATATTGTACACCTGAAGCTAATGTTTAATCAAATTCCAGTTAACATAAATGTAAAAAGATGTGAGGACAGAGTGGAGACAACGTGCACACAGATTTAGCAGATGGCCATCTAGAAGAGAAACCAACCCTGCTGACACCTTGATCTCAAACTTCTGGCCTCCAAAAGTGTGAAAAAAAAAATGTTTATACACACACAACAATCAGCGGTAAGGGACAAGAGAAACATCCAGAAGATGGAGGCTGTGGGTGGGATTAAACAGACTGGATGAGCAGAAGCCAGAGGATTAGGTCCTCAAGACCTCTGTCAGCTGTCCAGATGTTGACCAATAAGTGGAAATTGGATGCTCAGGATAAAGAAATGTTTTAAGAGAGCACTGAAACTAACTGGTTAAAGATTCAACTCTTGATTTTGGCTCAAGTCATAATCTCAGAGTCATGAGATTGAGCCCCATGTCAGGCTCCACACTGAGCATGGAGACTGCTTAAGATTCTCGCCCACCACTCCATGTATGAGCGTGCACTCTCTCTCAAGGAAAAAAAAAAAGGGGGAGGGAGGAGAAAGCACTGAAGCTTTAAGTGCTGTACCCCAGCAAAGCCTGGCACAGAATGGATGCTCAGTGAACACCTGATCAATGAGCCAAGAGGCAGGACACACACAGGTGGAGAAAAGGCAGCACCATGGCTCTCACTGGCAGCCCACAGCTGTCAGAGCAGGCTCAGCAAGGGCCAAAAGGGCTGCTATGGCAGAAACTAAAACCTGTATGGGCTAAGAAACCAGTGGCAATGCAATGGGTAGGAAGACAGAGCATTCTAAAGCGAAGGGAAAGGGGAGTCAGTGGAAGGCCTGGCACAGCCGCGCTAAAGGAGGTCAGCAGGGAAGAGGGAAGACTTGGCAAGTACCTAAGGAAATGGTGTGGTAAGTTTCTGAGCTATGTGTTCTCCTCACAACCTCAGCCAGCAGTGCTGACCCCAATGCAGAAAGACAAGAGGGCTACGCCAACCAGAATACAAGTTCCTTGTGGGCAGGGATCATGCCTGCCTTATCCGCCACCCATAACCGAAGCCTAGAGCAGACACATATGAAATACGCTAGACTATCCGGGTTCCAATCCTAGCTCTACCGCCACCAGGCCACTGTCAGGTCTCTAAAACGGGAATGTTACTATGTAATTCCTAATTAAGATTAAATAAATTAGAATTAAAAAAGCACTTGGTGAACATAGCAGAAGGCATAAACTTGTTGAATCACTGTTGAACAGAAACTAATGTAACATTGTGTCCATTATACTAAAAAAAAATCAAAAACCAAAAAAAGACCAAAAACCAGTTAGTCAGCATATATAGTAAGCATGAGTGTATCTGGTATTATTTATAATGGGTTTTCTTTGGGGCCCTGAACCTGGTGCAGGACTCCCAAATAGAACCTCCTCATCTCAAGCGATAGGTATACTCATGACTAGTAGTCCAAGTGTACAAAGGGTCTAGAGGCCCTAGGTCAGGGGGAGCTCAGGACTTTTTCCCAATCAGGGATAATGCTCCATCAGACATGCTCCCATGAGCATAAAAAGGGGCACGCTCTGTGTCCTTGGTCTACTTGTAGCAGAATCCAAGAAAGTAAGGGTGGGGATAGGACCTCTAATCATCTCTTGTGCATAAAGGAAGTCATCTGCTGACTTTGGTACTGATAACATTATTTTTAACAAAGTACATGAGGCACACCAACTAACCGTAGTATTTTGGAGCCACAGTTCCAGGCAATCAAGTCTAGCCAGTGACATCTACCAATATTTTCTTATGTGACCCAATTTGATTTTCACTGCAGAAAAAGAAGAAAATCAGATGAAAAAAAAAAAAAAAAAAAGACTGTTTCAGAGCCAAAGGAACAGACATTGGAGAAGTATTGCACAGCGATGATGAAAATCAGAGCAGGGTACCATGTCTCATGCTTCCTTAAAAAGCCACGGTGGTTTTATAGTTAAGTATTTGTCTCGTTTTCCCCTAAAGTGGCAGCACCAACATTTCTACTTCTCCCCGATTATCCTGCAATGCCTGTCAGTTGCTAGGCAACTGTAACTTGCCAAGGCTTTCTGCCCACCCACAATGCACAGCTTTCCTAATTGTGCTCACTGGGTTTGCCAATTAGTCCTTGGAATTATCTTTTAACCAAAGTTGCTTCTTCAAGTTTGTCTTCTTGCCCGCTTGGTCCTGTGGTAAAATTCAAACACTGTTTTTGTCATCATGTCGCAGAATTTCAAGAACAATAAACTGCCCATCAAATACAGGATTATTTCATGGTAGGATCAAAACTATAAATAGCCTGAAATAAAAGCAACCAAACAAAAGAGAAAACTGGTAGCCAACATAACATCTTAAGTTCAAGCTTAAGTGCTAGTTTTAAGTTTCTTTGAATAATAGATTTCTGGCTGAATGAACTCGTCTTGGTTTCATAGAATAATTGTGACCAATTTGTCAATTAATCACATATTGAGCCTAGAAAAGGCTCTAAATATACAAATCTTTAGGTCATGTATCCTTTATTGTATGAATAAAACAAAGGCTTTTTAAGCTGCTTTCTTGAGTCTTGTGAGGTCTTTTGAACATGAGCTTAATACCTCGTTAACAGCCATGAAAATCAGGCAGTTCATGTTCAATACATCATACAGAGAGATAGGTAACTTCCGCACGTGTTTTCCATCATCAGCCTCACAACACTCCATAAAGAAGATAAAACCAGATTATAAAGGATATTCCCCAAATTTATGTGGCAAGGCTGTAAGGGGCAACTGCAAATTAGAATATGATCTTTGGACTCTATCCCAGTGTTATTTCCTCCACAGGACATTGATGAGGTAAGATCACCCAGCCTCTGAGGTACCTGGGTTTGATGAGTCATAGGGTTAAAAGCTCTTAAACCCAAGCAACTAGTAGTAGTGGTCTGAGGAAGAGGAGCAGGATGGCTGGGAAATGGGAAGACAAACTTTTTCCATCTACCCTTTTCCTATTCTGTGCATGTATTACCTACTGGAACATTTTGTAAGGCTCTCATTCAAGTATGTATAGGTCATTAATGATATGCTGTGCAGAGTCAGATGTTGAGGATCTAAAGATGAGTAAAACCTGGCATCTGTTCTCAAGCAGTTCCTATTGTATGGAGACACAGGAACCCAGAAATAATTAAGAGGGAACATGTAGAAAAAGACTAAGCAAAAAGTGCTACAAAAACATAATAGGGAAAACAAGGAATTCAGTCTGCTGAGCTAGAAAAATTTTCAAAGGGGAACACTTGAAATAGACCTTCAAGAGAAGTATAATCATTCTGGACAGTACAAAAAGAAAAACAGAATCTGAGAAACAGTGAGCAAATGAATGGTAACTGCATATTAGGGAATATCATTCACTCATTCAAAAATTTCTGGGCCGCTATAGACCAGGTGCTATGCCAGGCACAGTAACTGCTGGTCTGAAAACAAGACATTAAACAAAAGTTTCCAAAAGGATGAATATTTTAGCAGGAAAAGTGTAGGAATTACAAGCTCATTTTCTCTTAAAGTAGAATACTTCTAAAGCATACAGTTCAAAAAAGTAGAGACTTCATTAAAAATGGTTTCGGTGCAGAAATTAGAATTCTCGGTGATATGGCAACTATACAGTAAAACCTAACCCAGGGTCTATGCAAAAGGCTTTCAGTCAGAACCCCAATCTCAACATATAATGACAGAGAGAATATTAAAACTTTGGTTTTTTTTTTTTCTTTTATTTTTTTAAGGGGAACCCTCCTACACTATTGGTGGGAATGCAAGCTGGTGCAACCACTCTGGAAAACAGCATGGAGGTTCTTCAAAAAGTTGAAAATAGAGCCACCCTACGACCCAGCAATTGCACTACTGGGTATTTACCTTAAAGATACAAATGTAGTGATCCAAAGGGGCATGTGCACCTGAATGTTTATAGCAGCAATGTCCACAATAGCCAAATCCGGAAAGAACCTAGATGTCCATCAGCAGATGAATGGATAAAGAAGATGTGGTATATATGTACCATGGAATACTATGCAGCCATCAAAAGAAATGAAATCTTGCAATTTGTGACGACATGGATGGAACTAGAGGGTATTATGCTTATAAGTCAATCGGAGAAAGACAATTTTCATATGATCTCTCTGATAAGAGGAAGTTGAAAGGCAAATGTGGGGGACTTGGGGGGTAGGAAAAGAATAAATGAAACAAGATGGGATTGGGAGGGAGACAAACCATAAGAGACTCTTAATCTTACAAAACAAACTGAGGGTTGCTGGGTGGAGGCGGGTAGGGAGGGGGGGTGGGGTTATGGACATTGGGGAGGGTATGTGCTATGGTGAGTGCTGTGAAGTGTGTAAACCTGGTGATTCACAGACCTGTAACACTGGGGCTAATAATACATTATATGTTAATAAAAAAATTAAAAATTAAAAAAAAACCCCTGGTTTTATGAAATTTTTATTTTTATTATTTTTTTAAAGATTTTATTTACTTGTCAGAGAGAGAAAAAGAGCAGCAGGCAGAGGGAGAAGCAGGTTCCCCATTGAGCAGGGATTCCACCCGATGCAGGACTTGATCCCAGGACTCTGGGATCATGACCTGAGCTGAAAGCAGATGCTTAACAGACTGAACCAGCTGGGTGTCCCAAAACTTTGTGATTCATGTATATTTAGAAGGATAAGTGGAAAATGAGAACTGTAGTAAAGCTAGTGTTTTTATAAAATTTCAGTCCCTGATCTGAAATGTCAATGGGGTAAACGAAGTCCCCATGAGCACAAAGTCAATGTCCTCTACTTACAACGGGCAGAGAAATGACACGTGATAAGATAGTATGTATACACTGGAAGCATCAAGTGAAGGACACTTCTAAGGTAATAATGGTCTTCCCTCTCCCCACTCCCAGATTAGGAAATTAGATCTTTTGGGATTCTACTTGTCTTTCACAAGATTTACTTTAAACAGCTCTACATATGCTGGTCAGTGTGGTTCTCCAAAGCAATCACACTGCGGAGTTACTCTTTCACTCCAATAAAGCAGCCTCCTCCTTTGCCTCAAGATAATTATAGAACTTCTTTTCTCAAATAGCCTTCGGATGCTGAGGTTCAGTCTTTTGAATATGTTCAAGTGTAATTTTGCCTAACTATGAAAAATAAATCTCAATTTTGAGAACAGTAAGAAATTATTTTCAACTCAAAGTTGGGGAATAGGACAGAAGGATCTAAGTGTAATAAATACCAATGAATCCTATGGAAGGCAGAATTGGAAGATGGCCCCCAAGATTCCTGCCCTTGCTCCCGATGTACCCATCCGGTATAAACCTCTCCCTTTGAGCATGAGCAAAATTGTGAACATGATGGGATTTCATTCTGTGATCAGGTTACTAATAAACTGAGTTTATCAAAAAGTTTGGGATGACCATGGGGGAGCCTGATTTTATCAGGTGCAGCCTGAAAAGAGGAAGCGGGGGTCCTTCCTGAGAACAGATTCTCCTACAGGCTTCAAAGAAGCAAACAGTTTTGGGGTGCCTGGGTGGTACAGTGAATTGAGCATCCCACTTAGTTTCAGGTCAGGCTGTGATCTCAGGGTTGTGAGACTGAGCCCCATGTCAGACTCTGGGCTCAGAGCAAAGTCTGCTTGAGTTTCTCTCTCCCTCAGCCCCTTCCCCCTGCGCACTCATTCTCTAAAATACATAAATCTTAAAAAAAAAAAAAAAAAAAAAAAAAAAAGGAAGCACACAGCTTTGTTGTGACCTGTCCCCTGCAAAGAGCAATGGCACAGGAACCAGAGTAAGTACTGTGGAGTCAAGAACAGCCCCTGGACTGTCACCAAGAGCACAGGACCCTCAGAATTCTGCCAACAACCTGTAGGACTGGCAGAGGACCCCAGGCCTTAGAGGAGATATACATAGCCTGGCTCACACCTTGATCCTGTGCAGAGGACTGTGTCCAGACTCCTGACCCACAGAAAATGCAGGATAATAAATCTGTAGTTTTATTGAAGCTTAGTTTGTCGGTAACTTATTACACATCAACAGAAAACAGAAAACTAACCCATGGCCAAAAACTGAACAGTGCCTATTTAGAAAACAATGCTGGGGGCGCCTGGGTGGCTCAGTCTGAGTGGTTTCGGCTCAGGTCATGGTCTCAGGGTTGTGGGATCAAGCCCTGCACTGAGCACGTCTGCTTCCCCTCTCTCTCTGCTCCTCCCCCTGCTGTGCACTCTCCATAAATGAACCTTCAAAAAAATTTATCAAAAAAAGTTAAAAAAACAATGCTTGTTAATGTGCCTTAAATTCACATCAAAGGAAATTCTCGAGTGACAAAAAGATTTGAGCAATGGCAGTTTTTTTGGTAAAAGTACTTAAGTTTCAAAAGGTGACCACCATGAAGGGCAATACTTTTTTGATGTATGAATCTCAATTATTAAGAAAACTTCTCATCATGTCAGAGTCAAAATTTGTATTGCTTATCATTCATCTTGCTTATTACTGTTATTTTTTTCTGGTGAACTTGTTTTAATTTTGTTGTACTTAAGGAGTTATTAATCAAATATTATTATTAACATGGACTGGTAATATACAAAGTAGAAAAGGGACAAAAACTTAAATTTATGTAGCTTTTGATATTTTTGTCTTTTGCTAAAATCCAATTCTTAAGACATAATCTGTCTGCCACTTTGTTGATGGTTGTATTTGCTAGACATTATCACTTCATTTGGATGAGAATCTGTGGTTGTCGGTATAACTATGTCTCACTCTCTCAAGCAGGAAAATGTATTAAATGAAAGGACAGCAGCATTCATAAATCAGTTATTCATAAAGTTCTGAATGATGACTGATACTATCCAACAGGGCAGAATCTAGTGGATATTTAGAAATATATGTTTTGTTTTTTTGCTTTCACCGTGATGGGGCATTTGGTATGTGAGGCCAGGTTATTAAATACCCTATAAAACATGGGACAACTCACAGGACAAAACTATTTTGACCAAAATGCCAACAGTGCCCTGTTGAGAAACCCATTATTTGAGTATAAGCTACAACATTAAAACCATGTCTTATTCCAGAAAGCCTAATGGAACATCTGTAACAAGATATATTTTTAAAAAGTACTTAATTGTTCTAATCAATGCAAATTGTAAAATACATCGACACAGGACTGCCTTCCATAGACCCAGGACTAAAAGCTTTAGGAAACACAGGAAGACATGAAGGCAATGGCAACTCTGCCTTGAAAGCACGTAAAGGACAGTCTGCCCTACCTTCGCACTCCAACACCACCACTTTGTTTCTTCTCAAACACAACAAGCACAAGCATGTGTATCCCCACCTCTGCTTCTCTGCCCAGAATGTCTTCCCCCAGCTATCCATCCCAAGGCTCACTTCCTCCTTAAATGTCTCCATGTCAGTGAGGCCTTCCCTGACCATCCTATTTAATGAGCAGCCTCCATCCTCAACCCAAGCACTCACCACTCAACAGCACAGGGCTAGAGAGGGTGCGGAGGGTTCTTAGGCCCCTATAACCTCCCCGCTCTTCAGTTCCCCTCCCCGTAGAGAGGATTAACAGCTACACGCAGAAGACTGAGGACTACGTGTGAGATGTGTGTCTGTGTGTATGAAGCATGCCTAGAACAGTGTCTGGATCTGGTAGTAACCATTAAACGTTGGCTCTGAACCTAAAAAGAACCTGAACCAAATTCAAAATTAAGCTTCTACTTAACTCATTTAATGGCAAAAAAACACTTAGCTCATTTGGTAGTAAAAGCTGACCTAAACAGACATGAGGCTACTTGTAATGCCTACCACAGTGCAGCCTGTACCGTGTTGTCTTTCTAAACTCTAAGTACTGAACTACATCTAGTCAGAAGGATTCTGAGTAAAAGACAATGCACCTGAATTATTCTACTTTGTTTTTCTCTATAGCACTTATTACCTGATACATACACATTTACTTTTTGGGTAACTCCCACCACAATAAAGTCAAGGATTATTTTATATAATTGTACCCCCAGCACCTGGAAAAGTGCCTGGTACACAGTAGATGCTCAGCATAGGCTGAGTGAAAGGTTAAGTTCTGTGACGTCCAAATAGAACGTGTAACACTTCTCTTAGGTAGAAGGAAGATTATTTCTGAAGGATGGTGACCAGTTGTTCTTCAACTCAGGGTCTAATTCGTTTGTTTGGCAACGGAACACTGGTAAGTGTGAAAAGCCCACTTGTTATGTAGTTCCTGAGGTTTCTCAATTCCCAAGACATCAACCTTTTGCTCCCCTCGCCCCTAAAAATGCCACAAAGGCTCGGGGTGTCAATAATTAGTTCTAAAGAAAACTCCAAAACATACCAACTGCACACCAAACTTCTGAGTACAACAGACAATTCCATGTGACACTCTCACCATAAGTCAATTTGCACTCAAAGTGACCGTTCTCCCACTACAACAGTTCCATTTCTCAATTTCCATACAGATGACAATGACCACTCCCATCTCCCACCACACCCCACACGTAGGAAGCGCACGTGAAGCATCTTCCACATTCGATTCTGCACAAAGTCTAGGTGGCACTTTGACGATCACAGCCTCAATGCTGGACCCACTAGCTTCCTTGTTAACAAATCGTTACTGACCGCCCCTACATGTCAGGTGTGGGGGGAGGCAAGTCACACCGCTGGGGAAAGAAAAGGAGGCCCAGAACATTATGGAAGGCGCCAGGCTAAGGAAGCAAGGAGAGTCTCCATCATGTTGAGACCTGAAAGACAGTTCAGGCCTTGCTAGGTGAAAATCTATGTATGTAGAATACTCAAAATTGTTACAATTGCAATTAAATAACTGCAGTTAAACAAGTTGTTTATAAAACCGCTTTTGTTCTAACATAAATGCCTGGAGAGCAAGGACAGCACTTTAGCTTATCCTTCTATCCCTGTGCCTGGAGTTGGCAGATTTGCCCACAGGGTGCAGATACTTGGTGGGTAATGGAGAGAGTCCTCAGCTCTGTAGTCCTATTCCTTGCCTGTGGAAGGGACATAACCACCTCACAGGCTCCTGTGCTGGCTGAATGAAATAACGCAGGGAAAGTGCTAGAACTTTCCACATGACAGCTGCTCAATGAAGGTTAAGTCTCTCTCTTGCCCCTTTCTTATCCCCACAGAGCAGAAGTAACTTTTTTTTTTTTTTTTAAGATTTTACTTATTTGACAGAGCGATCACAAGTAGGCAGAGAGGCAGGCAGAGAGAGAGAGAGGGAAGCAGGTTCCCTGCTGAGCAGAGAGTCCGATGTGGGGCTCGATGCCAAAATGCTGAGATCATGACCTGAGCAGAAAGCAGAGCTTTAACCTACTAAGCCACTCAGGCGCCCCAGAAATAACTTTTTAAAAGGCTCCTACCCAGGGACTGACATTTCACTGAAGATTCTCCAAGGTGATTAGAAGTCTCAGGACAGGGCGCCTGGGTGGGCTCAGTGGGTTAAAGCCTCTTCAGTTAATAAACTTGGCGAAGTTTATTAATTCACAAATGTTAAGGGGTTGAACTAAAATTTGGATTTGGGTCTGTGTAACTCCAAACCCACGCTCTTCCCACCATCCTGACTGCCCTTCCTCAAGAGAGATTTTGGGGTATATGCTCTACAGACAGTACCCACCCCTCATTCACACAGCCCATACCCACCTGCTCTTCCCCACGAACACTCACCTTTGCTATCTAAGTGGCCATAATTTCTCCGTGCTTCCCAGCTGGCCTACAAGCAGCTACTCATTTCCCATGATCCACTCGCCATCCAACAGCCTGGATTATCTTTAAAAGACACATATCAGATGTCTTTCCACTGTTCAACTCTCAAATGACTTCCATGGCACTTAGAATAAAACTCTTATTCTGGCCTTCAAGGCCCTGTATGCTCTGGCATGGCCTCCGCATGGCTATACTGGGCTGTTCCAATGTTTCACACACTCCACAACTGAGGGCCTGACCCCACCTTTACGTCAGCTCAGCCCAAATGTTACTTCCTGAAGCAGACCCCTGTTCGCTCCAGACATACTCTAACATCACCCCATTTTGTTGTTTCTAGCCCTCATCTGCTATTTCATGCTCACTCATTTGTATACAGTCTGCCTCTCCCACCCTGCTCGAGCTAAAATGAAAGCTATTAGGACAGGTTCTCTGTCGCTCTTGTTCCCCACAGTATGAGCAGTGCCTGACACGGGGCGGGTCTCGCTGGGCACATTGCTCATGCTCTCAAACATTCAGTGAAAATACAGCATCTTGAGCTCCATACGGCTTTACTAGTGTCCTGAGTGTTTAACAATAACTGTGTCCCATTTAATTCTTGCTACTCACAACTCAGACTTCTTGAAGGAAGAAATGGAGGCCATACTGTGTCACCCTGTGTTCTCTCTGCCTGGCATACCACTGGCATTCAAGAAATACACTCTGAATATTATGGCTACTTAAAGGAGGATGACTTGGTGCCAGACCTGCATGAGCTGATCACTGGTTACTGGGACAGAGCAAAGTAAGTAAACACTGGCACACAAACTGAACAGGGAGGTTGTTTCAAAGGCCCTTCAAATCAAGGGTACTATTGTTATAAGCAGCACCACACATCCTTTAACGGCTGTACATTTTGAAGATTAGAGACAGAGAGTGCGTGCAAGTGAGTGCGTGAGCGGCGGAAGGGCAGAGGAAGAGAGAGACTCCAGCAGACTCCCTGCAGATGGAAAAGTTCCACTCGGGGCTCAATCTCCTGACCGTGATGTCATGACCTGAGCCAAAAATCAAGAGTCAGACGCTCAACTGAGTGAGCCACCCAGATGCCCCTGCTGTAAATTTTCAAACTGGGCCTTTGAGGAAACAGAATTTGGACTCTTTGAGAGAGGAGGGGCAGCATGTGGTAGGCGGGTGTGTTTCATAACATGATGTGGGAGCACAGAAGAGACGGCCCTCCCTGGGACACAGTGTTTCAAAGGAACAACAGATACGTGTGCACAAGGGGTTGATAAAAATGCTCTCAATCCAGTGGCCGAGAAGGTCATACACAGTGGTTGTACTAGACTGTCACTAGTAACTTTAGCGCCTATATTACGATTTTACTTCCACTTCTAGTTCTTTCACTATACTTACACTGTTTGTTTCTTTCACAAACTTACACTGTGGACTTCTTGCAGCCTGGGGGGCATGTCACTGAGTGTGGCCCCTCACTCAGCCTTACAGCTGCTGTGCACATAAGGGATCTGAGGTTCGGATCCAGATCCCTTCATAAACTTCTCTGCAAGAAGAGACAAGACAATGATGTAGGAGCTACAGGCTCCAGTGGTGGAACCTTCATCAGTGCTCTAAGGATGTGGACGGGAGAGAAGTTGACGTAAAGGCTGGCAGAGTCCCCAAGAGAGGACACCAGACCTGAGACAATTCTTGGGAAGTGGGCAGCAACTGGAAAGGCAGAGAGTAAAGACAGAGGGATCAGGAGAGGGCTGCTGGCAGGGTGATTACTGGGGCACAGGAAGTTGCTTCTGGTAGTTCATGTTGGAGAACACAGGATAAGAAAGGAGGAAATGGTATGGTTAGGGTCACAACGCCAAGGAGATATCTAGACACTAGTACACAAGAAGTGGGGGGAACCTGAACATGGGACAGTGAGAAAAATTCATGCTTCTGAAAGGTGAATGGGCATCAACAACTAGGAAAGGAAAGGAGGCCTGAGAAGTGGACCATTTGAGTGATGGGATGGCAGATAGGCAATCACTTCACAAGTCCAGGCAGTACCTGACTCGGTAATTTCATTTATCAGAAAAGTAATGTCTGAGACACTTTAAGGATGAACAGGCTTTGATTATCCTCCAAAGCAACCACATGCCCAACTCAAGCACAGAATTGCTCCCTTCCTGTTTTAATTACTTCTGTGTCTGGCTTCTAACATCGAACATAAGATTTAGGTAGTGCCTTTAAGAAGCTTATTTTTTATTGTTTTTAAAAAGATACTATTTGGGGACGCCTGGGTGGCTCAGTTGGTTAAGCGGCTGCCTTCGGCTCAGGTCATGATCCCAGCATCCTGGGATCGAGTCCCACATCAGGCTCCTTGCTTGGCGGGGAGCCTGCTTCTCCCTCTGCCTCTGCCTGCCTCTCTGTCTGCCTGTGCTCGCTCACTCTGTCTCCCTCTGTCTCTGACAAATAAATAAATAAAATCTTTAAAAAAAAAAAAAAGATACTATTTGTCAGCAACTGCATGCACGCACATGCACACAAGGATGGGGAGAGGCAGGGAGAGGGAGAAGCAAGCTCCCGGCCGATTAAGGAGCCCAATGCAAGACTTGAGCCCAGGACTCTGGGATCATGACGCGTAAGCTGAAGGCAGGCGCTTAAATGACAGAGCCACCCAGGTGTCCTGATGCTTATGTTTTTATCCCGAGTGCCCCGCATTCACAAGAGGAAGGACTGCAGTAAATGCTGCAGAATGCTCAAAGAAAGGAATAGCAAGAGGATGGCTGGGCTGTAAGGCTGAGGAGAAAAGAGGGGGCAGGTGCCACCAAGGCCAAGATAGATATTAGGAAGGAAATATCCTTCTACATAAGAGCTCAGTTTGGGGCGCCTGGGTGGCTCAGTGGGTTAAAGCCTCTGCCTTCAGCTCAGGTCATGATCCTAGGGTCCTGGGATCGAGCCCCACATTGGGCTCTCTGCTCAGCAGGGAGCCTGCTTCCTCCTCTCTCTCTGCTTGCTTCTCTGCCTACTCGTGATCTCCATCTGTCAAGTAAATAAATAAAATCTTTTAAAAAAAAAAAAAAAGAGCTCAGTTTGGGATGTTCTGACTTGGAGAGAAGGTAGCAAACCAAGAAACAAAATGGAGATCCTGGTAGATGTCTCTTTTATTTTGGATCTACAGCTTTCCTTATTGTAGAAGGGCTGAGAATGGGCTCTAAGTATTTTCTAAATTATTACTTCAGTTATGTCAGACATACTTCAATACTGGGATGCTATGTGGGTTTGTTTTTTTTCATATCACAATCAAAGTAAAGTGATGCAGTTTCTTTTGACTTGTCTTCACAGAAAATAGGTATACACAGAAAATAGCTGTTAAGAGTGGCATTAGAAAGCCGAAGTGAAGAGCACCAGGTGTGAGGTTAAATTCCTTGGGTTCAAATCCTGCTTCCATAACTTACTACTGTTTGCCTCTGGGCAGCCTACTTAACCATTCTCCAAGTCCTCATGGAACAGCTGTGAAAACTAAATGAACACAAAAGCACTTAGAACAGTGTCTGGTATATTGAAATTGCCAAGTAATTGTTTTAATTTTTTGTATACTTTGGTAAGTTGAGAGTTTTCAGCCTAGGTATTCCAGAATGAAATTAGAAGCCACAAATCCATGACAAACTTCAAATTCTTAACAAATTAACTTCTGAGTCAGAATTTAGTAATGAATAAGCAGTTATTCACAGAATACAAAACAGCAGCTACGAAGTGAATAGACAGTGGACGCTTTTTGGACTTAAGAACACAAGGTGCCCCGGCTTGAGAAAATCCATTCTGAAGCTACATGAAATCTTTTTTCTTTCATCTAGCTGCAGCTTCACTCAGATGTTCCCTGAAAACCCCATGTACTTTTCCAGCTCCGTGGCCTCTGCACCCCCTTCCTCTGCTCAGAGTCCCTTCCAGTCCATCTGGTTTACTCTCTGGCATACTTCCAGCCCTACTTGCGATACCACTGCCTTAACTTTAGCAGGTCTCTGACCCACCCCGACCCCACTCCCAACCAGATAATACATTTCTGCTTTCATCAGATCCTGACACAGGTAAGCAACTAACGGACAGGGTCCCATCTCTTCCTGCAGCCTCTGCATGGCATGGGGTCATTTCTTATTCTGGATTCCTAGAGCTGAACAAATGTTGTCGTTATACTCAACTACAAAAACTCTGTCTTTATACAAGGATTACTCAGTTTTAATCTCAACCTCATTTTATGCCCTTAAAATAGGATCAATAAATACCCAACTTTAGTGAAGTACGTCCATCTTTTAACTCCACCCTGAGGAAAACAATCCCCAAATAAACAGTAAATTCAACTTTTCCAGTGACATATAAAGAGACTCATGGCTACATTTCTCTAGGCAACAGTTTTCCCAGCAGGATAACATGATGCTAGATAAGACCACTTTTACCAAATAATTGATATATTTCTCCACATGGCTTCTCCTACATTGGTTGAAATCCTATCTGATTTTTCTCAAAGTTGGAAGTATAGCCTTCAAGTTCAATCCAGCCTTCATGCAAAGTAGCATGATTGCAGGAAGAACCTTGACTCATACCAAAAAAATGAATATATAAGGGGTAGAGCCCTAAAACATGACCCACACGGTCAGAGAATTCTGTCAGACCAGATTGAGAAAAATACCTAATTCAAGGTATTCAACACAAAGCAAAAGAATGGTCATGTAAATAAACAAACACAAAACATTTAGCCCATGGGGTGAATGATGGCCTATTACTCAACTATTCCCAGTGGTAGCATTTCAGAATTGCAAGCAAGTAGATAATTCACCTAGTTTTACTGACTCATCATCAGGGTATGCAGGAAGTGACCATCACACACACCATTAGGATGGGGAAGATGCAATTCAAAAAGCCAGGCTTTTAATACTGCAACTTAGTAACATGGTTTCTTTTTTACTCAATAACTCGGCTTAACAGACAATTATTGAACAGGTGAGCTGACACTGAAATGTAGTCTCTGAAGATCCAGTTCCTTTGGATTACATTCAAGGGTCCATAATATACCCCAATTTATGCACTTATTGATTCGCTTTGTAGAAGGCTGGGTAGCATATTGATAATTTCTCATCACTAAGTCAGGAATATTTAAATAATTTAGCTTTAAGTGTGTTAAAATAAAATTGGGAGAGGGACTAACAAAATCTCATACTTACCAAGGCAACTAGGGATTGAACTTGCCCAAGGTCAGGCCACATACATTTTAGAGGTCTCTGTTCTCCCTGGCACTACCTATCTGTCTCAGGCAATGCCTTCTCTACCCAGGAAATATCTAATTCAGGTCTTCACATCCAAGAAAGCTCCTTCAGAAGCCAAAGTTTCTCGCGTGCCTGGGTGGCTCAGTGGGTTAAGCCGCTGCCTTTGGCTCAGGTCATGATCTCAGTGTCCTGGGATGGAGTCCTGCATCGGGCTCTCTGCTCAGCGGGGAGCCTGCTTCCCTCTCTCTCTCTGCCTGCCTCTCTGTCTACTTGTGATCTCTCTCTGTCAAATAAATAAATAAAATTTAAAAAATAAAAATAAAAATAAAAGACACACGGCAAAGAAATGTGTACCAACTCCCCTGGCCATCCTTCAGTCTTGACGGTGAAGCCCCAACTGGCATAATCCCAGCTATCATGGCCTCCAGTCCGTTATGTCAGATGCATGGAGCCTTGAGCATCTCATTTAACTCTCACGACAACCCCAAAAGACTGCCATCACTTTTCCCAAAGAATAGGAAATAGACTTGGATTAAGTCCATTTTGCAAGTTCACAGAGCTAGTAAATGACAGAGCACCTTAAATCTTCAGTACTCAAATGTATGTTTTTCCATTACACTTTCTAGTGTAATGGAAAAAACTTCTGTGCTTCAAAAACTTTGCAGAAGCCCACTCTTGCATCTGATGTATACCCCTAACACTGTTCATGTCACACAGTTCCTTATCCTGAGCAGGTGAAAAGTGTAACCACTAATTTCCATAAGCTAGGGAAGGAACTTGGTTTTGTTTCTAACTGGCTTTTTTAAGAGCTTCTTTGTATTTTTAAACTTTTGTTTCAAAGTTTTTTATTAAAGAAATTACTCTGTCATACCTTAATTATTGCTAATGACATCAATTGTGTTACTAAATCATTAAGAGTTGCCTAATGGCGTTTGGTCAGACTAGGAGTCAGTTCTCTTTTTCTAAGAGCATAGCAATATACCTTGCTATAGACACAAGAATGCTTAGTAGGTAAGGCATTTCTTATAGGCAGTAATGAAAATTCTGAAATCGTAGTGTTCGTTGCACAATTCTTGAGAGTATACAACTAAATCATTAGATTGTACACTAAAGAGGTGAAACTTAAAATATGTTAATTATTTAATAAAGATGTTTAAAAAAATACTTAAGAGACTGGATTAGCCAAATATTAATTACCTAAGAGAAAGTAATTAAGGAATACTAGTTTTACCATATTTTTGTTCTGTATTTACCCTGAATGTTAACTTGCCTCATTCCTACTATTGAATATTAAATAACAACAGTAAATGCAGACTTTATACAAACCTTATAAATATCAAGACTCATAAAATCAGGCAATGATTACAGGCACTAGAAGGGGGTAAGTCACAAGCCTCTTAAATAAGGCTCAGAAGACACACACACTTGAAAACTAGATGACGATTTACAAAACCACTTTTTGGAAACCCATTCGGTATTCAGAACAAGAGTTACAAACACATTTTAAAAGTTCTTCCCATCAAGACTATAAGGATTACTTACCTTGTGACAAGAAACCAAGAAATTTGACTGAAGTCTGGAGAGGGTCTCATATATGTTTTAATATGTGGCATAGCATTGCTGCGGCCAGATGTGTCAGCTGACCATTTGCTAGTGACAGGAAAGACCCATTACTAGTAAGAAAATATAAATCTGTCAAAATCCTAGTATTAGGAAACTTCATGGAAAGCAAAATCCTGTCATCTAAACAGTACGTACACAGTTCTGTGACGGGACCTCTGGTATTTTATTAAACTCTGTTTAGAGAGCAGGGTAATAAAGCACTGTAGCCTTTTGGTATTTAGCCTCCCCCCCCACTTTTTTTTTTTTGCCAATGAGACATGTATATACTCATGTCTATTACTTCTGTTGTGCTTTCAACTGCACGTTTGCATGTCTTGTCTCCTACATGGACTATGAGCTCCTTAAGAGGAAGAATCAGGCTCCCACAGTGTATTACCAAGTACGGGCTCAGGAAAAGTTTGTTCAAAATAAGTACAAAATGGGAAAAATGCCAACAGGATGAACATTAAAACAATGTTGAAAAGCAGGAGGATGGGGTGCCTGGGTGGCTCAGTGGGTTAAGCACCTGCCTTCAGTTCAGGTCATGATCTCAGGGTCCTGGGATCAAGCCCTGCATCAGAAATCCCTGCTCAGCAGGGAGCCTGCTTCTCCCTCTCCCTTTGCTGCTCTCCCTGTTTGTGTTCTCTATGTCAAGTAAATAAAAATCTTTAAAAAAAAAGGGGGGGGGGACGCCAGGGTGGCTCAGTTGGTTGGGCAACTGCCTTCGGCTCAGGTCATGATCCCAGCATCCTGGGATCGAGTCCCACATCGGGCTCCTTGCTCGGCGGGGAGCCTGCTTCTCCCTCTGCCTCTGCCTGCCATTCTGTCTGCCTGGGCTCGCTCTCTCTCCGGCAAATAAATAAATAAAATCTTAAAAAAAAAAAAAAAAAGATGTGTATGTACAAAGCAATGGTAATCCATACTTCTAAAACCACATTTGGTTAATTATAGTAACAAAGGACTCAAGGCTACTATGGGCCATGCAGAAATCGGTATTAATTTCTCTATGCCTGTATTATTTTTCAAATCCAAATGAATTCTGGGTTGTAGCCCATCAGGGTCTCACTATTTTGAAGAAGATGTGAAGATTCTACCACACAGTTGTATTTGAGTAGTCTCCGCTAAGATAATAAGTCCTGTATTCCAAGCATGATACTGGGCTTCATACACTTGATGCCAAGGCAGCAACAAACAGCTCAAATCCAAATTCTTTGTAAATTTAGTCCCAGTGAGGGAAAATATA